>NC_088399.1:56578590-56906923 GCF_034236695.1 Oncorhynchus nerka | reverse complement strand
GTCAGGACAGGCAGGGGTTCAGTAACCAGGTCCGAGTCCAAACAATACAGGGCGTTAGACAGGCTCGAGGTCAGGACAGGCAGGGGTTCAGTAACCAGGTTCGAGTCCAAACAGTACAGGGTGTTAGACAGTCCCGAGGTCAGGACAGGCAGGGGTTCAGTAACCAGGTCCGAGTCCAAACAGTACAAGGCGATAGGCAGGCTCGAGTTCAGGACAGTTAGAGTGGACAGGCAGGTGGACAACGAACACAATTGCATGTTATCAATGGCAATTTGAACTCACAGACATAATGTGAAGAGATCCCCGAGACCCATTGTCGTGCCATTCTTCCGCCGCCAACCAGGATCTCTAGTGACACAGCTAGCAACTGCGATGCAGTGCCTTGCGCCACTCGGGGAGCCTTAAGTGTATTTAGATAAAACTTTTGTTTGGCTAAACCGTTTGCAATCCCTTTAGAGTTGCTAGCTGGCTAGTTAGCTACAGTAGGTAGCTACTGCCATCAGTCGTTATATTTGACCTATTATACCATTTGTAGAATACATAGTGGCATTTGAATATAGCTTGGGAAAAGGGAATACGAACACAATGTGGACACGGTAGACACATTTACAGCCGAAGGGATGGTCACCTTCAGAGCATTAAAACCCTTGTAATTTTGTCTCATGTTGCACCTACGCCACATTTTCCATTTTCCAGGAATAGCCTTGTGTTACTAAATGTATTGAGATTATTTTCAGATTTTGTTATCAAATGCAGACGAAAGTACAGTAAATGTAAAATGCACATAAATTAAAGGGTAACATTTGGATTCGGTCTTGTGAACTGTTGTGTCCTCACCTTTGGTCTAATCATTTCCCCATTACCTTCAAACTGTTCCCTTTCAATTGCTACTATGGTTATGCATTTAACATTTATTCTGTAAGAAACATTTCAATTTACCCCTATAGGCCAATTCCCACAAGTGTTAAACCTTAACAGATAAATGCAATGTAAAGAACTCAGAACACAGAAAAGTTTCCCTTTTAGTAATCTATTGATTTATGTCAATTTTAAAACTTCCCTTAGAAGCAGAACATAAACCAGGAAGTGTGTGACAATATTAAAATACATACACTTAATACTGCAATGTCAACAATAAAAATATAACAATCTGAGTCTCATTTTAAGTTCACATCAAATTACATTTAAGTAGATAACATTTTCAATCTTTGTGCAATGCTTTGCCATCTTAATTCACATTGTAACTTAGTGAAATGACTATCGTCTCACAGGCAATCCCCTGTCATACAATAAAAACACCTATAACAAAACAGTCAAGTTAAAAATAAATCATTCCTTTGACACAAACAGACATAGGTATCTCAGGCTTTTGATCAAACCTAATTGCAACGGAGAGGTACAGGTATCACCACCACAGGTAAATTACCTCATGGCACTGGCACTCTACTCCCCTTCCATCCATTCCTAAACCCTCCTTCCGTTCTCATATTCTTATTTTTGATTTTTTTGGTTTCCAGTAGCTCTTCCCTTTTTTCTATCCTCTCCCCCCTTTTAGCACAATCACTAGAGGCAGTGTGCCATAGCACTTCAGTTTGTAAACACACAATGGAACGCAGACACATGGGTAACACAAAACTAATGGCATGATTTTTCTATTGCAACGGTCTGCCGGGTGGCTTAGCAATGACCAACGGTTTACTTTACAGGTTAGAAAGACATTTGTTACAAGCTAAAAACCAATGGTAAAAGTCACTTAAGCAAGGAGATGAACTGAGCAGTGGGTCTGCAAATGTACCGGATGTCACTCAGTCAGGCACTGTTGTGTGATACCTCAAAGTATGTGTGGGTAAAACACACACACACGTACACACGAGGGTAATGTTTTGATTCATTCTCACAGAAATGTAAGAACATAAGATGTAGTTCACAATGAAAGTTTCACACACAGTGGAAATATGAGTACCACACTGCAGAAGTAAAACTTTGTGCATGAGTAGGAGTGTGTGTTTCACTCTAACGATTGTATGAAATGGGACTGTTCTTGCCATGCTGTTCGGTGGAGTAGTCAGCTCTAGACTAGCCACTTTTCAATGCAGGTGTTGAACACAGTGTAATTGGAGTGCCAATTGATGTGCTCTACTCCAGCCATGGAGCACAGGAACAGATCCCCGCGAGCATTTAGGGTCTTCAGACCAAACACATCTCTCAAATATAACTGGGAAAGAAGGAGAAGAAGGCAAGGAATCATTATAAGATAACATCAATATACATAGCATCTTGTGTCATGTTTACACACAACCATGTTCTAAAATAATACTTACATCCTGGTCCTTTATCTCAACGACAGTCTCGTTGTCATCGTAAAATCCAAACTGACTAAAAAAGTTAAAAAAGAAGGGATGGAACCATTGAGTTAATGACCTTGAATGAATAACACACATACATACATAGTTGAAGTCAGAAGTTTACATACACCTTAGTCAAATACATTTAAACTCAGTTTCACAATTCCTGACATTTAATCCTAGTAAAAATTCCCTGTCTTAGGTCAGTTAGGATCACCACTTTATTTTAAGAATGTGAAATGTCAGAATAACAGTAGAGATAATGATTTATTCAGCTTTTATTTCTTTCATCACATTCCCAGTGGGTCAGAAGATTACATACATTCAATTAGTATTTGGTAGCATTGCCTTTAAATTGTTTTACTTGGGTCAAACGTTTCAGGTAGCCTTCCACAATAAGTTGAGGAATGGGCCAAAATTCACCCCTGACAGAGCTGGTGTAACTGAGTCAGGTTTGTAGGCCTCCCTGCTCGCACACGCTTTTTCAGTTCTGCCCACAAATGTTCTATGGGATTGAGGTCAGGGCTTTGTGATGGCCACTCCAATACCTTGACTTGGTTGTCCTTACGCCATTTTGCCACAACTTTGGAAGTATGCTTGGGGTCATTGTCAATTTGGAAGACCCATTTGCGACCAAGCTTTAAATTCCTGACTGATTTCTTGAGATGTTGCTTCAATATATCCACATACTTTTCCTCCTCACGAGGACTGCAGATGCGGCAAGAAATTGCAATGTCTGTACTGTGAGACGCCTAAGACAGCGCTACAGGGAGACAGGATAACCATGTGTATGTGACAAATAAAATTTGATTTGATTTGACATTTGATCGTCCTCGCAGTGGCAGACCACATGTAGCAACACCTGCACAGGATCGGTACATCCGAACATCACACCTGCGGGACAGGTACAGGATGGCAACAACAACTGCCTGAGTTACACCAGGAACGCACAATCCCTCCATCAGTGCTCAGACTGTCCGCAATAGGTTGAGAGAGGCTGGACTAAGGGCTTGTAGGCTTGTTGTAAGGCAGGTCCTCACCAGACATCACCGGCAACGTCGCCTATGGGCACAAACCCACCGTCGCTGAACCAGACAGGGCTGGCAAAAAGTGCTCTTCACTGACGAGTCGCGGTTTTGTTGTAATTGCAGGCAATCTCAACGCTGTGCGTTACAGGCAAGACATCCTCCTCCCTCATGTGGTACCCTTCCTGGAGGCTCATCCTGACATGACCCTCCAGCATGACAATGCCACCAGCCATACTGCTCATTCTGTGCGTGATTTCCTGCAAGACAGGCATGTCAGTGTTCTGCCATGGCCAGCGAAGAGCCCGGATCTCAATCCCATTGAACACGTCTGGGACCTGTCCAGGAACTTGCAGGTGCCTTGGAGGAAGAGTGAGGTAGCATCGCACAGCAAGAACTGGCAAATCTGGTACAATCCATGAGGAGGAGATGCACTGCAGTACTTAATGCAGCTGGTGGCCACACCAGATAGTGACTGTTACTTTTAAACCCCCCTTTGTTCAGGGACACATGATTCCATTTCTGTTAGTCACATGTCTGTGGAACTTGTTCAGTTTATGTCTCAGTTGTGGAATCTTATGTTCATACAAATATTTACACATGTTAAGTTTGCTGAAAATAAACGCAGATGACAGTGAGAGGACGTTTCCTTTTTTGCTGAGTATATATATATATATATATACATATATATATATACACACACACACACACACCTTCAAATTAGTGGATTCGGCTATTTCAGCCACACCCGTTGCTGACAGTTGTATAAAATAGAGCACACATCCATGAAATCTCTATAGACAAACAACTTGACTGGCCTGCACAGAGCCCTGTCCTCAAACGTCTTTGGGATGAATTGGAACACCGACTGCGAGCTGGGCCTAATCGCCCAACCTCACTAATGCTCGTGGCTGAATGGAAGCTAGTCACTGCAGAAATGTTCCAACATCTAGTGGAAAGACATCCCAGAAGAGTAGAGGCTGTTATAGCAGATAAGTGGGGAGGGGAACAACTATATTAATGCCCATTATTTTGGAATGAGATGTGCAGGTGTCCACATACTTTTGGTCATGTAGTGTATAATCTCTCTAGGAGCCAAAGGCCTCATACATTAAAGTGGAGAGAGAAGATTCTTCTTAGAGGTGTCCATTTAAAACATAACACAAAGCAGATCAAATGGAAACAATGCTTTAACAGAATATAGATTAGTAAGAATATTACACTCTTTAGGAAAGAGGAACTAGTCACCTGGACTGCCAGGGTGTGATGACTCCATCGTCTGGCCCCCCGATTAAGACCAGCTTCTTGATACGTAGGAAGTTCTTCTTCCACACTGTGTGAAAGAGAAATAATATCATATCCTAACTACACTGCCTTCAGAAATTATTTATAGCCCTTGAATTATTCCACATTGTTGTTACAGGCTGAATTCAAAATTGATTAAAACATTTTATTTTTTACCCTAATCTACACGCAATACCCCATAATGATAAAGTGATAATATGTGTGAGATCTTTGCAAATGTATTGAAAATGAAATACAGAAATATCTCATTTATTCTATTCTACCCCGAGCCAATACATGTTAGAATCACTGTTGGCAGCGATTACAGCTGTGAGTCTTTATGTGTACAAGCTTAGCACACCTGGATTGTGCAACATTTGCCCATTATTATTTTCTAAATTCTTCAAGCTCTGTCAAAGTGGTTGTTGATCATTGGTAGACAACCATTTCATGTCTTGCCATAGATTTAAGTATAAACTGTGATTCTGGTGGAAAGCAGACAACGGGTTTTTATCTAGGATTCTGCCTGTGCTTAGCTCCATTCTGGGGGTTTTTCAAACCTGAAATGCTCCCTAGTCCTTAACGATTACAAGAATACCCATAACATGATGCAGCCACCACTATGCTTGAATATATGGAGAGTGGTTCTCAGTAATATGCTACGTTTGATTTCAATGTCTGCTTTTTATTTTATAATTTTTACCAATTGGTGCCCTTCTTTGTGAGATATTGGAAAACCTCCCTGTTTGAAATTCACTGCTCAACTGAGGGGACCTAGATAATTGTATGTGTAGGGTACAGAGATGAGATAATCATTCAAAAATCATGTTAAAACACTTATTGCACACAGAGTGAGTCCATGCAACTTATGTAACTTTTTAAACAAATGTTTTACTGGTGAATTTACTTTGGCTTGCCATAACAAATGGGTTGAATACTGAAGACATTTCACCTTTCAATTTTTAATTTGTAAAGAAATTAAAAATATAATTCCACTTTGACATTGTGTGGTATTGTGTGTAGGCCAGTGACGACAAATTCTAAATGTGATCCATTTTAAATTTAGGCTGTAACACAACAATGTGGAAAAAGTCAAGGTGTGTGAATACTTTCTGAAGGCCCTGTATATAAAATTGTAATTACATAACAGCAATGCTGTACAATGAGCAAAGGTTTCCTATAAAATCCAGAGTAATACAACTCCTGACATTGACTCAGCAGCATTAGAGTAGTCAGACTAACCCTTCTCTGAAATAGTGGATTAATATAGAACCCACAGCAATGTGGACAGAGTTGCTGACCTGTTGAATTGGGATTTGTCCTCTCGCTGTTCAATAAAGCCAGATAATCACTGCTGTTCACGTACATGTCCATGTGATGGGGGTCTGCAAGAGAAAACAAACACTTTAGTCGAACAAAAACTTCAACCACATATCATCAATACATCCACATTGACTCCTTGAGAACCCCTTGGCATAGGTCATCGGATATAGAAAATCCCTCTACCTTCAGCGTTGAGGGAGTCCACAACCCTTGTATTGCCCAATCCTCTGCTCAGCCTACTAACCTTTCCAGAAGTTGCAGATAGATATCCTTTGGCCCACTGAGGTGTAGCAGAAATGGAACAGGTTGAACTTCATGAACTGGGGGAAGAGGTACTTCAGGTAGTTTGTGTCTGAACAGAAACAAGAGAAAAGACCAGTCTCTGTTTAGTTCAGACCTCAGCAGACACTGGGAGCCAGGATGACAATGTACCATGTTTCAAACAATGCTGTTGAGCACAAAGATCAAGTTGATGGATTCTAGTGAACGCTTACCTCCATATTGCCCAGCCTGAGGCGAGGACAGAGAGATGAAGGAGTGGACATTGTGATCAGGAAGAGTAGATAGGATCCCTCTGCAAATCAGTCCACCTGGAACAGAATGAGGTGGTAAATACAGGTAAATGCCAAAATAAAGGCAACACCAACATAAAGTGTAATAATAGGGCATTGGGCCACCATTAGCCAGAACTCATTCAATGCTCCTCGGCATATATTCTACAAGTGTCTGGAACTCTGTTGGAGGGATCAGACACCATTCTTCCACAGCACATTATGGTATTTTTCGTTTTGTTTATGGTGGTGGAAAACGCAGTCTCAGGCGCCGTTCCAGAATCTCCCATAGGTGTTCCATTGGGTTGAGATCTAGTGACCGATGGCCCTGCTACACTACAGCCATGGGGCGTCCGGCATTGCCATCAGCCATTGAGGGAATGCTGCCTTTGAAATCAATGAAAGCTGCTATACTGCCCGCGTTGCATCACGTCCAATGGCAGCATCCAAGCTCAAGAAACGCAGAGCTTAAATTCTCTATAGCCAAAGAGTGTGTTCGTTCTATCTTGAAATAATGAAAAATAAAGTTGATTTTGGTTGCATATGGCCTCGTCTATACACCACTGGTTATTTTACTAAGATCTATTAAGTCAAGAAGCTACTAGCAGAAACTCTAGCTAGCTAGCTACATTGACTATGTTCACAATATTACTGGGGTAGTAAGAGGCCAACCACCAGCAACAATTGAATGAGTCCTTGCGAAAAACTGGACCAAAGCTATTGTACTTACGCACGATATATGAATGTGGTACAGTAGGGGAAAATATAATAAAAGAAGCTCTCCCCCTCTGCTCTCAAAACAACAACTCTGTGTAGCAGGTAGAACGTCCCACTGACGCGACACTGATGGCAAAGCAACATGGCGTGTATAGTGGAGCTGAAGTGTAAGACGTCCATGGCATATGGTTTACATCATTGTCAAGCTCGTCAAACTGCTCAGTGACCACTTGTGCCCTGTGGGTGGAGGCTTAGCCATGCTAGCCAAAATAATGGCCCATCCAGCATTTTTATACATGATCCAAAGCTTAACTAACTCAGGAACCACACTTGTGTGGAGTTTGCTTTCGATATACTTTGTATCCCTCATTTACTCAAGTGTTTCCAGTAGTCAGTTACCTGTACATGCATTCCCATTTCATTGTAGAAACATGAGGTGACATTATAGCCCACGTTAAATGTATAAAGATTCAAAATGGAACCAAACAAATGCAAATTATACACCCGAACCTTGAGAGTAGCAGATGAAGTGGACCCCATTTGCAGCATTTTGCATTATGGGATAGATGGCAGCCTTGAAGCCCTCCACTTGTTTCCATAGCGGCTGTAGGCTGGAGCTGCGGTCAAACAGGTCGAAGACTGACACATTGGTTCCTGGGTGAGACTTTCAGAAGAAGATGAGGATGGGACAGATTAAAGCACTATAACAAAGACAGCCTCATCAATTAACGTTCTATAAAGCTAGGAGTGTGGGAGCATCAGACAAATGAGTGAAAATATTATGTTAATGACGACAAAATAATGCCTCAACTGACAGAATTGATTATACAAAAACAAAGCCAAGACTTACTGGTTTTTCAGCAGAGGCCAAACAGGCATACTTATATTGGTTGAAATGCCTCAGCTTGTTGTGTTATCACCTAAGTCTATCCTTTGGAAATGTATTACTACATTACTAATTAATAGGAGTCTATTGAGGTGATGTTTCGAATATTGATTGTCAGGCAGTTTGGAAGTAGTGGACCTCAGTGTATCAAAAAGACCTTGTGATACCTTCTCACATCTGCAATCCAGTGTGTATTGCCATCAAGTTACATATTAACTTCTGTCCACTACAGTAGTTTCCACTCTGACATTTAAGTTCTTTATAATCATTATAAAATGTGGTTAGCGGGTGGAGAACCACTTAACTAATGTGGGAGCCCGGAAGAGATCATCTTCAAGGAGAGGGGAAACACGTGAGATGTTGCTATGTTGAAAACTGCAAGAGCATGCATATCTCCTGTTTAGTCTCCTCCCCACCTTATAACAGTCAGCTAAAAAAAATCCCCCCTGGAGCCATGTAAGTATTTTCAGGTTGAATGAATTGTTGATCTTAAAAAAAGGAGAATGATCCCAAGGATCATAATCCAGAAGATTGTTTTCTTGTGTGCACACCAAGGCCAGGGGGGATGATTAGGCAACATTATGCCAGGAACATTTTGCTCTGGAATCTGGCAACAATTAACAGCCTATTTCCCTAGTATTCATGAAGAACTCAGCTGATAAGACTGGTGACAAACAGCTGATTTCATTTTATAAACGGTGGTTCGAGCCCTGAATGCTGATTGGCTGACAGCCGTGGTATATTTAAGCAATAAGACCAGAGGGGAAAAGTGGAGTGCCTTGATACAGCCGTGGTATATTGACCATATCACAAACCTCCGAGTTGCTTTATTGCTATTATAAACTGTCTGTCAGCATTCAGGGCTCGAACCACCCAGTTTATAGCAGATGGGTATGACAAAAAAATAAAATTGTACTGTTCTAATTATATTGGTAACCAGTTTAATAGCAATACGGCCTCACGGGGGTTGTGGTATACGGCCAGTATACGACGACTAAGGGCTGTATCCAAGCACTCCATGTTGTGTCGTGGCTAAGAACAGCCCTTAGCCGTGGTATATTGGCCATATAGCACATCCCGGGCCTTATTGCTTAAATATAGCCGTCATAAAATAACAAGGTAACACTTGTACCAGCCCTAACGAAAATGGAAACATTGTAGCGACCAAAGTTCTCATAAAACCCCGTAGTGTTCTGCTATTCTCAAGCAGACCACAGTAATGTTTGGTATGAGTAAACTGAGGCGCGCACCCAGCTTCCACATGCACAATGGAAACACCATGTACAAACATGGAAATTACCCAAAGATTGACAGTTTAAGATACTGGTATGGACCTTACACACACATTCTACATAACTCTAGCTGCCAGATCTGTTCTGTAGTTACATAGCCTATCAGGCGTTCATTATTATCCATGAGCAATCTTTCTTTAGTTAGATTTGTGGACCGTGGTGATATCTTTTCAAACACTCACCTGATTGATGAATCGAAGCAATTCCACAAATGCCCCAGAGCTGTCGAACAACCCATGAACTATGACCACTGGTTTGTACCCGATGACTGCAGCAACAAGGCAGGCACCAAACAGTGACCACAACAGCCTTGTCGCACCACTCTTCCTTGGACTAGAGACTGCATAAGAGGGCCCGTTCATCGTTATTTAAAAAAAAAACAACATAAAATATAATGAAAAACAAACAAATATCGAATACTAAAATATCTTACACTGTTGTACACAATGTCCTACGAATCCGGTTACAATATTGTTGTTTGCTTTGGCGGTATTCCCTTTTCTTTAGACAAATGTTACAAATACATACAATTGTTCTCGCATGTGCTACTACTCTGCACTCTCATTCCCCTTCATAGATCCTGTTTTAAATTAAACGAACACCCATGCTGAATGTCTGCATATGACTGGCGCTGCTTAATCACAACACGGCTTGACATTTGCTTCGTTTGTTTGTTCCGGTTCGTGATCAAAAACGCGAGACCACATGAAGTAATTTCCGGTTTCCATAGCTCCTCAAAGTAACCGCATGGCTCAACAAGTCAGCAATATATAACTAGACTGAAAAAAATACAGAATGCACATTTTCCCAAATGAACACACTTGGGACAACATATCCATTGTAAGCAGGGTTGTGTTCAGTCAGGACATACTCAAATGATAATTCAAGATCTGCAGAATGTTCCGGATGTCCCCAAGGCCTGGTCATTATACCAAAAAACAAGTACTGAATTATGTTTCACTCGGTTACTATTTTGCTTACCCACAAAATCACATTTTCAACACAGTATTTCCATGTAAAATGGGCTTTACTAACAAAACAGGACAAGTTGGATCTTAGAAGTAGAATTGAAACAGTCAAAATGAACATCCTGCCGAGGTATCTGTATTTGTTCCAATCACTGCCCATAGAAATCCCACCTAAACAGTGTAGGGATAAACGGATATCAAGGTTTATCTGGAACAGTAAGAGATCAAGAACTAGATATACAACATTACAATTACCAAACAACTGTGGGGGTATGTCCTTACCAAACCTCAAATATTATTATGTGTCAGCCCAATGAGACCTCTGGTGTGTTGGTGCAATTCCGAATCCAAATGGAAAGACATTGAGACTACTTTGACAGAGATACTCATACAGTCAGTTTTGGGAAATAAGGACATAGTACTAGAAATATGCAATAGACAAAATCAGTGGGTTAATTCCTCTCTTAAGACATGGTTTAGGGTAGTTAAGCAAAATCATTTAGACAGAGAGATCAAACTGCTGAGTTGGCCCACATACGACCCCAGCTTCATCCCTGCAAAACAGTGGACGCAGAAAGGCATCACATCATGCAGTGCAATTATAAGGAATTGGGACCTAGAGAACTTCCAGGACCTAAGTAAAAAACATGGCTTGGATAAACAAGATTTTTACAGACACTATTTCTTAAGGGAGATAAAAGGGATTGACCCAACTATTCACTAATGCATACAACAAAAAACTATTTAAAATCTCTACTTGGGTATTCAATCCGCAAAGAAACATTCTACAAACTATATTAAACAGAAATGGGAGGAGGAATTTAACATTGAAATAACTGATGAAACATGGTTGAACATAGTGGGGCAAAAAAGTATTTAGTCAGCCACCAATTGTGCAAGTTCTCCCACTTAAAAAGATGAGAGGCCTGTAATTTTAATCATAGGTACACTTCAACTATGACAGACAAAATGAGAAAAAAATCCAGAAAATCACATTGTACGATTTTTAATTTATTTATTTGCAAATTATGGTGGAAAATAAGTATTTGGTCACCTACAAACAAGCAAGATTTCTGGCTCTCACAGACCTGTAACTTCTTCTTTAAGAGGCTCCTCTGTCCTCCATTCGTTACCTGTATTAATGGCACCTGTTTGAACTTGTTATCAGTATAAAAGACACCTGTCCACAACCTCAAACAGTCACACTCCAAACTTCACTATGGCCAAGACCAAAGAGCTGTCAAAGGACACCAGAAACAAAATTGTAGACCTGCACCAGGCTGGGAAGACTGAATCTGCAATAGGTAAGCAGCTTGGTTTGAAGAAATCAACTGTGGGAGCAATTATTAGGAAATGGAAGACATACAAGACCACTGATAATCTCCCTCATTCTGGGGCTCCACGCAAGATCTCACCCCATGCAAATAAATTCATAAAAAATCCTACAATGTGATTTTCTGGATTTTTTTTCTCATTTTGTCTGTCATAGTTGAAGTGTACCTATGATGAAAATTACAGGCCTCTCTCATATTTTTAAGTGGGAGAACTTGCACAATTGGTGGCTGACTAAATACTTTTTTGCCCCACTGTATTAGAGACTCAACAAAGCTCCACCAACTCAAGGTCACGGAGAGAATTCTGTTGGAAGAATGTTGTACATTTCTTCATAAAACCTAAACTGAAATCAAAACAGACTGGCTCCCTACACCCTTGTTGGAGAGAATGCGGGCTATCAAGGGTGGATCACTCTTGTATTTTTTGGTCCTGCCCCGCAATCGAACGTTACTGGGGAGAAATAAGATATAAGATTGGAAAAATAATGGGATTTGACATAGAACAAACATTTATTTATTTGTACTTGGGTGAAATACGTGATAACTTACACACTAGAGAAAAGTACCTCTTGAAGGTCCTACTGGCAGCCAGTAAAAGGCTATCACTAGGAAATGGCTACGAAAAGACCCTTCCACAGTGACACAATGGATAGATATTGTTAAAGAAATACACCACATGACCTTTGCTTTAAGAACTCAAGAGGAATACTGGGAAAAATGGGTTTCACTTAAATTGTCAAATTCAAATATGATGCCAATGTAACTAATCTGATGAACGTATGACGTGTGCTGTAACTTTCTATGTGTTCGTCAATAAAAACAAAGTTAAAAAAACAGGACAAGCTGGGGCATGAATAATAGAGCTCTGCTGAACAAAAATGCTGAATGACATTCATTTCAAAGTGAATACTAGGAATTGCATTACAAAAGCACAGGAAGAACCACCATGCCATAGAGCTGTCGCATCCAATGGTGCAAGCAGGCGATGCTCAGCAACAATACTCAAGAGTACCAGCCAAAGCTTCATGTATATATCGCCATGTTAGCATTTGGTCCTTTTTCAAGAATCTACCCACAAAACGAATAAGTCATGGACAGATTGGGCAGTTGACAGGCATTCTCATTGACTGCAAAAGCATTGCAGCAAACAGGATGCCAGATGGTATTAGATACCATACAGTAAAATCATCCCATGAGATGGCATTAAAGAAAGATACCTACCATAGTCAAAGAAATAATCTCATGGCATGTCAATAAAGTATTACAAACCTCTAGCAAGACAAACCTAGCTTATAAAGTACAGTCTTATGGCTTTAGATTCTCCTTAAGTAGGTACACAAAAGTAGTATTCAATTGCCCTTAAGTACAATCAGTAGCTTAAACCTAGCATCAAATGAAGCTAATGCTAGCACATACAACATAGGCCACATATACCTCTGACTCAGATGTTTTCCACAGCAGTCCTGGGTAATATTCATTAGGGCACACAACTGAACACATTTTAAAGCGCTTTGCAACGGAAAATGAAAATGAGCGTTTCTTATTGGACAAGACCTGGTAGTCACTCCCAGTTTCAGTCACTTTTCTTATATTTGGTGTCTGATGAATATGCCCCTGTTGTGTCAGACAGCACAGCGATATACAGTAGGCTGCAGTAGCTCCTGGAGCTGGCAGAGGGTACTGTGCAGTGTGGCGGCCAGTGTCTCAGCCTGGGTTTCCTCACAGCAGTTGAAGGCTGTTACGGAGAAGTCCGACTGGGGGTTGTAAGCACAACAGCGTATCCGTTTGGGAATGAGAGGTCCGAAACAAATCACACTGTCCATGTTTGCAGGCACCTAGTGTAGGGTTTTTTAATGTAGTTTAGAAGTTGGGGAGAAGAAGGAAGACAGGATATAAAGTTACTTTCACATAATTAAAAAGTTTTACTGATGTAGTTTAGCAGTTACTGATCAAACTATTCCTTTACTTTAAATTGGTATGCACAATAGTTTCCTAAATGTGTGTCTTGCAAATTATCTGAAAATAATAGACCACAAATGAGGTGTTGATTACCATTTTTTTTTATGGAAATACTTATACACATATATATATATATATATATATATATATATATATATATATATATATATATATATATATAACATCCAACAATTTCAAAGATTTTACTGAGTTACAGTTCCTATAAGGAAATCAGTCAACTGAAATACATTAATTAGGCCCTAATCTATGGATTTCACATGACTGGGAATAGACATGCATCTGTTGGTCACAGATAACTTTAAAAAAAGGTAGGGGTGTGGATCAGAAAACCAGTCAGTATCTGGTGTGACCACCATTTGCCTTATGCAGCGCGACACATCTCCTTTGCATATAGTTGACCCGGCTGTTAATTGTGGCCTGTAAACGTTGTCCCACTCCTATTCAATAGCTGTGCAAAGTTTCTGGATACTGGCGGGAACTGGTACACGTCGATCCAGAGCATCCCAAACATGCTCAATGGGTGACATGTATAGTGAGTATGCAGGCCAGCTGGAACATTTTCAGCTTCCAAAAATTGTGTACAGATCCTTGCGACATGGGGTTGGGCTTATCATGCTGAAACAGGAGGTGATGGCGGCTGACAACAATGGGCCTCAGGATCTCGTCACGGTATCTCTGTGTATTCAAATTGCCATTGATAAAATGCAATTGTGTTAGTTGTCCGTAGCTTATGTCTGCCCATACCATAACCCCACCATGGGGCACTCTGTTCACAACGTTGACATCAGCAAACCGCTCTCCCACACGGTACCATACATGTTGTATGCCATCTGCACGGTACAGTTGAAACCGGGATTAATCAGGGATGAGCACACTTCTCCAGCGTGCCAGTGGTCATCGAAGGTGAGCATTTGCCGACTGAAGTCAGTTACGACGCCAAACTACAGTCATGTCAAGACCCTGGTGAGGATGACAAGCACGCAGGTGAGCTTCCCTGAGATGGTTTCTGACAGTTTGCGCAGAAATTGTTGGGTTGTGCAAACCCACAGTTTCATCAGGTGGCTGGTCTCAGACGATCCCGCAAGTGAAGGAGCCGGATGTGGAACTCCTGGGCGGCGTGGTTACACGTGGTCTGCGGAACACCATCCCAACCGTGAAGCATGGGGGTCACAGCATCATGTTGTGGTGGTGCTTTGCTGCAGGAGGGCCTCTGGTGCACATCATGAGGAAGGAAAATTATGTGGATATATTGAAGCAACATCTCAAGACATCCGTCAGGAATTTAAAGCTTGGTTGCAAATGGGTCTTCCAAATGGACAATGACCCCAAGCATATACGTCCAAAGTTGTGGCAAAATGGCTTAAGGACAACAAAGTCAAGGCATTGGAGTGGCCATCACAAAGTCCTGCCCTCTTCCTATAGAAAATTTGTGGGCAGAACATAAAAAGCGTGTGTGAGCAAGGAGTCCTTCAAACCTGATTCAGTTACACCAGCTCTGTCAGGAGGAATGGGCCAAAATTCACCCAACTTATTGTGGGAAGCTTGTGGAAGGCTTCCGGAAACATTTGACCCAGGTTAAACAATTTAAAGGCAATGCTACCAAATACTAATGGAGTGTATGTAATCTTCTGACCCACTGGGAATGTGATGAAAGAAATAAAAGCTGACATAAATAATTCTCTACTATTATTCTGACATTTCACATTCTTAAAATAAAGTGATGATCCTAACTGACCTGAGACAGGGAATTTTTACTAGGATTAAATGTCAGGAATTGTGAAAAACTGAGTTTAAATTTCTTTGGCTAAGGTGTTTGTAAAATTCCGACTTCAACTGTATGGGCGTTATAGCTGGATGAGTCAATAGACGTGGCTGGCCTGGCACAGCTTCTCGCATATGTCCATTACGTTTATGGGGGGTCAATTAAGGAAGATATCCTCTTCTGCAAACCACTGGAAACCAGGACAACATGAGATGATTTTTAAAAAAAGTACTGGACATCTTTGTGACATCTGACTGATCTTGTTGTCATTGCAGGCAATCTCAACGCTGTGTGTTACAGGGACAACATCCTCCTCCTTATGTGGTACCCTTCCTGCAGGCTCATCCTGACATGACCCTCCAGCATGGCAATGCCACCAGCCAAACTGCTCGTTCTGTGTGTGATTTCCTGCAAGACAGGAATGTCAGTGTTCTGCCGTGGCCAGCGAAGAGCCCGGATCTCAATCCCATTGAGCACGTCTGGGACCTGTTGGATCGGACGGTGAGGGCTTTGGACATTCCCCCAGAAATGTCTGGGAACTTGCAGGTGCCTTAGTGGAAGAGTGGGGTAACATTTCACAGCAAGAACTGGCAAATCTGGTACAATCCATGAGGAGGAGATGCACTGCAGTACTTAATGCAGCTGGTGGCCAACTGTTACTTTGATTTTGACCCCCCCCCCCTTTGTTCAGGGACACATTGTTCCATTTCTGTTAGTCACATGTCTGTAGAACATGTTTATGTCTCAGTTGTTGAATCTTGTTATGTTCATACAAATATTTACACATGTTAAGTTTGACAGTGAGAGGACTTTTCTTTTTTTGCTGAGTTTACTTTCCCTAAACGGACGACACAAACAACTGGATCCGTTAACCCTTTCATGCCTTGCCTCCAGTCCACTTACCGATATCTGAACATGAGAGCCGCAATCGAAATTGCATCATGCAGTTCTGTGAAAATTAAATTTATTCAGAAGCCACTGCCAGATTTCTAGATAGGGCTGCACTCAGAGTCTCTTGCCTTGCCGTGTTAAGACACTAATGCTCTTTGCAACGACGTACCTATGTGAGAGTGGATTCTCGGCCCTCACTAGCATAAACTCTGACAGATATTTATTTTTCATTTTTTAAATCCCCCCCTTTTCTCCGCAATTTTGTGGTATCCAATTTGTAGTTACAGTCTTGTCTCGTCGCTGCAACTCGGACTCGGGAGAGGCGAAGGTCGAGAGCCGTGTGTCCTCTGAAGCACAACCCAACCAAGCTGCACTGCTTCTTAAATGGAAGAAGTTTGGAAACACCAAAACTCTTCCTAGAGCTGGCTGCCTGGCAAAACTGAGCAATCGGGGGAAAAGGGCCTTGGTTAGGGAGGTGACCAAGAACCCGATGGTCACTCTGACAGAGCTCCAGAGTTCCTCTGTGGAGATGGGAAGGACAATCATCTCTGCAGCACTCCACCAATCAGGCCTTTATGGTAGAGTGGCCAGACGGAAGCCACTCCTCAGTAAAAGGCACATGACAGCCCGCTTGGAGTTTGCCAAAAGGCAAAGGACTCTCAGACCATAAGAAACAATATTCTCTGGTCTGATGAAACCAAGAGTGAACTCTTTGGCCTGAATGCTAAATGTCACATCTGGAAGAAACGGTGAAGCCCTACGGTGAAGCATGGTGATGGCAGCTGTGGGGATGTTTTTCAGCGACATTGACTGGTAGACTAATCAGGATTGAGGGAAAGGTGAACAGAGCAAAGTACAGAGAGATTTAAACCTTCTCAGACTGGGGTGAAGGTTCACCTTCCAACAGGAAAATGACCCTAAGCACACAGCCAAGACAACACAGGAGTGGCTTCGAGACAAGTCTCTGCATGTCCTTGAGTGGCTCAGCCAGAGCCCGATCAAACATCTCTGGAGAGACCTGAAAATAGCTGTGCAGTGATGCTCTCCATTCAACCTGACAGAGCTTGAGAGGATGTGCAGAGAAGAATGGGAGAAACTCCCCAAAAACAGGTTCTCCAAGCTTGTAGTGTCTTACCCAAGAAGACTCGAGGCTGTAATCTCTGCCAAAGGTGCTTCAACAAAGTACTGAATAAAGGGTCTGAATACGTACGTAAATATGATATTTCAGTTTTGATGAATAAATTTGCTAAAATTTCTAAAAACGTGTTTTTGCTTTTTCATTATGGTAGTGCATAGATTGATGAGAAAAAAAACAATTTAATCAATTTTAGAATAAGGCTGTATCATAAATGTGGAAAAAGGGGTCTGAATACTTTCCGAATGCCCTGCAATTCATCGAAATTTGGAAACACTGGACAATTATTTTTGTTAGGTTCTAATTCTCAGAGTAAAAAACTCAACGGACATTATGAAAGCTTAACCAAGTTGAATTCTTCCCAGAGGATCAGTACAGCTGCATTTAGACACAGACATTTCACACAAGCACTGATATTTAACACTTTCTCTATGTTGAGTCTCCTCCTACGCATCTGAACAAATATGATCTTTTCTTTCTCCCTTAACGTGACCTGACCTGATCTCAACCCCCCCCTTCATCACTAATCCATGGCTCTCCCCTTATCAATGCCTGCCACATGTGATCTCTTTCCCTACACTCAGCACATTCAAAGCTTAATTGCCCCCACCATGTACTTTCCTCATACAGATAACCATTAACTCTAAACCTAAGCACTCCCTCATTGACTTGAATAAGTACATTTCATATTCTCAGAACCCAACACTTTAATGTCTGTATTTGATCATGGCAACACTACAGAATTTGTTTTTGATTCCATTTAAGTTGTCCAGCAGACCAAAGCTGAATCCCCAGGAGTCTCAACTCCATCCTTGCCAGCAGCTCAATGTGGCATTACAGGGAATATTCGGGTTAACAGACACTACAAAAGCCTTGGAAGGCTTACAAGCTGTTACGGTGTTCTATTTGGTACAAATTGATTGTGTGCCCTACGTATCAAGCTCTTAGTTTTCTTTCTTAATCATTTTAAGAATTGAATGCCTGTGTGACTGTGCTGGTTATAAGGCTATTGCTTCATCCAAATGGGTGGTACGAAAGGTATATCTCCCAAGATTTGATGCAGTTAATTCATTTGTCATTTACTGTAACAATTGCTATGATTATTATGATCTAATTAGTGTGAGGCAACAATTTTGTGCTGATTTAATGAAATATGGTGACTGAGTAATTCCTGTTTCTAGGTTTGAATACGTAATGTGCCCTTTTAAAGCACTGCCAGCAGCAGGGACAAAAAAGGCACATTTTCAAAGTGCTCTTTCTTTTATGAGTGCTCTTTTTTTCCTTAGTGCCCTTTCTTTCCTTAGTGCTCTTTCTTTCCTTAGTGCTCTTTCTTTCCTTAGTGCTCTTTCTTTTCTTAGTGCTCCTTCTTTCCTTAGTGCCCTTTCTTTCCTTAGTGCTCTTTCTTTTCTTAGTGCTCTTTCTTTCCTTAGTGCCCTTTCTTTCCTTAGTGATCTTTCTTTTCTTAGTGCTCATTCTTTCCTTAGTGCTTTTTCTTTCCTTAGTGCCCTTTCTTACCTTAGTGCCCTTTCTTTCGTTAGTGCCCTTTCTTTCGTTAGTGCTCTTTCTTTTCTTAGTGCTCATTCTTTCCTTAATGCTCTTTCTTTCCTTAGTGCTCTTTCTTTTCTTGGTGCTCTTTCTTTCCTTAGTGCCCTTTCTTTCCTTAGTGCTCTTTCTTTCCTTAGTGCTCATTATTTCCTTAGTGCTCTTTCTTTCCTTAGTGCCCTGTCTTTCCTTAATGCTCTTTCTTTCCTTAGTGCTCTTTCTTTTATTAGTGCTCTTTCTTTCCTTAATGCTCTTTCTTTCCTTAGTGCCCTTTCTTTCCTTAGTGCTCTTTCTTTTCTTAGTGCCCTTTCTTTCCTTAGTGGTCTTTCTTTCCTTAATGCTCTTTCTTTCCTTAGTGCTCTTTCTTTCCTTAGTGCTCTTTCTTTTCTTAGTGCCCTTTCTTTCCTTAGTGCTCTTTCTTTTCTTAGTGCTCTTTCTTTCCTTAGTGCCCTTTCTGTCCTTAGTGCACTTTCTTTTCTTAGTGCTCTTTCTTTCCTTAGTGCCCTTTCTTCCCTTAGTGCTCTTTCTTTTATTAGTGCCCTTTCTTTCCTTAGTGCTCTTTCTTTCCTTAGTGCCCTTTCTTTCCTTAGTGCTCTTTCTTTCCTTAGTGCCCTTTCTTTCCTTAGTGCTCTTTCTTTCCTTAGTGCTCATTATTTCCTTAGTGCTCTTTCTTTCCTTAGTGCTCTTTCTTTCCTTAGTGCTCTTTCTTTCCTTAGTGCCCTTTCTTTCCTTAGTGCTCTTTCTTTCCTTAGTGCTCATTATTTCCTTAGTGCCCTTTCTTTCCTTAGTGCTCTTTCTTTCCTTAGTGCTCTTTCTTTCCTTAGTGCCCTTTCTTTCCTTAGTGCTCTTTCTTTCCTTAGTGCCCTTTCTTACCTTAGTGCCCTTTCTTTCGTTAGTGCCCTTTCTTTCGTTAGTGCTCTTTCTTTTCTTAGTGCTCATTCTTTCCTTAATGCTCTTTCTTTCCTTAGTGCTCTTTCTTTTCTTGGTGCTCTTTCTTTCCTTAGTGCCCTTTCTTTCCTTAGTGCTCTTTCTTTCCTTAGTGCTCATTATTTCCTTAGTGCTCTTTCTTTCCTTAGTGCCCTGTCTTTCCTTAATGCTCTTTCTTTCCTTAGTGCTCTTTCTTTTCTTAGTGCTCTTTCTTTCCTTAATGCTCTTTCTTTCCTTAGTGCCCTTTCTTTCCTTAGTGCCCTTTCTTTCCTTAGTGCTCTTTCTTTCCTTAGTGCCCTTTCTTTCCTTAGTGCTCTTTCTTTCCTTAGTGCCCTTTCTTTCCTTAGTGCTCTTTCTTTCCTTAGTGCTCTTTCTTTTCTTAGTGCTCCTTCTTTCCTTAGTGCCCTTTCTTTCCTTAGTGCTCTTTCTTTTCTTAGTGCTCTTTCTTTCCTTAGTGCCCTTTCTTTCCTTAGTGATCTTTCTTTTTTTAGTGCTCATTCTTTCCTTAGTGCTCTTTCTTTCCTTAGTGCCCTTTCTTACCTTAGTGCCCTTTCTTTCGTTAGTGCCCTTTCTTTCCTTAATGCTCTTTCTTTCCTTGGTGCTCTTTCTTTTCTTGGTGCTCTTTCTTTCCTTAGTGCCCTTTCTTTCCTTAGAGCTCTTTCTTTCCTTAGTGCTCATTATTTCCTTAGTGCTCTTTCTTTCCTTAGTGCCCTTTCTTTCCTTAGTGCTCTTTCTTTCCTTAGTGCCCTTTCTTTCCTTAGTGCTCTTTCTTTCCTTAGTGCCCTTTCTTTCCTTAGTGCTCTTTCTTTCCTTAGTGCTCATTATTTCCTTAGTGCTCTTTCTTTCCTTAGTGCTCTTTCTTTCCTTAGTGCTCTTTCTTTCCTTAGTGCCCTTTCTTTCCTTAGTGCTCTTTCTTTCCTTAGTGCTCATTATTTCCTTAGTGCCCTTTCTTTCCTTAGTGCTCTTTCTTTTCTTAGTGCTCTTTCTTTCCTTAGTGCCCTTTCTTTCCTTAGTGCTCTTTCTTTCCTTAGTGCCCTTTCTTACCTTAGTGCCCTTTCTTTCGTTAGTGCCCTTTCTTTCGTTAGTGCTCTTTCTTTTCTTAGTGCTCATTCTTTCCTTAATGCTCTTTCTTTCCTTAGTGCTCTTTCTTTTCTTGGTGCTCTTTCTTTCCTTAGTGCCCTTTCTTTCCTTAGTGCTCTTTCTTTCCTTAGTGCTCATTATTTCCTTAGTGCTCTTTCTTTCCTTAGTGCCCTGTCTTTCCTTAATGCTCTTTCTTTCCTTAGTGCTCTTTCTTTCTTTCTTAGTGCTCTTTTTCTTAGTGCTCTTTCTTTCCTTAATGCTCTTTCTTTCCTTAGTGCCCTTTCTTTCCTTAGTGCTCTTTCTTTTCTTAGTGCTCTTTCCCTTTCTTTCCTTAGTGCTCTTTCTTTCCTTTGCTCTTTCCCTTTCTTTCCTTAGTGCTCTTTCTTTCCTTAGTGCTCTTTCTTTTCTTAGTGCTCCTTCTTTCCTTAGTGCCCTTTCTTTCCTTAGTGCTCTTTCTTTTCTTAGTGCTCTTTCTTTCCTTAGTGCCCTTTCTTTCCTTAGTGATCTTTCTTTTTTTAGTGCTCATTCTTTCCTTAGTGCTCTTTCTTTCCTTATTGCCCTTTCTTACCTTAGTGCCCTTTCTTTCGTTAGTGCCCTTTCTTTCCTTAATGCTCTTTCTTTCCTTAGTGCTCTTTCTTTTCTTGGTGCTCTTTCTTTCCTTAGTGCCCTTTCTTTCCTTAGAGCTCTTTCTTTCCTTAGTGCTCATTATTTCCTTAGTGCTCTTTCTTTACTTAGTGCCCTGTCTTTCCTTAATGCTCTTTCTTTCCTTAGTGCTCTTTCTTTTCTTAGTGCTCTTTCTTTCCTTAATGCTCTTTCTTTCGTTAGTGCCCTTTCTTTCGTTAGTGCTCTTTCTTTTCTTAGTGCTCATTCTTTCCTTAATGCTCTTTCTTTCCTTAGTGCTCTTTCTTTTCTTGGTGCTCTTTCTTTCCTTAGTGCCCTTTCTTTCCTTAGTGCTCTTTCTTTCCTTAGTGCTCATTATTTCCTTAGTGCTCTTTCTTTCCTTAGTGCCCTGTCTTTCCTTAATGCTCTTTCTTTCCTTAGTGCTCTTTCTTTTCTTAGTGCTCTTTCTTTCCTTAATGCTCTTTCTTTCCTTAGTGCCCTTTCTTTCCTTAGTGCTCTTTCTTTTCTTAGTGCCCTTTCTTTCCTTAGTGCTCTTTCTTTCCTTAATGCTCTTTCTTTCCTTAGTGCCCTTTCTTTCCTTAGTGCTCTTTCTTTCCTTAGTGCCCTTTCTTTCCTTAGTGCTCTTTCTTTTCTTAGTGCCCTTTCTTTCCTTAGTGCTCTTTCTTTCCTTAATGCTCTTTCTTTCCTTAGTGCCCTTTCTTTCCTTAGTGCTCTTTCTTTCCTTAGTGCCCTTTCTTTCCTTAGTGCTCTTTCTTTCCTTAGTGCCCTTTCTTTCCTTAGTGCTCTTTCTTTCCTTAGTGCCCTTTCTTTCCTTAGTGCTCTTTCTTTCCTTAGTGCTCATTATTTCCTTAGTGCTCTTTCTTTTCTTAGTGCTCTTTCTTTCCTTAATGCTCTTTCTTTTCTTAGTGCCCTTTCTTTCCTTAGTGCTCTTTCTTTTCTTAGTGCTCTTTCTTTCCTTAATGCTCTTTCTTTCCTTAGTGCCCTTTCTTTCCTTAGTGCCCTTTCTTTCCTTAGTGCTCTTTCTTTTCTTAGTGCTCTTTCTTTCCTTAATGCTCTTTCTTTCCTTAGTGCCCTTTCTTTCCTTAGTGCCCTTTCTTTCCTTAGTGCTATTTCTTTCCTTAGTGCCCTTTCTTTCCTTAGTGCTCTTTCTTTCCTTAGTGCCCTTTCTTTCCTTAGTGCTCTTTCTTTCCTTAGTGCTCTTTCTTTTCTTAGTGCTCCTTCTTTCCTTAGTGCCCTTTCTTTCCTTAGTGCTCTTTCTTTTCTTAGTGCTCTTTCTTTCCTTAGTGCCCTTTCTTTCCTTAGTGATCTTTCTTTTTTTAGTGCTCATTCTTTCCTTAGTGCTCTTTCTTTCCTTAGTGCCCTTTCTTACCTTAGTGCCCTTTCTTTCGTTAGTGCCCTTTCTTTCCTTAATGCTCTTTCTTTCCTTGGTGCTCTTTCTTTTCTTGGTGCTCTTTCTTTCCTTAGTGCCCTTTCTTTCCTTAGTGCTCTTTCTTTCCTTAGTGCTCATTATTTCCTTAGTGCTCTTTCTTTCCTTAGTGCTCTTTCTTTCCTTAGTGCTCTTTCTTTCCTTAGTGCCCTTTCTTTCCTTAGTGCTCTTTCTTTCCTAGTTAGTGCTCATTCTTTCCTTAGTGCCCTTTCTTTCCTTAGTGCTCTTTCTTTTCTTAGTGCTCTTTCTTTCCTTAGTGCTTTCTTTCTTTCCTTAGTGCTCTTTCTTTCCTTAGTGCCCTTTCTTACCTTAGTGCCCTTTCTTTCGTTAGTGCCCTTTCTTTCGTTAGTGCTCTTTCTTTTCTTAGTGCTCATTCTTTCCTTAATGCTCTTTCTTTCCTTAGTGCTCTTTCTTTTCTTGGTGCTCTTTCTTTCCTTAGTGCCCTTTCTTTCCTTAGTGCTCTTTCTTTCCTTAGTGCTCATTATTTCCTTAGTGCTCTTTCTTTCCTTAGTGCCCTGTCTTTCCTTAATGCTCTTTCTTTCCTTAGTGCTCTTTCTTTTCTTAGTGCTCTTTCTTTCCTTAATGCTCTTTCTTTCCTTAGTGCCCTTTCTTTCCTTAGTGATCTTTCTTTTTTTAGTGCTCATTCTTTCCTTAGTGCTCTTTCTTTCCTTAGTGCCCTTTCTTACCTTAGTGCCCTTTCTTTCGTTAGTGCCCTTTCTTTCCTTAATGCTCTTTCTTTCCTTAGTGCTCTTTCTTTTCTTGGTGCTCTTTCTTTCCTTAGTGCCCTTTCTTTCCTTAGAGCTCTTTCTTTCCTTAGTGCTCATTATTTCCTTAGTGCTCTTTCTTTCCTTAGTGCCCTGTCTTTCCTTAATGCTCTTTCTTTCCTTAGTGCTCTTTCTTTTCTTAGTGCTCTTTCTTTCCTTAATGCTCTTTCTTTCGTTAGTGCCCTTTCTTTCGTTAGTGCTCTTTCTTTTCTTAGTGCTCATTCTTTCCTTAATGCTCTTTCTTTCCTTAGTGCTCTTTCTTTTCTTGGTGCTCTTTCTTTCCTTAGTGCCCTTTCTTTCCTTAGTGCCCTTTCTTTCCTTAGTGCTCATTATTTCCTTAGTGCTCTTTCTTTCCTTAGTGCCCTGTCTTTCCTTAATGCTCTTTCTTTCCTTAGTGCTCTTTCTTTTCTTAGTGCTCTTTCTTTCCTTAATGCTCTTTCTTTCCTTAGTGCCCTTTCTTTCCTTAGTGCTCTTTCTTTTCTTAGTGCCCTTTCTTTCCTTAGTGCTCTTTCTTTCCTTAATGCTCTTTCTTTCCTTAGTGCCCTTTCTTTCCTTAGTGCTCTTTCTTTCCTTAGTGCCCTTTCTTTCCTTAGTGCTCTTTCTTTTCTTAGTGCCCTTTCTTTCCTTAGTGCTCTTTCTTTCCTTAATGCTCTTTCTTTCCTTAGTGCCCTTTCTTTCCTTAGTGCTCTTTCTTTCCTTAGTGCCCTTTCTTTCCTTAGTGCTCTTTCTTTCCTTAGTGCCCTTTCTTTCCTTAGTGCTCTTTCTTTCCTTAGTGCCCTTTCTTTCCTTAGTGCTCTTTCTTTCCTTAGTGCTCATTATTTCCATAGTGCTCTTTCTTTTCTTAGTGCTCTTTCTTTCCTTAGTGCCCTTTCTTTCCTTAGTGCTCTTTCTTTCCTTAGTGCCCTTTCTTACCTTAGTGCCCTTTCTTTCGTTAGTGCCCTTTCTTTCGTTAGTGCTCTTTCTTTTCTTAGTGCTCATTCTTTCCTTAATGCTCTTTCTTTTCTTAGTGCCCTTTCTTTCCTTAGTGCTCTTTCTTTTCTTAGTGCTCTTTCTTTCCTTAGTGCCCTTTCTGTCCTTAGTGCTCTTTCTTTTCTTAGTGCTCTTTCTTTCCTTAGTGCCCTTTCTTCCCTTAGTGCTCTTTCTTTTCTTAGTGCCCTTTCTTTCCTTAGTGCTCTTTCTTTCCTTAATGCTCTTTCTTTCCTTAGTGCCCTTTCTTTCCTTAGTGCTCTTTCTTTCCTTAGTGCCCTTTCTTACCTTAGTGCTCTTTCTTTCCTTAGTGCCCTTTCTTTCCTTAGTGCCTTTCTTTCCTTAGTGCTCTTTCTTTCCTTAGTGCCCTTTCTTTCCTTAGTGCTCTTTCTTTCCTTAGTGCTCATTATTTCCTTAGTGCTCTTTCTTTCCTTAGTGCTCTTTCTTTCCTTAGTGCCCTTTCTTTCCTTAGTGCTCTTTCTTTCCTTAGTGCTCATTATTTCCTTAGTGCCCTTTCTTTCCTTAGTGCTCTTTCTTTTCTTAGTGCTCTTTCTTTCCTTAGTGCCCTTTCTTTCCTTAGTGCTCTTTCTTTCCTTAGTGCCCTTTCTTACCTTAGTGCCCTTTCTTTCGTTAGTGCCCTTTCTTTCGTTAGTGCTCTTTCTTTTCTTAGTGCTCATTCTTTCCTTAATGCTCTTTCTTTCCTTAGTGCTCTTTCTTTTCTTGGTGCTCTTTCTTTCCTTAGTGCCCTTTCTTTCCTTAGTGCTCTTTCTTTCCTTAGTGCTCATTATTTCCTTAGTGCTCTTTCTTTCCTTAGTGCCCTGTCTTTCCTTAATGCTCTTTCTTTCCTTAGTGCTCTTTCTTTTCTTAGTGCTCTTTCTTTCCTTAATGCTCTTTCTTTCCTTAGTGCCCTTTCTTTCCTTAGTGCTCTTTCTTTTCTTAGTGCCCTTTCTTTCCTTAGTGCTCTTTCTTTCCTTATGCTCTTTCTTTCCTTAGTGCCCTTTCTTTCCTTAGTGCTCTTTCTTTCCTTAGTGCTCTTTCTTTTCTTAGTGCTCTTCTTTCTTAGTGCCCCCTTTCTTTCCTTAGTGCTCTTTCTTTTTTCTTAGTGCTCTTTCTTTCCTTAGTGCCCTTTCTTTCCTTAGTGATCTTTGCTTTTTTTTTTTAGTGCTCATTCTTTCCTTAGTGCTCTTTCTTTCCTTAGTGCCCTTTCTTACCTTAGTGCCCTTTCTTTCGTTAGTGCCCTTTCTTTCCTTAATTCTTTCTTTCCTTATGCTCTTTCTTTTCTTGGTGCTCTTTCTTTCCTTAGTGCCCTTTCTTTCCTTAGTGCTCTTTCTTTCCTTAGTGCTCTTATTTCCTTAGTGCTCTTTCTTTCCTTAGTGCCCTTTCTTTCCTTAATGCTCTTTCTTTCCTTAGTGCTCTTTCTTTTCTTAGTGCTCTTTCTTTCCTTAATGCTCTTTCTTTCCTTAGTGCCCTTTCTTTCGTTAGTGCTCTTTCTTTTCTTAGTGCTCATTCTTTCCTTAAGTGCTCTTTCTTTCTTTCCTTAGTGCTCTTTCTTTTCTAGTGCTCTTTCTTTCCTTAGTGCCCTTTCTTTCCTTAGTGCTCTTTCTTTCCTTAGTTCATTATTTCCTTAGTGCTCTTTCTTTCCTTAGTGCCCTTTCCTTAATGCTCTTTCTTTCCTTAGTGCTCTTTCTTTCCTTAGTGCTCTTTCTTTCCTTAAGTGCTCTTTCTTTCCTTAGTGCCCTTTCTTTCCTTAGTGCTTTTCTTTCTTTTCTTAGTGCCCTTTCCTTTCTTTCCTTAGTGCTCTTTCTTTCCTTAATGCTCTTTCTTTCCTTAGTGCCCTTTCTTTCCTTAGTGCTCTTTCTTTCCTTAGTGCCCTTTCTTTCCTTAGTGCTCTTTCTTTCTTTCCCTTTCTTTCCTTAGTGCTCTTTCTTTCTTTCTTTCCTTAGTTCTTTCTTTCTTTCTTTCCTTAGTGCCCTTTCTTTCCTTAGTGCTCTTTCTTTCCTTAGTGCCCTTTCCTTAGTGCTCTTTCTTTCCTTAGTGCCCTTTCTTTCCTTAGTGCTCTTTCTTTCCTTAGTGCCCTTTCTTTCCTTAGTGCTCTTTCTTTCCTTAGTGCTCATTATTTCCTTAGTGCTCTTTCTTTTCTTAGTGCTCTTTCTTTCCTTAGTGCCCTTTCTTTCCTTAGTGCTCTTTCTTTCCTTAGTGCCCTTTCTTACCTTAGTGCCCTTTCTTTCGTTAGTGCCCTTTCTTTCGTTAGTGCTCTTTCTTTTCTTAGTGCTCATTCTTTCCTTAATGCTCTTTCTTTTCTTAGTGCCCTTTCTTTCCTTAGTGCTCTTTCTTTTCTTAGTGCTCTTTCTTTCCTTAGTGCCCTTTCTGTCCTTAGTGCTCTTTCTTTCCTTAGTGCTCTTTCTTTCCTTAGTGCCCTTTCTTCCCTTAGTGCTCTTTCTTTTCTTAGTGCCCTTTCTTTCCTTAGTGCTCTTTCTTTCCTTAATGCTCTTTCTTTCCTTAGTGCCCTTTCTTTCCTTAGTGCTCTTTCTTTCCTTAGTGCCCTTTCTTACCTTAGTGCTCTTTCTTTCCTTAGTGCCCTTTCTTTCCTTAGTGCTCTTTCTTTCCTTAGTGCCCTTTCTTTCCTTAGTGCTCTTTCTTTCCTTAGTGCTCATTATTTCCTTAGTGCTCTTTCTTTCCTTAGTGCTCTTTCTTTCCTTAGTGCCCTTTCTTTCCTTAGTGCTCTTTCTTTCCTTAGTGCTCATTATTTCCTTAGTGCCCTTTCTTTCCTTAGTGCTCTTTCTTTTCTTAGTGCTCTTTCTTTCCTTAGTGCCCTTTCTTTCCTTAGTGCTCTTTCTTTCCTTAGTGCCCTTTCTTACCTTAGTGCCCTTTCTTTCGTTAGTGCCCTTTCTTTCGTTAGTGCCCTTTCTTTTCTTAGTGCTCATTCTTTCCTTAATGCTCTTTCTTTCCTTAGTGCTCTTTCTTTTCTTGGTGCTCTTTCTTTCCTTAGTGCCCTTTCTTTCCTTAGTGCTCTTTCTTTCCTTAGTGCTCATTATTTCCTTAGTGCTCTTTCTTTCCTTAGTGCCCTGTCTTTCCTTAATGCTCTTTCTTTCCTTAGTGCTCTTTCTTTTCTTAGTGCTCTTTCTTTCCTTAATGCTCTATTCCTTAGTGCTCTTTCTTTTCTTAGTGCCCTTTCTTTCCTTAGTGCTCTTTCTTTCCTTAATGCTCTTTCTTTCCTTAGTGCCCTTTCTTTCCTTAGTGCTCTTTCTTTCCTTAGTGCCTTTCTTTCCTTAGTGCTCTTTCTTTTCTTAGTGCCCTTTCTTTCCTTAGTGCTCTTTCTTTTCTTAGTGCCCTTTCTTTCCTTAGTGCTCTTTCTTTTCTTAGTGCTCTTTCTCTTTCTTTCCTTAGTGCCCTTTCTTCCCTTAGTGCTCTTTCTTTTCTTAGTGCCCTTTCTTTCCTTAGTGCTCTTTCTTTCCTTAATGCTCTTTCTTTCCTTAGTGCCCTTTCTTTCCTTAGTGCTCTTTCTTTCCTTAGTGCCCTTTCTTTCCTTAGTGCTCTTTCTTTCCTTAGTGCCCTTTCTTTCCTTAGTGCTCTTTCTTTCCTTAGTGCCCTTTCTTTCCTTAGTGCTCTTTCTTTCCTTAGTGCTCATTATTTCCTTAGTGCTCTTTCTTTTCTTAGTGCTCTTTCTTTCCTTAGTGCCCTTTCTTTCCTTAGTGCTCTTTCTTTCCTTAGTGCCCTTTCTTTCTTTCCTTAGTGCCCTTTCTTTCTTTTCTTAGTGCCCTTTCTTTTCCTTAGTGCTCTTTCTTTTCTTAGTGCTCATTCTTTCCTTAATGCTCTTTCTTTCCTGAGTGCTCTTTCTTTTCTTGGTGCTCTTTCTTTCCTTAGTGCCCTTTCTTTCCTTAGTGCTCTTTCTTTCCTTAGTGCTCTTTCTTTTCTTGGTGCTCTTTCTTTCCTTAGTGCCCTTTCTTTCCTTAGTGCTCTTTCTTTCCTTAGTGCTCATTATTTCCTTAGTGCTCTTTCTTTCCTTAGTGCCCTGTCTTTCCTTAATGCTCTTTCTTTCCTTAGTGCTCTTTCTTTTCTTAGTGCTCTTTCTTTCCTTAATGCTCTTTCTTTCCTTAGTGCCCTTTCTTTCCTTAGTGCTCTTTCTTTTCTTAGTGCCCTTTCTTTCCTTAGTGCTCTTTCTTTCCTTAATGCTCTTTCTTTTTCCTTAGTGCTTTCCTTTCTTTCCTTAGTGCTCTTTCTTTCCTTAGTGCCCTTTCTTTCCTTAGTGCTCTTTCTTTTTTCTTAGTGCCCTTTCTTTCCTTAGTGCCCTTTCTTTCCTTAGTGCTCTTTCTTTCCTTAGTGCTTTCCTTTCTTTCCTTAGTGCTCTTTCTTTCCTTAGTGCCCTTTCTTTCCTTAGTGCTCTTTCTTTCCTTAGTGCCCTTTCTTTCCTTAGTTCTTTCTTTCCTTAGTGCTCTTTCTTTTCTTAGTGCTTTCTTTCTTTCCTTAGTGCCCTTTCTTTCCTTAGTGCTCTTTCTTTCCTTAGTGCCCTTTCTTTCCTTAGTGCCCTTTCTTTCGTTAGTGCCCTTTCTTTCGTTAGTGCTCTTTCTTTTCTTAGTGCTCATTCTTTCCTTAATGCTCTTTCTTTTCTTAGTGCCCTTTCTTTCCTTAGTGCTCTTTCTTTTCTTAGTGCTCTTTCTTTCCTTAGTGCCCTTTCTGTCCTTAGTGCTCTTTCTTTCCTTAGTGCTCTTTCTTTCCTTAGTGCCCTTTCTTCCCTTAGTGCTCTTTCTTTTCTTAGTGCCCTTTCTTTCCTTAGTGCTCTTTCTTTCCTTAATGCTCTTTCTTTCCTTAGTGCCCTTTCTTTCCTTAGTGCTCTTTCTTTCCTTAGTGCCCTTTCTTACCTTAGTGCTCTTTCTTTCCTTAGTGCCCTTTCTTTCCTTAGTGCTCTTTCTTTCCTTAGTGCCCTTTCTTTCCTTAGTGCTCTTTCTTTCCTTAGTGCTCATTATTTCCTTAGTGCTCTTTCTTTCCTTAGTGCTCTTTCTTTCCTTAGTGCCCTTTCTTTCCTTAGTGCTCTTTCTTTCCTTAGTGCTCATTATTTCCTTAGTGCCCTTTCTTTCCTTAGTGCTCTTTCTTTTCTTAGTGCTCTTTCTTTCCTTAGTGCCCTTTCTTTCCTTAGTGCTCTTTCTTTCCTTAGTGCCCTTTCTTACCTTAGTGCCCTTTCTTTCGTTAGTGCCCTTTCTTTCGTTAGTGCCCTTTCTTTTCTTAGTGCTCATTCTTTCCTTAATGCTCTTTCTTTCCTTAGTGCTCTTTCTTTTCTTGGTGCTCTTTCTTTCCTTAGTGCCCTTTCTTTCCTTAGTGCTCTTTCTTTCCTTAGTGCTCATTATTTCCTTAGTGCTCTTTCTTTCCTTAGTGCCCTGTCTTTCCTTAATGCTCTTTCTTTCCTTAGTGCTCTTTCTTTTCTTAGTGCTCTTTCTTTCCTTAATGCTCTATTCCTTAGTGCTCTTTCTTTTCTTAGTGCCTTTCTTTCTTTCTTAGTGCTCTTTCTTTCCTTAGTGCTCTTTCTTTCCTTAATGCTCTTTCTTTCCTTAGTGCTCTTTCTTTCCTTAGTGCCCTTTCTTTCCTTAGTGCTCTTTCTCTTAGTGCCCTTTCTTTTCTTAGTGCCCTTTCTTTCCTTAGTGCTCTTTCTTTTTTCTTAGTGCCTTTCTTTCTTTCCTTTCTTAGTGCTCTTTCTTTTTTCTTAGTGCTCTTTCTCTTTCTTTCCTTAGTGCCCTTTCTTCCTTAGTGCTCTTTCTTTTTTCTTAGTGCCCTTTCTTTCCTTAGTGCTCTTTCTTTCCTTAGTGCTCTTTCTTTCCTTAGTGCTCTTTCTTTTTCTTAGTGCCTTTCTTTCTTTCCTTAGTGCTCTTTCTTTCTTAGTGCCCTTTCTTTCCTTAGTGCTCTTTCTTTTCTTAGTGCTCTTTCTTTCCTTAGTGCCCTTTCTTCCCTTAGTTCTTTCTTTTCTTAGTGCCCTTTCTTTCCTTAGTGCCTTTCTTTCCTTAATGCTCTTTCTTTCCTTAGTGCCCTTTCTTTCCTTAGTGCTCTTTCTTTCCTTAGTGCTCTTTCTTTCCCTTTCTTTCCTTAGTGCTCTTTCTTTCCTTAAAGTGCCCTTTCTTTCCTTAGTGCTCTTTCTTTCCTTAGTGCCCTTTCTTTCCTTAGTGCTCTTTCTTTCCTTAGTGCTCATTCTTTCCTTAGTGCTCTTTCTTTTCTTAGTGCTCTTTCTTTCTTTCTTTTTCCTTAGTGCTCTTTCTTTCCTTAGTGCCCTTTCTTTCCTTAGTGCCCTTTCTTTTAGTGCCCTTTCTTTCCTTAGTGCTTAATGCCTTTCTTTCGTTAGTGCCCTTTCTTTCTTTGCTCTTTCTTTTCTTAGTGCTCATTCTTTCCTTAATGCTCTTTCTTTCCTTAGTGCTCTTTCTTTTCTTGGTGCTCTTTCTTTCCTTAGTGCCCTTTCTTTCCTTAGTGCTCTTTCTTTCCTTAGTGCTCTTTCTTTTCTTGGTGCTCTTTCTTTCCTTAGTGCCCTTTCTTTCCTTAGTGCTCTTTCTTTCCTTAGTGCTCATTATTTCCTTAGTGCTCTTTCTTTCCTTAGTGCCCTGTCTTTCCTTAATGCTCTTTCTTTCCTTAGTGCCCTGTCTTTCCTTAATGCTCTTTCTTTCCTTAGTGCTCTTTCTTTCCTTAATGCTCTTTCTTTCCTTAGTGCTCTTTCTTTTCTTAGTGCTCTTTCTTTCCTTAATGCTCTTTCTTTCCTTAGTGCCCTTTCTTTCCTTAGTGCTCTTTCTTTCCTTAGTGCCCTTTCTTTCCTTAGTGCTCTTTCTTTCCTTAGTGCTCTTTCTTTCCTTAGTGCTCTTTCTTTCCTTAGTGCTCTTTCTTTCCTTAGTGCTCTTTCTTTCTTTGCCCTTTCTTTCCTTAGTGCTCTTTCTTTCCTTAGTGCCCTTTCTTTCCTTAGTGCTCTTTCTTTCTTTCTTTTAATGCTCTTTCTTTTAGTGCCCTTTCTTTCCTTAGTGCTCTTTCTTTCCTTAGTGCTCTTTCTTTCCTTAGTGCTCTTTCTTTCCTTAGTGCTCTTTCTTTCCTTAGTGCCCTTTCTTTCCTTAGTGCTCTTTCTTTCCTTAGTGCTCATTATTTCCTTAGTGCTCTTTCTTTTCTTAGTGCTCTTTCTTTCCTTAGTGCCCTTTCTTTCCTTAGTTTCTTTCCTTAGTGCTCTTTCTTTCCTTAGTGCCCTTTCTTAGTGCTCCTTTGCCCTTTCTTTCTTAGTGCCCTTTTTCTTTCGTTAGTGCTCTTTCTTTTCTTAGTGCTTTCTTTCTTAATGCTCTTTCTTTCCTTAGTGCTCTTTCTTTCCTTAGTGCTCTTTCTTTCCTTAGTGCTCTTTCTTTCTTTTTTTCTTAGTGCTCTTTCTTTCCTTAGTGCCCTTTCTGTCCTCTTTCTTTCCTTAGTGCTCTTTCTTTTCTTAGTGCTCTTTCTTTCCTTTCTTTCTTTCCTTAGTGCTCTTTCTTTTCTTTCTTTCCTCTTTCTTTCCTTAGTGCTCTTTCTTTCCTTTTCTTTCTTTCCTTAGTGCCCTTTCTTTCCTTAGTGCTCTTTCTTTCTTTGCTCTTTCTTTCCTTAGTGCTCTTTCTTTCCTTAGTGCCCTTTCTTTCCTTAGTGCTCTTTCTTTCCTTAGTGCCCTTTCTTTCCTTAGTGCTCTTTCTTTCCTTAGTGCTCTTTCTTTCCTTAGTGCTCTTTCTTTCCTTAGTGCTCTTTCTTTCCTTAGTGCCCTTTCTTTCCTTAGTGCTCTTTCTTTCCTTAGTGCTCATTATTTCCTTAGTGCCCTTTCTTTCCTTAGTGCTCTTTCTTTTCTTAGTGCTCTTTCTTTCCTTAGTGCCCTTTCTTTCCTTAGTGCTCTTTCTTTCCTTAGTGCCCTTTCTTACCTTAGTGCCCTTTCTTTCGTTAGTGCCCTTTCTTTCGTTAGTGCCCTTTCTTTTCTTAGTGCTCTTTCTTTCCTTAATGCTCTTTCTTTCCTTAGTGCTCTTTCTTTTTCTTGGTGCTCTTTCTTTCCTTAGTGCCCTTTCTTTCCTTAGTGCTCTTTCTTTCCTTAGTGCTCATTATTTCCTTAGTGCTCTTTCTTTCCTTAGTGCCCTGTCTTTCCTTAATGCTCTTTCTTTCCTTAGTGCTCTTTCTTTTCTTAGTGCTCTTTCTTTCCTTAATGCTCTATTCCTTAGTGCTCTTTCTTTTCTTAGTGCCCTTTCTTTCCTTAGTGCTCTTTCTTTCCTTAATGCTCTTTCTTTCCTTAGTGCCCTTTCTTTCCTTAGTGCTCTTTCTTTCCTTAGTGCCCTTTCTTTCCTTAGTGCTCTTTCTTTTCTTAGTGCCCTTTCTTTCCTTAGTGCTCTTTCTTTTCTTAGTGCCCTTTCTTTCCTTAGTGCTCTTTCTTTTCTTAGTGCTCTTTCTCTTTCTTTCCTTAGTGCCCTTTCTTCCCTTAGTGCTCTTTCTTTTCTTAGTGCTCTTTCTTTTCTTAGTGCCCTTTCTTTCCTTAGTGCTCTTTCTTTCCTTAATGCTCTTTCTTTCCTTAGTGCCCTTTCTTTCCTTAGTGCTCTTTCTTTCCTTAGTGCTCTTTCTTTCCTTAGTGCTCTTTCTTTCCTTAGTGCTCTTTCTTTCCTTAGTGCCCTTTCTTTCCTTAGTGCTCTTTCTTTCCTTAGTGCTCTTTCTTTCCTTAGTGCCCTTTCTTTCCTTAGTGCTCTTTCTTTTCTTAGTGCCCTTTCTTTCCTTAGTGCTCTTTCTTTCCTTAATGCTCTTTCTTTCCTTAGTGCCCTTTCTTTCCTTAGTGCTCTTTCTTTCCTTAGTGCCCTTTCTTTCCTTAGTGCTCTTTCTTTTCTTAGTGCCCTTTCTTTCCTTAGTGCTCTTTCTTTCCTTAATGCTCTTTCTTTCCTTAGTGCCCTTTCTTTCCTTAGTGCTCTTTCTTTCCTTAGTGCCCTTTCTTTCCTTAGTGCTCTTTCTTTCCTTAGTGCCCTTTCTTTCCTTAGTGCTCTTTCTTTCCTTAGTGCTCATTATTTCCTTAGTGCTCTTTCTTTTCTTAGTGCTCTTTCTTTCCTTAGTGCCCTTTCTTTCCTTAGTGCTCTTTCTTTCCTTAGTGCCCTTTCTTACCTTAGTGCCCTTTCTTTCGTTAGTGCCCTTTCTTTCGTTAGTGCTCTTTCTTTTCTTAGTGCTCATTCTTTCCTTAATGCTCTTTCTTTTCTTAGTGCCCTTTCTTTCCTTAGTGCTCTTTCTTTTCTTAGTGCTCTTTCTTTCCTTAGTGCCCTTTCTGTCCTTAGTGCTCTTTCTTTTCTTAGTGCTCTTTCTTTCCTTAGTGCCCTTTCTTCCCTTAGTGCTCCCTTTTCTTCTTTCTTTTCTTAGTGCCCTTTCTTTCCTTAGTGCTCTTTCTTTCCTTAATGCTCTTTCTTTCCTTAGTGCCCTTTCTTTCCTTAGTGCTCTTTCTTTCCTTAGTGCCCTTTCTTACCTTAGTGCTCTTTCTTTCCTTAGTGCCCTTTCTTTCCTTAGTGCTCTTTCTTTCCTTAGTGCCCTTTCTTTCCTTAGTGCTCTTTCTTTCCTTAGTGCTCATTATTTCCTTAGTGCTCTTTCTTTCCTTAGTGCTCTTTCTTTCCTTAGTGCCCTTTCTTTCCTTAGTGCTCTTTCTTTCCTTAGTGCTCATTATTTCCTTAGTGCCCTTTCTTTCCTTAGTGCTCTTTCTTTTCTTAGTGCTCTTTCTTTCCTTAGTGCCCTTTCTTTCCTTAGTGCTCTTTCTTTCCTTAGTGCCCTTTCTTACCTTAGTGCCCTTTCTTTCGTTAGTGCCCTTTCTTTCGTTAGTGCCCTTTCTTTTCTTAGTGCTCATTCTTTCCTTAATGCTCTTTCTTTCCTTAGTGCTCTTTCTTTTCTTGGTGCTCTTTCTTTCCTTAGTGCCCTTTCTTTCCTTAGTGCTCTTTCTTTCCTTAGTGCTCATTATTTCCTTAGTGCTCTTTCTTTCCTTAGTGCCCTGTCTTTCCTTAATGCTCTTTCTTTCCTTAGTGCTCTTTCTTTTCTTAGTGCTCTTTCTTTCCTTAATGCTCTATTCCTTAGTGCTCTTTCTTTTCTTAGTGCCCTTTCTTTCCTTAGTGCTCTTTCTTTCCTTAATGCTCTTTCTTTCCTTAGTGCCCTTTCTTTCCTTAGTGCTCTTTCTTTCCTTAGTGCCCTTTCTTTCCTTAGTGCTCTTTCTTTTCTTAGTGCCCTTTCTTTCCTTAGTGCTCTTTCTTTTCTTAGTGCCCTTTCTTTCCTTAGTGCTCTTTCTTTTCTTAGTGCTCTTTCTCTTTCTTTCCTTAGTGCCCTTTCTTCCCTTAGTGCTCTTTCTTTTCTTAGTGCCCTTTCTTTCCTTAGTGCTCTTTCTTTCCTTAATGCTCTTTCTTTCCTTAGTGCCCTTTCTTTCCTTAGTGCTCTTTCTTTCCTTAGTGCCCTTTCTTTCCTTAGTGCTCTTTCTTTCCTTAGTGCCCTTTCTTTCCTTAGTGCTCTTTCTTTCCTTAGTGCCCTTTCTTTCCTTAGTGCTCTTTCTTTCCTTAGTGCTCATTATTTCCTTAGTGCTCTTTCTTTTCTTAGTGCTCTTTCTTTCCTTAGTGCCCTTTCTTTCCTTAGTGCTCTTTCTTTCCTTAGTGCCCTTTCTTACCTTAGTGCCCTTTCTTTCGTTAGTGCCCTTTCTTTCGTTAGTGCTCTTTCTTTTCTTAGTGCTCATTCTTTCCTTAATGCTCTTTCTTTCCTGAGTGCTCTTTCTTTTCTTGGTGCTCTTTCTTTCCTTAGTGCCCTTTCTTTCCTTAGTGCTCTTTCTTTCCTTAGTGCTCTTTCTTTCCTTAGTGCTCTTTCTTTCCTTAGTGCCCTTTCTTTCCTTAGTGCTCTTTCTTTCCTTAGTGCTCATTATTTCCTTAGTGCCCTTTCTTTCCTTAGTGCTCTTTCTTTTCTTAGTGCTCTTTCTTTCCTTAGTGCCCTTTCTTTCCTTAGTGCTCTTTCTTTCCTTAGTGCCCTTTCTTACCTTAGTGCCCTTTCTTTCGTTAGTGCCCTTTCTTTCGTTATTGCCCTTTCTTTTCTTAGTGCTCATTCTTTCCTTAATGCTCTTTCTTTCCTTAGTGCTCTTTCTTTTCTTGGTGCTCTTTCTTTCCTTAATGCTCTTTCTTTCCTTAGTGCTCTTTCTTTTCTTGGTGCTCTTTCTTTCCTTAGTGCCCTTTCTTTCCTTAGTGCTCTTTCTTTCCTTAGTGCTCATTATTTCCTTAGTGCTCTTTCTTTCCTTAGTGCCCTGTCTTTTCTTAGTGCTCTTTCTTTCCTTAGTGCCCTTTCTTTCCTTAGTGCTCTTTCTTTCCTTAGTGCTCTTTCTTTCCTTTGTGATCTTTCTTTTCTTAGTTCTTTCTTTTCTTAGTTCTCTTTCTTTAGTCACCCCTCCCATATGGGATGAATGAATGATACTATCTAACTTCAAAAGATCATGTGAACAAACAATTGTGTATACAAAATATTTAAGTTTTTCCTGGAATTGAAACGGCAAGAGCATGGAGAAACTAATGAGCACACACACACACACCACTCTACAGGCAGCACTGGCAACTTCAGACTTTATTGAGTCTCAGGTTTATGTGTTTACCTCCCTTGTAATGCAGATGATCTCATCTCAGTCTCTCCTCTTCCCTCATGTTTTTCCTCCAGCTGAGTAATTGCTGAAACTGTAGAGTATGACTCTCACATTAGTTTTAGTGTACATATTTGTTTCTATCTAGGCTGAGCCTGATCTGTGTCAAGTTTATTGGAATGATCGGCTGAGCCATGTAGTTGTATTTTGTTGTGTAGTTAGTCTGTGGAAGGTCATATAGAAAATTACAAACCAACGCAATCAACATGCAGAGCACTTTATCTACAGAACTTGATCTTGAACTATGAATTGATGAAATTACAAATTTAAAAAACTACACAGTTCTTGTTAGCGACTAGGTTTGCAAAGTTTCCAGATTTTCACATTTTGATACAGTCCTTCTCTCATTCTAGGAGTTACTGTAATACCGGTTTAGTACACAAGGAGGTGCCAAAACGAGGACTGTTGAGCATCTTACCAAATAAAATCAAATCAAATCAAATTTTATTTGTCACATACACATGGTTAGCAGATGTTAATGCGAGTGTAGCGAAATGCTTGTGCTTCTAGTTCCGACAATGCAGTGATAACCAGAATGCTAACAAAATTAGCACAAGTAATAGCACATTTCCATGGAGGCTGCTAGCTAAATATGCTAAAGTGTGCAAAGACAGGCAATCCAGCCCATTAAGTTATACAGGTAGGAGCTACCACATTTGATTTTTGTTGAGTTTGGACATTTACAAGCGAATGTGAACAAGAGACATTGTTCAAATGAAGAAAGTTTTGATGCACACTTGACTGCTCTGAAGCAGGACGTGTACACGCTGTGTCTGTCTGGAGTGTGTCTGTCTAGGGCACCTTATTAATTCAGCCTGCTCTGCTTGGAGAAGATGGGGGATGAGCAGAGGGGCCGAGAATGGAGGAGAAAAACGCAAGGAAATCAAGATAGCAATGGCAGCTGTACAGATAACTCATCCAAAGGGCTTTGACTTCTCAAACATGGCAGAAAGCTTACACAATATGATGCCCCATCACCTTATTAATTCACCAACTTACTTAGATAACTAGGAAGTTAATCTTAGGGGTCGTGTTAACGCAGAAGTCTTCATTGTTCATGCAGAGAAAAAATATAACATGTCAAATATCTTGCTGTGTTTTGTAAATGCAGATCTAAAATGCTTCTTATTGTAATTTTTGCTCAGCCTCAGACTAATTTTGCCCTGGTCAAAAGTAGTGCACTATATAGGAAGTAGTGTCAGGGTGAAATTTTGAGACATAGCCAATGTATCTTATCCGATGTGGCATCCAGTTATCATCAACTGTCATAGCATGTGAAGGGAAAGTGTTCAAAATGTATTTTTGCTTAATGAGTTGGCAGTGAGGTCATTCCTGCATTTTAAAAATTCCTTTCTGATTCATAACCTCAGTTAATAGTTTATTCAATAATGATTCTCATTACACAGAGTTTGTTGCATAGCAACGTCAGGTTGAGTAAAGGAAGAAAAAAATAGATGTTTTTACTGAGACATGGGAGAAGTGTGAATATAGCACCTAATTTTTTTTCTTTATCTTTTTAATATATATTTTTTAACCTTTATTTAACCAGGCAAGTCAGTTAAGAACAAATTCTTATTTTCAATGACGGCCTAGGAACAGTGGGTTAACTGCCTGTTCAGGGGCAGAACGACAGATTTGTACCTTGTCAGCTCGGGGATTTGAACTTGCAACCTTCCGGTTACTAGTCCAACGCTATATCTTATTGTATAAAGTAGCAGGCAGCTCCAGCCAGAGATAACATTACATACATTACAATTTATCAAGGATAAAAACACAATAAAGCCCAAAATAATGACTTATTTCCATTGTGTTCTCTGGTTAATGTGGTTAAAAGGGACAAGAAGCAGCAACATCACACCACAGTGACTTCTTCTATTTTCATATTTCGTGTTATGTGATGTGCTGGAATGGAATCAATATGCAGTGGAAACGTTTGATGTCCCTACCTAGGTGCTGGGAACTGCTGTGGAAGCCTGGCACACTGATAAATTGCAGCATAAATCAAGGACAAAGTAAGCAAAGCTGTCCCACTATAAGATTACATTTTTTTTGATTGCTTAAGCACGATTTTCAAAACAGGGCCCGTGTTTTCAAAACACTACACACAATTAGCACAACCACACACCCAATTAGCAAATCACTACAGATCCTTTGAAAAGTTAAACACTCTTGTAAAAACTATACACTTCTTTTTAAAAACCACACTTTGTTACCATATGAAACACACACGTTTCTCATTACTATACTCTGTTTGCACGAGTTACACTCTGCTGTGATAAACCTAAAACACTTTTAGCACTTCTACTTCCCTATGATTAGAGTAGGCTACTATCAACAAAGTACAAATATAATGTAAATTCATCAAACACTACACAAGACCAATGTTGCAGATGGAAGAAACTATTTTATTTCTCAACACGACCAAAATGTTGACATGGAGATTCATAATACTGTAACCAAACGTCACTTTACGTTATTGTAAGTAAAAAAATATATATTTTAAAATAACTAGACATTGTCTCTTCGCCTAGCTGGATCTGGCCAGAGAATTTCATCAACATCGCAGGCAATGTTGTCATTAGCAAGACACCTTGGAAAGAAACGTCTTGAATGACGAATCCATCCTTGCATTGCTGTTACCTCCATCTGGTCACAGGCCTCCTCCATGGCTTGGATGAGGGGTACCTCAGCCTGGAGACGGAGATCATATACCTTCCACCGCCATGCCGAGAAAAACTCTTCTATAGGGTTGTGGAATGGAGAGTATGGTGGAAGATATAGGACGGTGAAATGTGGATGTTGCTGAAACCAGTTCTGAACCAGAGCGGAGCGGTGGAAAGACACATTGTCCCAGACAACAATGTATTGCATATGATCAATTTGATTTGCTGCTGTTATGTTGTGCAATTGGTCCAAGAATGTAAGTATGAGTGCTGTGTTGTAAGGGCCCATATGGGCATGGCGGTGGAGGACCCCATTCTGTGTAATGGCTGCACAGAGTGTTATATTACCCCCATGTTGCCCTGAGACATTGACTATAGCCCTGTGGCCAATGAGGTTTCTTCCCCTCCTTCGTGTTCTCGTCAGGTTGAACCCAGCCTCATCTACGTAAATTAATCTCTCCATCCATTCGTAAAACTCTCTGAAAAACAGTGTCAGGCAAAATTGTGTAGATCTAGTATACATATTACAGTACAGTAAAAGATTATGAGACAGTATGCAAGATCACACTGCTAAAGTGAATACATACCTCTGCATAATCATGCCGCAGTCGTTTCACCCTTTCGGAATTGCACTCGAAAGACACTCGATAAATTTGCTTCATTTGAATATGTTTTTTTTTTTTAGGATGCGTGCCAGTGTTGATGTTGAGACCTGATGGATATCGTTGAAAATGACGTGGTTATTGACAATGTTAGCTTGGAGCTGCTTGAGTGTTATAGCATTGTTGGCCAAAACCATAACTAGACATTGCTGTTCTGTGAACAATAGGAGGCCTTCCCCCTTGTTGTCCCTGACCCTCAATCCTATGTAGAAGAAAAAAAACACACTATACAATAGTACAGTAATTTCACAGGAAAAGGTAACAGAAGTGCTGATAGTGCATAGAATACAGTACTGTTAGCAGTTACTGAAACCGTGCAGATGTTTTTGATATGATTTTTACAATACCTATTTTCCAGTCTAAATGTTCTCATCACACTTGCCACTGTATATTAGCTTAGATTTGGCTGTACTCACAGTCCAGCCTCCCTCAGCGTCAGGCCGTGGTTGACAACGTGGTCAACCAGTGTTGCGCGGATCTCATTTGTCAGATTCGGTCCTCTTTGAGCACCTTCTTGTCTTCCTCTTCGTCCTCATCCTCGTTCTCATCCTCCTCCTCGTTCTCCTCCTCCTCCTCCTCTTACTCTTTCTCTGACTCCTTCCATTGTGCTTGAAGACCGATGAACTCACTTGCTGCTTTTTATAGTGCTTATACACCTGATTGGTGTGTCTACAATTAAGCAAACGAGTGTTTGCACACCTGATGACTGTGTTGAACCAATAGGTTGGAGGGTGTGGTAATCTGACAGTCAGTGCTTTGGTATTGCAAGGACGTGACTTCATGATAGATGTTTGTGTGTAATGTATGTTAAGTGTGTTTAGTGTTTTGCAAATTACTTTGTGTAGAGTTTTGCAACAAGTGTGAGGTTGACAATGTGCTTATAGTTGTGCAAATATGGGCTGATGTTTTGCTTCTTGAGTGTAAGATTTTGCTAATAGTGTACTACTTTAAATTTTAGTGTGTAAGCAATCAAAAAAAACTAATTTTACACCTTCCTCACTGCTAAATGGCAATAAGATTCCACTTGGAGATAAATGCTTGATTGCACATGCTCAGCTCGGCTCTGAGTCAAACCTCGATGGCTCTGCATTTTTAGAGTTTATACACATGGATTACCGGTACTCCATGTGTATAAACTCTAAAAATGCAGAGCCATCGAGGTTTGACTCAGAGCCGAGCTGAGCATGTGCAATCAAGCATTTATATCCAAGTGGAACCTCCATGACAGATTAAGGTAAATTAGATTTAAAATTAAAAATAATAATAGTGGGAATTAAATGCGATGGCATCAGGTTGACATATATCCAAGACCATATAACACACCATACATGTTTTCATTTCAATAATAAACAATACCATCTACAGCTGATCCATGCGCAATTAATTATTTAAGTACTTTGGTACTGAAGAACTGGTAGCCTAGTGATTACATGTGCTCCAATCTGAGTGAATGCTTGCTCTCTCCAGTGTGACATAAGTGTTACACAGCTGGATAAGGGCTTGGATGCACCTGCAGTATCCTCTCTGTGTGCAGTGAAAGCTAATTTAAAGGTAAAACATACACTGAATTCAGAAAAGCTCTGTTGACTCTACAAGCACTGCATGGGGAAATCACCTATTTTCATCTCTTTCAAAGAATCCTCACTGTGGTGAACTGTGTCTTCTCCTTAGAAACGGCTGACCCCGTTTCTATGGTTATGGTGCACTCTCTGTGCTTCAGTCAGGACAGCGATGGCACAAAGGGACATAACTATGTGGGCAACATTAACTCAAGAACAGCTGACAATTAATCACTGCTGCCTACAATGAATATGAGGGAGAGCAACATGATACAAACAGATAAGTCGTGACTGGAAAACAGTGGGCTGTTAATTACAGCTTTCAGAAACTTTGATTGAAGTCAATCAACTTTAACTTGTTGTAACTCCCATCCCATGAAAGGGATCGTTGTCATCATCTGACACTAATTAGCATAACGCAACGGACATAAATATTACTAGAAAATATTCCTATTCATGAAAATCACAAGTGAAATATATTGAAACACAGCTTAGCCTTTTTTTAATCACCCTGTCATCTCAGATTTTCAAAATATGCTTTACAGCCAAAGCAAGACAAGCATTTGTGTAAGTTTAGCGATAGGCTAGCATAGCATTATGTCCAGCTAGCAGCAGGTAACTTGGTCACGAAAATCAGAAAAGCAATCAAATTAAATAGTTTACCTTTGATGAGCTTCGGATGTTTTCACTCACAAGACTCCCAGTTAGATAGCAAATGTTCCTTTTTTCCAAAAATATTATTTTTGTAGGCGAAATAGCTCCGTTTGTTCTTCACGTTTGGCTGAGAAATCGACCGGAAATTGCGGTCACGACAACGCCGACAGAAACATGGCAAACGTTGTTTATAATCAAACCTCAAGGTGTTTTTCAAATATCTATTCGATAATATATCCATCCAATATATCCAACATTGGTTTTTCAGTAGGAGCGAGAGGAAAAATGGCTACTTCTGTATTTTACGCAAGAATCACTCTGTAAGCCATCAGGTGACCACTTGCGCAATGTAGCCGCTTACGCTTATTCTTCAACATAAAGGCGTGAAACTACATCACAATGCTGTAGACACCTTGGGGAATACGTAGAAAAAGGAATCTGGTTGATAGCCCATTCACTGCTCAATAGGGACGCATCGGAACGCAGAGCATTCAAAACATGAGTCACTTCCGGATTGGATTTTTCTCAGGCTTTCGCCTGCAATATCAGTTCTGTTATACTCACAGACAATATTTTTACAGTTTTGGAAACTTGTGTTTTCTATCCTAAGCTGTCAATTATATGCATATTATAGCATCTTGTCCTGACAAAATATCCCGTTTACTTTGGGAACGTAATTTTTCAAAAAATGAAAATACTGTCCCCTAGTCACAACAGGTTTTTAACAGAGGCAATTCCATACTGAACAAAAATATAAACCCAACATGTAAAGTGTTGGTCCCATGTTTCATGAGCTGAAATAGAAGATACCAAAAATGTTCCATATATGCACCAAAAGCTTATTTCAGCTGATGAACTTGATGAGTATTTCTGTCTGTAATAACGCCCTTTTGTGGGGGAAAAAAACTCATTCTGATTGGCTGGGCCTGGCTCCCATGTGGGTGGGTCTTTGCACTCCCAGTTCCACACATGGCTGTGTCCCTGCTCAGTCAATCCAAAGATTAGGACCTAATGAATTTATTTATATTGACTGATTTCCTTAAATGAACCGTAACTCCGTAAAATCGTTGAAATTGTTGCGTTTATATTTTTGTTCTGTATATTTTAACTGCAATGTCTGAAATATTATTTTCTGTTTCTTTTGTATTGCTTATTATTATTATTCCTTTCAAAAAATCTAGTAGGTAATGTGCTGGACATTGGCCTTGTTTGGCTGGGCTACCTGACCCTCTTCTGGGGGACCCATCCCCTTGCGGCTTCCTGCTCTGGCCCTGACCCAATTCACTTGACAACAAACAGATGTGCACGTGCTTGGGGGTTTCTGCCATTTGTGGGCAAGAATGCTTGATTTTGCTGCGGTAACTGACATTTTGCATGGCAATATGCAATGATTTTCTCCAGTCTTTCGTAAAAATGCGCTGATGAGGGAAAATGTTTATTGAAGTTGGTATGATGCGGTATTATGTGGTAAAGGTCCATATTATGCGTTAAAGGTGCAGTGATTGTATTAAATTGCGACCCCACTATTTGTACTGTTGTGATGGGTCATTTTTATGTGATAATATTGCGATGATTTCACTGATTTAAGTGTAAATAGTGTGGTGAATTTAAAGCCCATGATTATGATTATAGAGACAAAGTAGAGTCACAATTCAACGGCTCAGACACAAGAGGTATGTGGCAGGGTCTACAGTCAATCACGGATTACAAAAAGAAAACCAGCCCCGTCGCTGACCAGGATGTCTTGCTCCCAGACACACTAAATAACTTTTTTTACCCGCTTTGAGGACAATACAGTGCCACTGACACGGCCGCAACCAAAACCTGCGGACTCTCCTTCACTGCAGCCGACGTGAGTAAAACGTTTAAACGTGTTAACCCTCACAAGGCTGCAGGTCCAGACGGCATCCCCAGCCGTGTCCTCAGAGCATGCGCAGACCAGCCGGCTGGTGTGTTTACGGACATATTCAATTAATCCTTATCCCAGTCTGCTGGCCCCACTTGCTTCAAGAGGGCCACCATTGTCCCTGTTCCCAAGAAAGCTAAGGTAACTGAGCTAAACGACTACTGCCCGTAGCACTCACTTCCGTCATCATGAAGTGCTTTGAGAGACTAGTCAAGGACCATATCACCACCACCCTACCTGACACCCTAGACCCACTCCTATTTGCTTACCGCCCAAATAGGTCCACAGACGATGCAATCTCAACCACACTGCACACTGCCCTAACCCATCTGGACAAGAGGAATACCCATGTGAGAATGCTGTTAATCGACTACAGCTCAGCATTTAACACCATAGTACCCTCCAAACTCGTTATCAACCTCGAGACCCTAGGCCTCGACCCCACCCTGTGCAACTGGGTACTGGACTTCCTGACGGGCCGCCCCAGGTGGTGAGGGTAGGTAACAACATCTCCCCCCCGCTGATCCTCAACACTGGGGCCCCACAAGGGTGCGTTCTGAGCCCTCTCCTGTACTTCCTGTTCACCCACGACTGTGTGGCCATGCACGCCTCCAACTCAATCATCAAGTTTGCGGACAACATTACAGTGGTAGGCTTGATTACCAACAACGACGAGACGGCCTACAGGAAGGAGGAGGTGAGGGCCCTCGGAGTGTGATGTCAGGAAAATAACCTCACACTCAACTTCAACAAAACAAAGGAGATGATTGTGGACTTCAGGAAACAGCAGAAGGAACACCCCCCTATCCTAGCTCTGGGCAAGCCGGCTGGGCGTAAACTCTCAATGAACTGGCAGAGGCATAGGAGCCTGACAATCCCGCTGCTGCATTCGAGCCCGGTGATCCGGCAGAGACGTAGCAGCCTGACGAGCCGGCTGGGCATAAAAACCTGACGATCTAGCCGAGGCCCGACGTGGGATGGGCGCCTTCCGAGCCAACTGGGGCAAGAACCTCTCAAGCCAGCTAGGGCGTGACAGCCCGACGAGCTGGCTTAGGAACCCCCAGTTCCATCAACGTCACCACCAACCGGAACGCCATTACTCCCCAATGTTTCGTATAGTGGCTTCAGCATTCTGTAAGGACCGACGCCGGAGATGAGAAGCAGGTACGTGGAGTCAACATTTAATCAGGAACAAACAGGTAACAAGACAGGCAAAGCGTTGGCACATGGGTAAACAAGGACATACGACAATCAATGCTGAAGCAGGGAACAGAGCGGGGAACCAGACATGTACAGGGAAGGTAATGACAGAGGTGATAGAGTCCAGGTGAGTCCCAATAATCACTGATGCACGTGACGGGGGAAAGGCAGGTGTGCGTAATGATGGTGGCATTAAAAAGTAAACCTTGAATGAGTAGGTGTGTCCAAACTTTTGACTGGTACTGTATATTGTCTGAATCGAAATGCACATGTATTTTTATAACCAACAAATCACAATTTCAAACAATTACTCCAATCAGAGTTGGATCAGTGTCTTCCGGGTGCAAAGATTTGCGACATGCTATCCCAATTTCTGCAGAGCGCATCGGAGTAGAATTGTATTGCATTGACCGGCACCAACAGCCTTTTTCTATCACCTCAGGTCGCGAGATGCGCTTATGAGATCAGAGCCACGTGTGTTTATCAACATTTGTTGATATTCCTTGCTAGTTTGTGAGTTATTTACCCAGTTATAGCTAATTTATGGTCAGCAAACAGGGTTTGTGCGGTCATGTAAATCCTGGAAAAGCCTTGGTGTGTGAATCACCTGACCGCAAATAGAGTGCTTTCGGAAAGTATTCAGACCCCTTGACTTTTTCCACATTTTGCTAGGTTACAGCCGTATTCTAAAATGTATTAAATAGTTCCACCCCCCATTAATCTACACACAATACTCCATAATGACAAAGCAAAAACTGTTTTTTAGAATTTTTTGGTAATAAAACATAAATACAAAAACTGAAAAATGACATTTACATAAGTATTCAGACCCTTTACTTTGTTGAAGCACTTTTGGCAGTGATTACAGCCTCGAGTCTTGGCTATGACGCTACAAGCTTGGCACACCTGTATATGGGGAGATTCTCCCATTTGTTTTCTACAGATCCTCTCAAGTGCAGTCAGGTTGGATGGGGAGTGTTGCTGCACAGCTGTTTTCAGGTCTCTCCAGAGATGTTTGATCAGGTTCAAGTCTGGACTCTGGCTGGGCCACACAAGGACATTCAGAGACTTGTCCCGAAGCCATTCCTGCTTTGTCTTGGCTGTGTGCTTAGGGTCGTAGTCCTGTTGAAAGGTGAACCTTTGCCCCAGTCTGAGGTCCTGAGCGCTCTGGAGCAGATTCTCTGTACTTTGCTCCGTTCATCTTTGCCTCAAATCTGACTCGTCTCCCAGTCCATGCAGCTGAAAAACATCCTCACAGCATGATGCTGCCACCACCATGCTTCACTGTAGGGATGGTGCCAGGTTTCCTACAGGTTTCCGCTTGGTATTCAGGCCAAAGAGTTCACTCTTGGTTTCATCAGACCAGAGAATCTTGTTTCTCATGATCTGAGAGTCTTTAGGTGCCTTTTGCCAAACTCCAAGTGGGCTGTCATGTGCGTTTTAGTGAGGAGTGGCTTCCGTCTGGCCACTCTACCATAAAGGCCTAATTGAAGGTCCTCCCATCTCCACAGAAGAACTCTAGAGCTCTGTCACAGTGACCATCGGGTTCTTTTTCACCTCCCTGACCAAGGCCCTTCTCCCCCGATTGATCAGTTTGGCCGGGAGGCCAGCTCTAGGAAGAGTCTTGGTGGTTCCAAACTTCCTCCTTTTAAGAATGATTTAGGCCACTGTGTTCTTGGGTACCTTCAGTTTTGCAGCCATTTTTTGGTACCCTTCCCCAGATCTGTGCCTTGACACAATCCTGTCTCCGAGTTCTATGGACAATTCCTTTGATCTCATGTCTTGGTTTTTGCTCTGTAATGCACTGTCAACTGTGGGACATTATTTAAACAGGTGTGTGCCTTTCCAAATCATGCCCAATCAATTGAATTTACCACAGGTGGACTCCAATCAAGTTGTAAAAACATCTCAAGGATGATAAATGGAAACAGGACGCACCAGAGCTCAATTTCGAGTCTCATAGCAAAGGATCTGAAAGCTTATGTAAATAAAGTATCTGTTTTTTGTTTGTAATACAAAAATGTTGGTTTGTCATTATGGGGTATTGTGTGTAGATTGCTGAGGAAATTGTTTCATTTAAACCATTTTAGAACAAGGCTGTAAAATGTGGAAAAAGTCAAGGGGTCTGAATACTTTCCAAAGGAACTGTAAACCAATGCTACATACTCTTATTGTAAAACTCTCTCTCATGTGCTCAATAATGGGACTTGAGAAATAAACCTGACACCATTGGAAAGGTGTGATTCCACTCTATTCAAAATTTTGACAAATATTCTAGCCTAATTGACAAAAACCTCACATGCTGTTAATAGATCATCTGAATACTTTAGGTTATAGATAAACATGCCTTAGATAGTTACCTTGCGTTGAAGTAGTCATTTGATCCCTAATTCATTGAATGAGGGAATTATTTTATAAAGACAGAAAAAATAATTTGGTTGTAGTTGCAATTTTTTATAAGGGGGCCCAACCACCCTTCAGGATCGCCATAAAGGGGCAGTGTTGTAGGCTTGAATATTCAAAGAAGCCAATTGGCACACTTTTGTCTGATTATCTATGGTAATAATAATGCATTTTATTTTGTAAAGTGATTCCTTGCATCATACAATGATGTAAAAATAGTGTTATAGACCACTTTTTAACTGACCGGAGCTTTCTCTCCCACTTGTCCAAAGGACATTTCAAGCCCTGAGTATGACTCTCACCGAGATAGTGGGGTCGTCAAAGGCAAGCACAAACTTGAGCATTTGATTGGTGGAAGAGCGGATGTCGTCTGTGCGGCCCCCTCGAAACATCCTTTGGGAGGCGATGTCACAGGAGGCACAGACCTCATTGTGAACTCTGACGGAGAGAAGGAGAAAGATAGAGCAGGGGTGCGTTCAGTTTGCTTCAACGTTTGCTACGTTCCGTGACGCTTTGAACCGAATGACCCATTTCCCGGAAACAGTGTACAACCATCTTTGACAGCCTTTGAGGTATGCTCGCTCCCATTTGGTGAGTGTGCTGAGGAATGGCCTTATCAATATGGGTGTGACCATCTGAAATCGCAAAACTTGTCCAGCACACCATCTAGTTACTTCCCTTTGGGCCACCATAATCACAACGTTTTTAAACCGGATGTTCAGTACAGACCGTTTCAGTTGAATTCAATGTTGCACAACGTTCTGTCGTACTGAACGCAATTCAGATATTGGATATGGACACAATAATTGCTGCTAATCACAATTCATTTACAGAAAAGTTTATATTTGAAAATGCAGATATTCCACATTTTCAGAAAGTTGGCTGCCAAGAACATATGTTGTCTCATTTATTTACAATGAGAATATAATGCTTCTTGCATGAACATTACATTTACATTTAACATTTAAGTCATTTAGCAGACGCTCTTATCCAGAGCGACTAACATTTACTAGCACATCTATGAAAATCAGTACCACAAAGTGTGAAAACAACATCAACTGCACACATATTATCCTTATTATTGCATACAGTATCCTGGTTTGAGGCTGAATGCCCTTTTGTAAGTGATTCCTACGAGCTCACTTGTAGATACCAGCTGCAGTGCCACCTGGATGAAGGAGTTGGGATTCAGGTTGTGCCGTTTGGGCAACTCCTTCCCAAACCTCTGGAAGTTGAAGCAGCGGATATCCAGGTCGTTGATCAGTCTGGGGGGCAAAAGTATGGCAAAATTAAAATGACAAATTCAAAATCCATGAATTAAGCATCAAGTGGGAGTGCTGATCTAGGATCAGTTTTTGCCTTGTAGATTACAATGAATGGCCCTGATCCAAGATCAGCTTTCTTGCTCTGACACTTCATGTACACGGGCCCAGGTTAGCTGTTCAATTAAAATTATAAAGATGAATCTTCACTCTAATGGGATACAAATGTATCGACAGTTGTCAGTTTGGCCACAGGATGGAAGCACATGGTCTGAACCCAGGATAACACAGGCAGCTCAGGATCACAAACAATTACTTAAAATAGAATAAGGAGGTTAGGGGGCACTAAATCCAACCAGAGCCGTCTTACGCTTCTGACCGTGTTTTGTAAAGGTTAAACCAACACTGAGGGCAGATAATCGCGTTCACACGCCTCCATTTGCTTTGGTCCGTGTCACTTTCATTTCAGCTCAGAGCCGTGTTGAATTTCATAGCAAAGCAAACATCGACTACACAGAGGCTGAGTGTTTCCTTATCATTGTCATTGTAGTATCACCTAGTACACCAATGCACTCGACAGGGTTCGTACTGTAGTCCGTGTCGAACCAGTCAGTATGCGCACCATATAAATAAACAACCGCATATTTAGATTCAATAAAGCCTATATGGTATGTAACAACACAGGAGTGGGGAAATAATGCATGATAATAATTGCATTAGGGTATGCAAACTCACATGTCAAGGTTTTGCTTGGCATGCTCGATTATCTCTCTTCATCTCACAGTCAATGTTGAAGTAAAGCTTCTTGGGCATCTGAAGTGGGATCAAAGGGGGTTTTCTTTTGGGTCAGGTTTCTTACTGAAGAGAGAAGACCAAGGATAAATGTTAATTGTGCTTCTCCACTCACCTGCAGTGTTTTGTCAAACCAACGATTGCCGCTGTTCAAGTGTGTCCCGCCCCCATGCAGGATTTGAGCTGCCATGCGACTGGAGTGCCTGTCAGTCAAGGTCAAAGTAACATAGAACTGCCTGACTAATTCATCTCATAATCCAAAAACACATCAGTCAGCCGTAACCAATGAAGTGCTCAACAAGTCCCTTGATGTGTCAAATGTAAATGAGCAAAAATAATGCATACTGTACAGCAATTACAGAAATAGTAACAAAGGATGGGTGAAATAATAATAATTTGGTTGCATAAATGATTGAGAAGAAGAAATGGAGAGCGAATACATAACAATAATAATTAGGAGGGTGCTTACATGTGTCCTATTTCATACATGTACAAGTGTGTATTATACATGTGAATTGGAAATGATTGTTTGGCATATCCCACTCCCCCAGAGACACCCTCGGAGAGTGGAGTCAGAGCCAGGGATCAGCCATTATTGACGGCGACCCTGGAGAAATTGGGGAAAAGGGAAAGGAGGATACCTAGCTAGTTGTACAACTGAATGCATTCAACTGAAATGTGTCTTCCGCATTTAACCCAACCCCTCTGAATCAGAGAGGTGCGGGGGGCTGCCATAATCGACATCCACGTCTTCATTGGATGGGGAACCGATTTTGACCTTGTCTGCTCTGGGATTTGATCCAGCAACCTATACAATTACTGGCCCAACACTCTTAACCAATAGAGTGTGGGTGGAGGAGAAAGAGAGAAGAACATGGCTCATACCTGTCATCTGAGACCCTCATGACTGGAGAGTCCAGACACAAGGTGAAAAGTCCCTTCTCAATCGCTCAAACTGACTCCTTGTTCAATTTATATGTGTAAGAAAAAAGGGAGAACATGAAAGAAAGGTGAAGCCCTGAGCAAACAATCTCCCTTAAGTCCCTTCTGAAGGTAATAAAAAATGAAAAATTTTGAACTTCAGAGACCTAGCATATGAAAACAGTGTCGTGCCTCTGCATTCCACACCCTGGACGTCCCATACTTTAGGTATTGTTATGGGTATGTATAGTATAATGCTGTGTTCTATCATCTGCCTACCTCTGAGCAGCCGGCTGCAGGCCTGGCCCCAGGTCTGGCGATGCTCACTGGTCAGGATGCTCATGGGCTCCTTGTCCGTCTTCCAGGCCCTGATTCACAGGAGCTCGGGCATGGATCTGGCTCTCTGTCATCCGGGAGCCGTCACTGTTGTACACGTCCAGCTGAAAGCGCTTGGGGAGCAGAAAGAATTGAATTGTGATACGGAAAAGCCAATCCATGCTTTTGTCACTTCAAGATTAGATTACAGCAATGACCTACTTTCCGCCTACCCAAATATGGCACGAGGTCTTAATAAACTTCAGTTAGTGCAGATTACAGCTGCAAGAATCTTGACGAGAACCCCAAAATTCCAGTACATTGTCAAGTGCTAGCCTCTGGCTTCCTGTAAAGGCTAGGGCTGATTTCAAGGTTTTACTTTTAACCTAGAAAGCATATGCATATTCTTGGTACCATTTGAAAAGGAAACACTTTGAATTTTGTGGAAATGTGAAAGGATTGTAGGAGAATATAACACAATAGATCTGGTAAAAGATAATACCAAGAACAAAACAACCGTTCTGTTGTATTTTTTGTACCATCATCTTTGAAATGCAAGAGAAAGGCCATCATGTATTATTCCAGCCCAGCTGTAATTTAGATGTTGGCTACTAGCTGGCAGCAGTGTATGTGCAATGTTTTAGACTGATCCAATGAACCATTATATTTCTGTTCAAAATGTTGTATCAAGACTGCACAAATGTGCCTAGTTGGTTTATTAATAACTTTTCATGTTCAAAACTGTGCACTCTCCTTAAACAATAGCATGGTATTCTTGAACTGTAATAGCTATTGCAACTTGGACAGTACAGTTAGATTAACAAGAATTTAAGCTTTCTGCAAATATCAGATATGTATATGTCCTGAGAAATGTTCTTGTTACTTACAACCTCATGCTAATCACATTAGTTTAAGTTAGCTCAACGTCCTGCAAGGGACCCACCGATCCTGAAGAAGTTTTAACCAACATTGCAGTTAAGAAAATACAGAAAAAAAGTAAGAAATAAAAGTAAGGAATAATTAAAGAGCAGCAGTAAAATAACAATAGTGAGGCTATATACAGGGGGTCCGGTACAGAGTCAATGTGCAGGGGCACCGGTTAGTTGAGGTAATATGTACATGTAGGTAGAGCTACTAAAGTGATTGTGCATAGATAATTGCAGAGAGTAGCAACAGTGTAGAATGCAAATAGTCTGGGTAGCCATTTGATTAGAAGTTCAGGAGTCTTATGGCTTAGGGGTAGAAGCTGTTTAGAAGCATCTTAGACCTAGACTTGGTGCTCCGGTACCGTTTGCCATGCGGTAGCAGAGAGAATAGTCTATGACTGGGGTGGCAGGAGTCTTTGACAATTTTTAGGGCCTTCCTCTGACACTGCCTGGTAGAGAGGTCCTGGATGGCAGGAAGCTTGGCTCCGGTGATATACTGGGCCGAACGCATTACCCTCTACAGTGCCTTGCGGTTGGAGGCCGAGCAGTTGCCATACCAGGCAGTGATGCAACCCGTCAGGATGCTCTCAGTGGTGCAGCTCTAGAACTTTTTGAGGATCTGAGGACCTATGCCAAATCTTTTCAGTCTCCTGAGGGGGAATAGGTTTTGTCATGCCCTCTTCACGACTGTCCTGGTGTGCTACGACTATGTTAGTTGGTTGGTGACGCCAAGGAACTTGAAGCTCTCAACCTGCTCCACTACAGCCCTGTCGATGAGAATGGGGTTGTGCTCAGTCCTCCTTTTCCTGTACTCCACAATCATCTCCTTTGTCTTGATCACATTGAGGGAGAGGATGTTGTCCTTGCACCACATGGTCAGGTCTCTGACCTCCTCCCTATAGGCTGCCTCGTCATTGCCGGTGATCAGGCCCACCACTGTTGTGTCATCGGCAAACTTAATGATGGTTTTGGAGTCGTGCCTGGCCGTGCAATCATGAGTGAACAGGGAGTACAGGAGGGGACTGAGCACGCAGCCCTGAGGGGCCCCCGTGTTGAGGATCAGTGTAGCGGGTGTGTTGTTACCTAACCTTACCACCTGGGGTGGCCCGTCAGGAAGTCCAGGATCCAGTTGCAGAGGGAGGTGTTTAGTCCCAGGGACCTTAGTGATGAGCTTTGAAAGCACTATGGTGTTGAATGCTGAGCTGTAGTCAATGAATAGCATTCTCACATTATCAAGGCACAAGGCAAGACCCAAATGCAGACACAGGAGGTAGTTGGTTGGAGTCTTACAATGTTTATTAATCCAAAGGGGTAGGCAAGAGAATGGTCGTGGACAGGCAAAAAGGTCAAAACCAGATCAGAGTCCAGGAGGTACAGAATGGCAGACAGGCTCATGGTCAAGGCAGGCAGAATAGTCAGGCAGGCATGTACAAAGTCCAGAAACAGGCAAGGAACAAAACCGGGAGGACTAGAAAAAGGAGAATGCAAAAAGCAGGAGACCGGAAAAAATGCTGGTTGACTTGGAAACATACAAGACAAACTGGTACAGAGAGACAGGTAACACAGGGATAAATACACAGGGGAAAATAAGCGACACTTGGAAGGGGTGGAGACAATCACAAGGACAGGTGAAACAGATCAGGGCGTGACACACATAGGTGTTCCTTTTGTCCAGGTGTGAAAGAGCAGTGTGGAGTGCAATAGAGATTGCATCATCTGTGGATCTGTTGGGGTGGTATGCAAATTGGAGTGGGTCTAGGGTTTCTGGGATAATGTTGTTGATGTGAGCCATGACCAGCCTTTCAAAGCACTTCATGGCTATAGACGCAAGTGCTACGGGTCAGTAGTCATTTAGGCAGGTTACCTTAGTGTTCTTGGGCACAGGGACCATGGTGGTCTGCTTGAAACATGTTGGTTGAAAATGTCAGTGAAGACACTTGCCAGTTGGTCAGCGCATGCTCGGAGTACACATCCTGGTAATCTGTCTGGCCCTGCGGCCTTGTGAATGTTGACATGTTTAAAGGTCTCACATCGGCTGTGGAGAGCGCGATCACACAGTCGTCCGGAATAGCTGATGTTCTTCTCATGCATGTTTCAGTGTTACTTGCCTCGAAGCGAGCATAGAAGTTATTTAGCTCTTAGTCCTGTATTGATTATTTTCCTGTTTGATGGTTCGTCAGAGGACATAGCGGGATTTCTTGTAAGCTTCCGGGTGAGTCCCGCTCCTTGAAAGCAGCAGCTCTACCCTTTAGCTCAGTGGGATGTTGCTTGTAATCCATGGCTTCTGGTTGGGGTATGTACGTACAGTCACTGTGGGAACGACGCCATCGATGCACTTATTGATGAAGCCAGTGACTGATGTGATGTACTCCTCAATGCCATCAGAAGAATCCCAGAACATATTCCAGTCTGTGCTAGCAAAACAGTCCTGTAGTTTAGCATCTGCTTCATCTGACCGAGTCACTGGTGCTTCCTGCTTGAATTTTTGCTTTTAAGCAGCAATCAGGAGGATATAATTATGGTCAGATTTGCCAAATGGAGGGTGAGGGAGAGCTTTGTACACGTTTCTGTGTGTGGAGTAAAGGTGGTCTAGAGTTTTTTTTCCATCTGGTTGCACATTTAACATGCTGATAGAAATTAGATCTTCCGGCGCCGACAGAGATGGCTGCCTCGCTTCGCGTTCCTAGGAAACTATGCAGTTTTTAGTTTTTTTTACGTGTTATTTCTTACATTAGTACCCCAGGTCATCTTAGGTTTCATTACATACAGCCGAGAAGAACTACTGAATATAAGATCAGCGTCAACTCACCATCAGTATGACCAAGAATATGATTTTCGCGACGCGGATCCTGTGTTCTGCCTTTCAACCAGGACAACGGAATGGATCCCAGCCGGCGACCCCTCTGTAAAAGAGGGAAACGAGGCGGTCTTCTGGTCAGACTCCGGAGACGGGCACATCGTGCACCACTCCCTAGCATTCTTCTCGCCAATGTCCAGTCTCTTGACAACAAGGTTGATGAAATCCGAGCAAGGGTAGCATTCCAGAGGGACATCAGAGACTGTAACGTTCTTTGCTTCACGGAAACATGGCTCACTGGAGAGACGCTATCGGAGGCGGTGCAGCCAGCGGGTTTCTCCATGCATCGCGCCGACAGAAACAAACATCTTTCTGGTAAGAAGAGGGGCGGGGGCGTATGCCTTATGGCTAACGAGACGTGGTGTGATCAAAGAAACATACAGGAACTCAAATCCTTCTGTTCACCTGATTTAGAATTCCTCACAATCAAACATTGGATCATTGTTACTCTAACTTCCGTGACGCATATAAGGCCCTGCCCCGCCCTCCTTTCGGAAAAGCTGACCACGACTCCATTTTGTTGATCCCTGCCTACAGACAGAAACTAAAACAAGAAGCTCCTACGCTGAGGTCTGTCCAACGCTGGTCCGACCAAGCTGATTCCACACTCCAAGACTGCTTCCATCACGTGGATTGGGATATGTTTCGTATTGCGTCAGATAACAACATTGACGAATACGCTGATTCGGTGTGCGAGTTCATTAGAACATGCGTTGAAGATGTCGTTCCCATAGCAACGATTAAAACATTCCCTAACCAGAAACCGTGGATTGATGGCAGCATTCGCGTGAAACTGAAAGCGCGAACCACTGCTTTTAATCAGGGCAAGGTGACTGGTAACATGACCAAATACAAACAGTGCCACTGACACGGCCTGCAACGAAAACATGAGGACTCTCCTTCACTGCAGCCGAGGTGAGTAAAACATTTAAACGTGTTAACCCTCGCAAGGCTGCAGGCCCAGACGGCATCCCCAGCCGTGCCCTCAGAGCATGCGCAGACCAGCTGGCCGGTGTGTTTACGGACATATTCAATCAATCCCTATACCAGTCTGCTGTTCCCACATGCTTCAAGAGGGCCATCATTGTTCCTGTTCCCAAGAAAGCCAAGGTAACTGAGCTAAACGACTACCGCCCCGTAGCACTCACTTAGGTCACCATGAAGTGCTTTGAGAGACTAGTCAAGGACCATATCACCTCCACCCTACCTGACACCCTAGACCCACTCCAATTTGCTTACCGCCCAAATAGGTCCACAGACGATGCAATCTCAACCACACTGCTCACTGCCCTAACCCATCTGGACAAGAGGAATACCTATGTGAGAATGCTGTTCATCAACTACAGCTCGGCATTCAACACCATAGTACCCTCCAAGCTCGTCATCAAGCTCGAGACCCTGGGTCTCGACCCCGCCCTGTGCAACTGGGTACTGGACTTCCTGACGGGCCGCCCCCAGGTGGTGAGGGTAGGCAACAACATCTCCATCCCGCTGATCCTCAACACTGGGGCCCCACAAGGGTGCGTTCTGAGCCCTCTCCTGTACTCCCTGTTCACCCACTGCGTGGCCACGCACGCCTCCAACTCAATCATCAAGTTTGCGGACGACACAACAGTGGTAGGCTTGATTACCAACAACGACGAGACGGCCTACAGGGAGGAGGTGAGGGCCCTTGGAGTGTGGTGTCAGGAAAATAACCTCACACTCAATGTCAACAAAACTAAGGAGATGATTGTGGACTTCAGGAAACAGCAGAAGGAACTCCCCCCTATCCACATCGATGGAACAGTAGTGGAGAGGGTAGTAAGTTTTAAGTTCCTCGGCATACACATCACAGACAAACTGAATTGGTCCACTCACACAGACAGCATCGTGAAGAAGGCGCAGCAGCGCCTCTTCAACCTCAGGAGGCTGAAGAAATTCGGCTTGTCACCAAAAGCACTCACAAACTTCTACAGATGCACAATCGAGAGCATCCTGGCGGGCTGTATCACCGCCTGGTACGGCAACTGCTCCGCCCACAACCGTAAGGCTCTCCAGAGGGTAGTGAGGTCTGCACAACGCATCACCGGGGGCAAACTACCTGCCCTCCAGGACACCTACACCACCCGATGTTACAGGAAGGCCATAAAGATCATCAAGGACAACAACCACCCGAGCCACTGCCTGTTCACCCCGCTATCATCCAGAAGACGAGGTCAGTACAGGTGCATCAAAGCTGGGACCGAGTGACTGAAAAACAGCTTCTATCTCAAGGCCATCAGACTGTTAAACAGCCACCACTAACATTGAGTGGCTGCTGCCAACACACTGACACTGACTCTACTCCAGCCACTTTAATAATGGGAATTGATGGGAAATGATGTAAAATATATCACTAGCCACTTTAAACAATGCTACCTAATATAATGTTACATACCCTACATTATTCATCTCATATGCACACGTATATACTGTACTCTATATCATCGACTGCATCCTTATGTAATACATGTATCACTAGCCACTTTAACTATGCCACTTTGTTTACATACTCATCTCATATGTATATACTGTACTCGATACCATCTACTGTATCTTGCCTATGCTGCTCTGTACCATCACTCATTCATATATAATTATGTACATATTCTTTATCCCCTTACACTGTGTATAAGACAGTAGTTTTGGAATTGTTAGTTAGATTACTTGTTGGTTATTACTGCATTGTCGGAACTAGAAGCACAAGCATTTCGCTACACTCGCATTAACATCTGCTAACCATGTGTATGTGACAAATACATTTGATTTTATTTGAGGTAAAACTGATTTAAGTGTCCGGCCACTAGGAGCATCGCCACTGAATGAGCATTCACCTGTTTGCTTATGGCAGTATACAGCTCATTGAGTGCGGTTTTAGTGCCAGCATCAGTCTGTGGTGGTATGTAGAAGGCTAAGGAAAAATACAGATGAAAACTCTCTAGGTAGATAGTGTGGTCTTATCATGAGATACTCTACCTCAGGTGAGCAAAACCTTGAGACTTCCTTAGATATCGTGCACCAGCTGTTGTTTACAAATATACATAGCCCGCCACTCCTTGTCTTACTAGACGCTGCTGTTCTATCCTGCTGATAGAGAGTATAACCTGCCAGCTGTATGTTCTTAATGTCGTCGTTCAGCCACGACTCGGTGAAACATAAGATATTACAGTTTTTAATGTTCCGTTGATAAGATATATGTACTTTTAGTTCATTCCATTTATTTTCTAGCGATTGTACGTTGGCTACCAGTACGGGTGGCAAAGGCAGATTAGCCACTAGTCGCCTGATCCTCACAAGGCACCCCGATCTCCTTCCGCACAAGCTCTGTCTCTTTCTTCTGCGAGCGACGGGGATGAGGGCCTGTTCGGGTGTCTGCAGTCAATCTCTCCCATCCGACTCATTAAATAAATATTATTTGTCCAATTTAAGGTGAGTACTCTCTGTTCTGATGTCCAGAAGCTATTTTCGGTGATAAGAGACAGTAGCAGCAAGATTATGTACAAAATAAGTTACAAACAATGCAAAAAAACAAACAAAAAAGCACAGTTCATTAAAAGTCAATAAAATGGCAGCCATCCTTTCCAACGCCATTATACAGTAAAGAAGGATTTTTTTTTAGCCATTAGACAATTGAGACATGGATTGTATATGTGTGCCACTCAGAGGGTGAATGGGCTAGACAAAAGATGTAATTGCCTTTGAACGGGGTATGGTAGTAGGTGCCATGCGCACTGGTTTGTGTCAAGAACTGTAACACTGCTGGTTTTTCACACTCAACAGTTTCCTGTGTGTATCAAGAATGGTCCACCACCCAAAGGACACCCAGCCAACCTGATACAACTGTGGGATGCATTGGAGTCAACATTGGCCAGAATCCCTGTGGAACGCTTTCGACACTTTGTAGAGTCCATGCTCTGACAAATTGAGGCTGTTCTGAGGGCCAAAAGGGGGTGCAACTCAATAGCAGGAAGGCGTTCTTAATGTTCTATACACTCAGTGTAGGATACAGAAATAACATCTCTAAACCAGAGGAGCCTCAACTTAGAAGGCAGCCATCACCCCTTTCATGTGACAATCTGTCAGTAGTTGTACCAGAGTAGGATGTGCTCACTCTCTACTCAGCAAATCCACAGGTGCAAATGCTGAGTGTGTGTACATCGTCAATCTAGAACCATGTCAACACTGTCTGTGACTGTCTGTGTACAGTCAGTAAACCGGCCTGCTCCTCTCGTATCTCACAGGGACATTGTGCCTACAGCTATGGCAGTATGCTGCCAGCTGGCACTCACACACGCTGGCCCCTCCAGTCTGAGAAGTCCCACTTAGTCAGGGAGATGGCTGGGTTAGAATGCATGGGCAGGGGCTGTCTGCTTTCCAGGTATGCCCACTGCACCCACCAGTCAGATATCTATAATAGACGACAGAGAAGAGAACAACAGCAAAACAACTGTCAATCATGCAGGACAGTCCATAAAGGACAGCAGCTGTGGAAAGGCAATTTGAGCCATAGAGTGAACTTGAAATTAGCACCATGCATTGTGTGTACTATAAGGTGTCATCCAAAACTGATATTTTCTTATCTCAGTCTAGTTACGTGAAAATCAGTTGGTTACAAATTGTGCACAATTTCCCACATTGTTTGCATATCTAATTGTTTAAGTGTCTAGCTCATCTCTCCAGTCCCTCTTGAAGTTGCGGACCGAGTCCCCCCTCTCCACAAAACATTTGGATCTTCTTGCGGGTGTGGACCAGCTCTTCTTTAGGTATCAGGGGCTCCAGTGCTCGTAGGTACCCCTGCAGAGTCTGGGCCAGCGGGGGCACCGGTTGGACGGGCACTGAGGAGTAAAAGCATCACTCCTGGCTGGATCCAGACACAACCTACATGCATGTCCAGATAAACAATGTTGAGTGTAGTTGGATGAGTAATAAGACGAGTTGATATGTGGTTTGAATATTTATGTTATTTGGGGTCACCTAGGGCTAATACTTTAATAAATGGGGAAACTCCATTTGATTCGTATTAATGTCCATTCTGTACGATACCCGTACCTTTTCAATGGGCCACTTGGTGCATTCTGGGTACACTCCTTCAAGGAGTCAATTGAAAGCTAGCTTAAAAACCCAACGTTTGCATGAATTACTTGAACAAGAAACACAACATTACAAATCTTTTCCTGATATGTAAAGATAAAAAACTTATCTGTGATATCGTATATCTTTGAAATCTTGGCATTATGAACTTTAAAGGAAAATAGGCAGGTTTCTCGACTATTGCTGCGTTTACAACATCTCATAATTTAAACACCAGCATAAGACTGAGAAAAATCCACTTGAACACCCCTCCAACTGGTAATTACTTTAGGGAAACTGGTCGATCATCTCCGTGCTCTGAGTTTCACACTTGCACCTCTGACATCATTTGTAAAAATATAAAAAACAGCAGGATTTTCAGTAGTTGTTTTTTATGGTAAGAAAATAATACAAATTGTTGATCCAAAATTGATTCTGTTCAATACATAGCAACAGTAATCCAGAGTTTATATACATCATTGGTTTGGACAGCCAGACTGTAACCTCTGTGCTGTAATTGTAAATGATTGCATCAATGCAGCCACGTTTGTGCACAAGAAGTCCCACCATGACATGATAATATCACATACTCTCTAAATATCCTTGAAACATAAATGTATCTATAGTCACATCTACACAACCCATCATGACACTTCAATTAGTTTCAAATAATTTATTTGATGTTTTTCTCTCATGAAGCCAGCTTCTTCGACCACAATAGAAAACAGAATAAAAGTAGTATTAAAATTGCACACGTGGGAGCATAAATCAGATATTCCATCAATCTGATATTCTTTATTTAGATTATTTCTCATCAAAAAAGAGCACCTAATATTGAGATTACAGCATCCCATGGAGCCATTATAATGTTTGTGCCCTTATTTGGGATGTCGGTGATTCCTCACAAAACCAGGATGACATAATACCATGAGTTGGGAGATTTCACAACATTTAATCCATAGAATGCTTCTTTGGAGGAAGGATCGTTGAAATATATTTTACATTTGTATTTAAAAGCAGAATTGAGAAATAATTCATTGAAGTTGTCATAGTTATTACATTTTGGCCTTACCCAGGCCTCCTTTAAGACGCCATGTTTCATATGTAGGTGCTACAAAAACCTGTGTCTCTTTTCCACTTACTTTGAAACATGAGTGGTATTTTGATTTCAATAACAATTTTCTTACATGAATTAATGAATATAACACAAACAAGAATATAGAATATATAAAAATATATTTGGCAAATCTTTCAACATATTGTACATCCTGCAAATCACCAGCAGAGGGCAACCATTTTGAATCAATTTTACATTTACATTTTCACATTCACTCTGTTCTTAATGCTTACAAATTGGAAAATAACTAAAAGCAACAGAGAACTTTGATATGTCCATAGAGTATATTATGTTCAACAATATATAGAAAAAATTGCTAAATCAAAAAATGTACTCATTCTTCCGTATTCATAAATTAATGCAAGAAAATTGTTATTGAAAACAAAATACTACTCATATTACAGAGCAAGCGGTAAAGCTTCATATGCCACCAATGTTTGCTTTGTAGCACCTACAGATAAACATAATGGAGTCTTAAAAGAGACCTGTGTAAGATCAACATTTCATAAATATGCCAACTTTGATTAATTATTTCTCAATTATGCTTTTAGATACAAATGCCAAATATATGTCACCAATCCCTCCTCCAAAGGACCATTCTATGGATTAAATGTTGTAAACATCCCTTAGATCATGTTTTCACCCACATCCCCCATGTAGTCTCTCACATGATAACACCAGAGACACAAACATAATACCTTTTCCATTCAAAACTATGCAGTCAAATTAGTATAGATACAGTAGATATACTACTCTTTTTCATTCGACCACATTAATTCCACTAAAGGGCAAACAGTGAAACCTAAAAAAAAAAAAAGATTATAATAATGTGTATTGGTGATTATTCCATAATGTATCATCAGTGTTTTAAATTATGTGCATTAAGGCTAGCTGACATCCATGTTGTGGTTGAAACAGAAACAGTAATTGAACAAAAGAGAATTGTCATGACGTTACATATAGCCATGGTTTACCAGAAACAACACATGAGGGGTGTTCACAAGGCTCAAAATTCACCTTGGACTTGTAGATGACCTGTTCTTTATGTCATCGGTATGAACAAATCCAGCAGGCACAGGGACCAGATGATATACGGTAAGCATCATTGAGGATGTGTCCAAAATAACATTCTAATCCCTTTATGGTGCACTACTTTTGTCCAGAGCCCTGTCGGGAATAGGGTGTCATTTGGAATGCACTGGGAATCGTTACAGTGCTGATGCAGAGTTTATATACAGTAGAGACCTTGTGTTGTTGATCTAAGCTAACTAAAACTAAACTGACCGGACCCTTTTTACCATACATTTGTAATCCACTAACTTGCATAGACGTGATCATCACCCAAAAGTACACAACTGATAGTAAAAATACAACAAGTGTATATAGTAAAACTTATTGGCTACAATATGTACCATGTTTTCATATTGTCTTTACACTTTTACACTGAAATAGAGGAGTTGAGGCTCCATCCACCATTCTGTCACGTGTGCTACCTCTCGAGCCTCTTGGTCACCAGGCTGCTCGTTATGGGGCACACGTGTCACCATCGTTAGGCGCACCTGCGCATCATCAGACACACCTGGACTCCATCACTTCCCTGATTACCTTCCCTATATATGTCACTCCCTTTGGTTCCTTTTCCAGGTGTCATTGTTTCTGTTTCAGTTCCCTGTCTATGCGTTGTTTGTGGTTTGTATTATATTGCGTTTAATTATAAAAACACTCACTCCCTGAATTTGCTTCCCGACTCTCAGCGCACATCGTTACACATTCATCTCAACAACTACATAAAACTGTTGTTTTATTTTATTCAAAACCAATAGTCCCTGATCCTATGTAAAATAAAATATTGTACATCAAAAAAGATTACAAACATTAAATGAATAGTTTCAAAGAAACAAAATACAGGAAAACAAAAGTCATATTGCAAGATCAAATCTAATCTTAACCACATAACTTGAGCAATTTGGCGAGCCGACTGATGTCTACCGATGGCAAGACTCATCTGTAAAATAGAGAGATAAAGAGGAGTTATGAGACACAATTCAGACTGGACAACCACATTTCAGACTGGACAACCACATTTCAGACTGGACAACCACATTTCAGACTGGACAACCACATTTCATGACTGGACAACCACATTTCAGACTGGACAACCACATTTCATGACTGGACAACCACATTTCAGACTGGACAACCACATTTCAGACTGGACAACCACATTTCATGACTGGACAACCACATTTCAGACTGGACAACCACATTTCATGACTGGACAACCACATTTCAGACTGGACAACCACATTTCAGACTGGACAACCACATTTCAGACTGGACAAATTTCAGACTGGACAACCACATTTCAAACTGGATAACCACAATTCCGACTGGACAACCACATTTCAGACTGGACAACCACATTTCAGACTGGACAACCACATTTCAGACTGGACAACCACATTTCAGACTGGACAACCACATTTCATGACTGGACAACCACATTTCATGACTGGACAACCACATTTCAGACTGGACAACCACATTTCATGACTGAGGGGTGTATTCACTAGAAACCAAACGGATGCAGACGGGCGAAAACTGAGAGGGACTAACCTGGACCTGTCCAATAAGAAACACTTGGCTTAGTTGCAGAATGTTTTGCAATGGTTTGCACAGGTATTCAGCTGCACTATAAATACAAAAGTATGTGGACACACCTTCAAATGAGTGGATTCGGGCTATTATAGCAACACCCGTTGCTGTCAGGTGTATACAATCGAGCACACAGCCATGCAATCTCCATAGACAAATATTGGCAGTAGAATGGCCTTACTGAAGCGCTCAGTGACTTTCAACATGGTACAGTCACGTTTTCCAACAAGTCAGTTCTTCAAATTTCTGCCCTGCTACAGCTGCCCTGGTCAACTGTGAATGCTTTTATTGTGAAGTGGAAATGTCTAGGAGCAACAACGGCTCAGCCGCGAAGTACAAGCAGCGCCGTCTCATTGATCACTCCACCTTCTTGAGAGCCCTACTTACCTCTTCCGGAATGCTTCATTGGAGAGCCGAGCACCTGTCGGGCGTTCCTAGCTCAATGTATCCTCGTCTTCAAGCTTCAGCCCTCCTCCTTCCCCTCGGATCGCTCCAAGATAGCCTACCTCATCACGCTGATGATCGGGAGGGCTCTCACCTGGGCTACTGCTGTGTGGGAACAAGCGGAGAGTGCTTGGAATCAAGAGGCAATGTTCGATATGTTCCTGCACGGCGTCTCTGAGGAGGTCAAGGACAAGCTTGCAGCCCGGTAGTTACCTACAGAGCTTGACCATCCATATCGATGGGCGATTACGGGAACAACGGAGGGAGAGGAAATTGGATTTTGCACGCACGCCCAGGGATCCCACCTTGCAAATGGAAGATCACTTTCAACACGGCCTGTGGTCATTACGCGAGTATCGGTTCATGCCATTTGGCCTTACCAATGCCCCTGCTGTGTTCCAGTGTCTGGTCAATGACGTTCTCCGGGACATGTTGAACCGGTTTGTCTTTGTCCTCATCTTCTCCCATTCCACCCAAGAATATGTGCTCCACGTCTGACAGGTTCTCCAACACCTCCTGGAGAACCAGCTGTTTGTAAAAGCAGAGAAGTGTGAGTTCAAACGTTCCACCATATCTTTTCTGGGTTTCATCTTTGTTGCAGGGAGTGTGAAAATGGATCCCGGGAAGGTGAGAGTGATGGTGGATTGGCCCCAGCCTACTTCCAGGGTGCAGCTGCAACGCTTGGGGTTCCTGGGGTTCACCAACTTCTATCGCCGCTTTACCCTGGGGATACGGCACCCTGGCTTACCCCCTGTCTGCACTCACCTTGCCCACGGTTCTGTTCATGTAGTCTCCAGCTGCTGACCGGGCATTCTGGTGGAGGCCGATGCTTCTGATGTTGGAGTGGGGGCGATCCTGTCCCAGCATTCTGCCCTGGACCTCAATCAAGCTACATCCCTGCACCTTCTTTTCCCACGGCATCAACGCCACGGAAAATAACTACGATGTGGGGAATCGTGAGCTTCTCGCGGTGAAGATTACGTTGGAGGAATGGAACAACTGGCTGGAGGGGGCGGAACACACATTCATCATGTGGATCGACCACAAGAACCTGGAGTATCTCCACACCGCCAAGAGCCTCAACTCCAGGCAAGCCAGATGGGCCATGCTATTGATACGGTTCAACTTCTCCCTCTCGTAATGCCGGTATCCAAGAATGTCAAGCCGAATGCACTGTCCTGCTGTTATAGCCCCATGGGTACCACCCCGGAGCCCGAGACCATCCTTCCCACCTCGTGCTTGGTGACGGCACTCAACTGGGGTATAGGGAACCAGGTCCGGGAGGCGCAGTGGTCCCAGCCGAACCCTGGGGGGGGGCCCTGATAATCGGATGTTTGTGCCTAACGCTGTCCTCTCCGCGGTCCTGGAGTGGGCCCATTCCTCCAGGCATGCCTGCCACCCGGGGTCCCGTCGGACCCTGGCCTTCGTGCGGCAATGCTTTTGGTGGCCTATGATGGTTCCGGATGTTGCCGCGTTTGTATACGCCCGCACGGTCTGTGCCCAACATAAGACTCCTCGGCAAGCGCCGGCTGGTCTTCTGCAACCACTGCCTGCCCCTCACCGATCCTGGTCCCACATTTCCCTGGATTTCGTCATGGTCTTCCCCCGTCTGAGGGCAACAACGCCATCCTGACTGTGGTTGACCGGTTTTCCAAGGCCGCTCACTACATAACTCTCCCTAAACTACCCTCGGCCAAGGAGATGGCCCAGTTCCTGGTGCAGCACCTCTTCCGGATCCATGGACTGCCCGCGGACATGGTCTCCGACTGGGGGCCTTAGTTCTTGTCCCGGTTCTGGAAGGTGTTCGGTTATCAGTCCATTTCCCATTTTCAAGATTATTAGCCCCTCTGCTGTTAGTCTTCTGTTGCCAAGTACTCTTCGTATACATCCCACCTTTCATGTGTCCAGAGTCAAACCTACGTATGTCTCACAGCCCTTTGTCTCCTGTGTTCTCTGTTTGTCCATTGCCAGTTCGTCTTGTTTGTCAAGTCAACCAGCATTTTTTTCTCAGCTCCTGTTTTTTCCAGTCTCTCCTTTTTCTCACCCTCCTGGTTTTGACCCTTGCCTGTCCTGACTCTGAGCCTGCCTGCCTGACCACTCTGCCTGTCCCTGACGCTGAGCCTGCCTGCTGACCTGTACCTTTTCCCCACCTCTGGATTGTTGACCTCTGCCTACCCTGACCCTGCCTGCCGTCCGGTACTGTTGCCCCACCTCTGGTTTACTGACCCCTGCCTTGACCTGACTATTGCCTGCCCCTGTTGGAATATTAAACCATTGTCAATTTGACGTGTCTGCATCTTACCTTGATTCCTGATACTGGAAGCAACGTCTTTTCGTCAAGAGCTTCATGAAATGGGTATCAATGGCTGAGCAGCCACACACAAGCCTAAGATCACCATGAGCAATGCCAAGCGTTGGCTGGAGTGGTGTAGAGCTTGCAGCCATTAGACTGGAGCATGGGAAACGCGCTCTCTGGAATGATCATGCTTCACCATCTGGCAGTCCGATGGATGAATCTGGGCTTGGCAGATGCCAGAAGAATGCTACCTGACCCAATGCATAGAGCCAACTGTAAAGTTTGGTGGATGAAAAATAATGGTTTGGGGCCGTTTTTCATGGTTCGTGCTAGGCCCCTTAGTTCCAGTGAATGGTCATTTTAACGCTACAGCATACAATGACATTCTAGACGATTATTTGCTTCCAACTTTGTGGCAACAGTTTGGGGAAGGCCCTTTCCTGTTTCAACATGACAATGCCCCTGTGCATAAAGCAAGGTTCATACAGAAATGCTGAGATCGGTGTGGCAGAACTTGACTGGCCTGCACAGAGCCCTGACCTCAACCCCATCGAAAACCTTTGGAATGAATTGGAATGCCGTCTGCGAGCCAGGCCTAATCATTCAACATCAGTGCCCGACTGCATTAATGCTCTTATGGCTAAATGGAAGCAAGTCCCTGGAGCAATGTTCCAACATCTAGTGGAAAGCCTACCCAGAAGAGGGAAGGCTGTTATAATAACAAAGGGGGGACCAACTCCATATTAATGCCCATAATTTTGGTCATGTAGTGTATTTGTAAGGAAGTGACATATACTGACCCACTCTCAGCACTCTCAGGCCAACCGCTGCCCCCACATTCCTGCTGCTCCTGGACACAAGCACTCCTCTCTCCTCCTCGTCTTCCTCCTTCACCTCCTCCTCCCTCCCTTTCACCTGACCAAGTAAGGGGGAGTGGGTGGAGTCAAACATGGAGGTCTCTGATGGGTACTCACACACCTGCTCCAGCTGGGTCTCGTCGAAGCACACCTTCACCTGGAGGGGGCAAACAAGACACAGGAGAGAGGCTTAGGACAGTTCACACAAATGAGCCACACCCTTATAGACAGCCTGACCACATTGCAGTGTTACATAATAAGGATGGACATGCTTCAAGAACAAGAACAAAAAATAACCTGTACTTGCAGTGTTGCCCTTATTTCGTATGAAAGGGAGATGGTGAAGGCACCCATAAAAAACGACATATTTAGGTTGTACTGAGTCGGACCCTCCCTGACAAAAATGTGTGTAACCTACAGTTTGTTTACTTAGCAGGGACACTGCGTTCACTTTGGTGTAAACAAAGTTGCTGCCTGGACCCAAAAGGAAGTAAAACCTGGCCCCTGGGAGGTATGTGTAGGTCGTTATAGTACATTATATTATAGGTCGGTGTAGTACATTTATATTCACAACAGACTGACTGTCCACACACTCCTGATAATAAACTGGTGTGAGAGAAGTTAGACGAATCAAGCTCAGGCCCAGGAGGCTAATCCCTTACTGAACTGATTAACCCAGGCTAACACAGCAGGGGAGAACATGGAGGACAGACAGAGAACCAGAGAGAGAGAATGAGGAAGAAAGGAGGCGCACTGTGTCAAACGCTGCACCCGAGTGGCACAGTGGTCTAAGGCACTGCATCTCAGTGCAAGAGGTGTCACTACAGTCCCTGGTTCGAATCCAGGCTTTATCACATCCGGCCATGATTGGGAGTCCCATAGGGCGGTGCACAATTGTCCCCGCGTCGCCGGGGTAAGCCGTCATTGTAAATAAGAATTTGTTCTTAACTAACTTGCCTGGTTAAATAAGGAAATAGTCACATCGGGAACCTTTACGAATACTCAAAAAAATGTCTTACACAGGATGTGGGACGAGAATGGTACCTTGGTCTAGTTTGAGAGAAATAGATGTGCCAAGGGAACCTAGGGATTGAGGAAGGGCGAGACAAAAGATCTGACCGAGGATGAGGAGGAAGTCACCCCCCTCTGTGAGATGATGCTGCTGCTCGGGGGAGCTGACGGCAAACAGTCTCAAGGACAGCAACGTGAGCAACAGGTGGCCAGGAGGCACCAATAGGCTACGGAAGAGTTACAGCAGGACGACTATAGTAAAGGAGAGCTGTGCTTAACAGCTAGGAGTTGGTGCCGAACAGATACCAAACAAACAATTCTTGGGGGTTTTCTCATTACTCAGTGTGGACTGAGTGGGTGAGATTCATTCAGGTGGATATATTTGGGTGATTTCAGTCAGAGTATGTCCATTCAGTTACAGAGGATGATACTTTGTCATTATCCACATCCTGTATCATAGTTGATTAATAAACAACCCTGCATAATTGATTCACTGAAAACCAGTCTGTAGTGGAGATCGGGGTATGTTGAGCCGTTTTTTACATTCAGCGTCACTACGTCAGGGGAAATATAGTATTCTTTCTAACAAAGGATGTGGTGTATCGCTGGAAATAATCAGAATGAATGTAAACATAACAGTTTTGAAAACATAGCTTGTCCAAATAAAGTGGTCTCTTGAGCATAGTGACAGGTAAGTTGAGCAGCCTTGGGGTAAGTGGGTGATGGAGTCCTGTGACAATGGGTGATGGTGCTGGTAGGTCAAAGTTGAATTCATGAAATGGGGGAGTGGTATATTGTATATCCTAAATGTATACCTACATTAAGATATAGATCTCTCTGTTCAATATCACTTATCCTCCCATTTCTTGACCACTTGTCTGGGACAGGGATGTTGTTTCGATGTGCCAATTCGTAGGCAAATTCTCTGCATTTGAGGCTACTAAGCCCAATGAAATTGGTCCGCAAGACTCTTGATATGTTTATCATCTCAGACTCCATGTCATCAGATAAGACCTTGTGTGCCTCTGTTACTCTTTCATAGCCTCTCTTTCGAACAGGTACAGTTCTTTTTTTGTCAGTGTACCTCTTCAGTGTCATTCAGTCAAACAAAAAGAATCATCCCTTGCTCAAATGGACTTTTTCCCTTCTCTCACTTCCATGTCTGAACTCTCAAGAACCTTGAGGGGGGGCTACACCCCTGCTTGTTTACGTTTGGAAACACGGGGCATGATGATGTCTGCTCTGTCACAATAAAAATGCACGATCTTTAGTTCATATGCATGACACGTGGCAAAAATATATATACATAAATACATAAAACTGACAAAATGTAATCATAATTTGAATGGGGTTTGGTGGCCGTTGGCTTACCCCAGCGTTTCCCAAACTCGGTTCTGATTCAAATAATGAACTCATCATCAAGCTTTGATGAATTTAATCAGATTTGTAGTGCTAGGGGTAAAACCAAAACATGAACCCCTTTGGATCCAGAGGACTAAGTTTAGGAAACCCTGACTTACCCCATGGACATGGGCTCAACTTATCCCAAGGCAAACATTTTGACTACTATATATTAGCCCACACAGCTAGGAACTTTCATGCTAGGTTTAGGACCTCATATTGTAGCTTATAGAGACCCCAACTGATGTATAAAACAATCTTAAAACTTTAACATTTGGTTTAGATACAAGCATCATGAAACCTACAACACAATATGTTCATTTAACTTGCTTACCACATTTTCCATGTGGTTTCTTCCTTCATAGACTACATGAAATGATGACCTCTTCCTAAATATTTGGTCACATGATTCATCTTGTGTGTGGTTTCTTAGAAACGAGGGGTGGCTCAACTAATTGTTTGGCTCAACTTACCCCACTCTCCCCTATATTTGCTATTTCTCTGTCTCTATCATTCAGAGGAAGTGAGCAGGCCTGAAAGAGGAAATGAGAGCAAATACCCAGTGAATGCATCCAAAATGTCACCCTTTTCTCTGTAAAGTGCACTAGTTTTGACCAGGGACTCAGACATGCAGTGTCAGCTAGGGAATCACAAGGTTGTTGAGCTTCCCCTCACTACACTTCTGTTTAACCCCACCCTCCTCTTTCACTGACAAATGAGAGGCTGTTCCTCCTCAGTCGCACCAAAATTGGGCCTGATGACCCCATTTGAAGAAGTATAAATTGGAAATGAGGTTACAGTAGGATAGCATCATTAGTCAAATGTTGCAAAAACTATTCAATAAACATGGCAAGAGCTTCCTCAAGTGCCATTGCTAAATTAACAAGTTAGTAATTTTGTTTTTAGGTGTTATCATTCATTCCCATATTTGAACAAGTCTTGAAAGGATGTCATTGGCATCGCGAGACTATTCATTTCTTTCCTACCCTGTTGTTATATGCCGATAGGGCAACGCTTGCCAAAATTCCAATGCAGCAGAACAAACTCAGCAGAAACAGGAAAATACAAAGGAAGACTTGTCGGAAAGGCAACAACGACAGACTCATTGAAAGACAGGATCTGGCAGAGGAAGTAACCTGCAACATAATGGTGTGACGCAGTCCGTGAACTGTGTAGCATCTTACAGAAAACTAAAGGAAACAATAGCAACGTGCTTTATACTAAAGGTCATGCTGCCTGAGTAAAGTACAGTACATGAACCATACATGTTTAAGTATATAACAATAGGTATACTGTATACAGTAATTGCTCTAAATATGCACATTCTGGTCTAACTTACTATATAAACAGACTGTACCAGACTCATCCCATTCTAAAGCTCTTGCTCTATTTGTGTGGGGAGACTGCCAGCCTTGTCTTTAGTTCTGCCCTGATGAGCCACTTTGTTATGTAGGCGTCCTAATTACAGTACTCTAAAAGACTCTTCTGTGTCTGAAATGGTACCCGGAAGCATCCTGTCTCTAACAGGCTATGGCTCCAATTGTTTTCACGAAAAGGGGACGCAATGTTAAAAGCATTTTGAACTTTTGTGAGATAACTTGTCTTTCTATATGAAACAGAAAAAAGTGATGACTGATTCACAACCCACATACCTCGTCTCTGAAAAACCTCCGGTCAGACAGACAGAATTAGATAGGGGGGGAGGAGGAAGGGTGGCTCTAGTTGTCGGTGTGATTTCCTCAAGTGTTACATGAAGGCTAATTTGAAAGTGACTGGTAATTCTATACATTACGGTCACCCTAACAAATGATTTATAACGGGTTTATAATTAGTTTATTATTAAATGAGACCACACAGCCACTGCTACTAGTAGGCTACTTTACAGCTGAGAATCATGATGTCGTGCTTGATAAGGCATTAACAGGCTTAGCTCAGTTGACGTGTTCTAACTCCTCAGTTCAATCAAACAGGATGTTCTAATGCGAGTGAAAGGGGATTCTACATGATAGTGTGGGGGGGGGGGGGCATTCTGGGGACTGGTGATAAAAAGGTTCAAATGGAAGCAAGTAGGAAAGAGGTGATGTTTTCTGACAGTCACAGTACGTGTGACAACTCAAAACACTATCATCGATCTTATCCCATAACACACTGATCATCTATTCAAGCCATTTTCTGCTACTTTCGTTTTGTTTTACCAATTGGGTCTTCATTAAACACAACCTTAGATGATGGGATCCCATGATCATCACTACAAGATGCGATACTTCATCAATACAATTTATAGTGCATAGTCTGCAATATGCCAAACGGCAGTCTACACTCACCCCTTTGGGAGATGCTTTGGAAGTCTTAACTAGGCAGGACTTGTCCAGGTTCTGATACCCGCCGATCACTTCGATCTCCTCCGCAGTGGGGTACCTCTTCTTGCCTCTCTCTCCTTCATCGGTTAGGACAGGCATCTGGGACTGGGCAGACGTATTGGCCAGGGGTCTAGAGGATACTGAAACAGCTTCCACGGCTGCCCCTCCAACAGGCTTCCTGGGGATGATGGTGATGGTGGTGCCCCTCTTGACCTGCTGGCCTCCAGAGAGGCTTCTGATGGTGAAATGGGCCGGAGAAGGGGAAGGGGAGGGAGAGACGGAGGGGGACTGGGATGGGGAAGCTGATGGGGTGGTTGGTACTCCCTGGTCTGGGTGTAATGAGTTCTCAGGAGAGGGGGTCAGGACAGATCTGGAGTTGATGGTAATGGATCGGGCCTGTTTGGGTTGGTTGGACTGGGCCTGCTTGGGTTGAGGAGGCCTTTCAGAGTGCAGTTGCAGATTGGAGTGAGATTTTCTGGGATTTAGGATTGTTTGCTGGTCCTTTTGCCTCAGATGCTTCTGCTGAGGTTCCTTATTAGGCTGGTTGTGTGATATCCTAGGGCTTTGCTGAGCTTTAGACTCTTTATCTTTCAAATTAATATTTTGTCCAAAAGACGACTGTGCTGCGTTGTCGTCATGTGATAGTCTCTGTACTTCCTGTTGTTCTCGCAACTGAAGCTGTTCCACCTGACGCTGTACAGTCTGAAGTCCGGACTTCTCATCGCTGGAAGAGGCTTTATTCCCAGGAGCCCCACCACCACCCCACAGCTGCTTCTGTGTCAGCCTCCCAACTGATCTCTCTGGACTGCATGGCTCCTGCTGTTCTGCGGATATGTCGGACTGTACCTTAGGAGTGTGTGATGGGATAGGCCTATCCACGGTCCTGTCACTCATGCACACCGCCGCCCTGGACCCCACCGTTTTCAAGTTATAGATCCGGCTCATTTCAGCAAGAGAGGGAGGGTGAAGCAGAGAGGGGGAGAGAGAGTCTAAGGGCGCGGGAGAGTGTGAAGGAGGCAGATAATGCAGCCTGTACTCTTCCTCCGAGAGTTTATCCTCTCCTTCTTCTCCTCTGCCTCCGGTGTTCTGTTTCCTCTGCCGACCCCTGTCGCACCGTAACTCTGCTAGTACATGTTTGGTTGGATCTTCCCCTCTCTCAGTTGTGTGAGAGCTGAACAAGGCTACTTCACAGGCTGCGATGGAGATCCCTCTGGTTTCTTTCTCTCCTTTGACAGCTTGCGAGAACGAGAGAGGAACAGGAAGCTGGGAGACGGCTTTTGACACGCTCACTTCCTGTGTGACGTCAAACTGAGTGGATGTTGTCTGCGGTGGGGAGCCTTCCTGTCTCTGTCTCTCTCGCTCTATTTCGTTCCCCATCTCTCCTTCCTCACACCAGTCTGAACTTGAAGCTTTTCTAGTCCTTCTAGTCCCAGCCTTTTCTGTTCCCTCAGTCGCATCTCCATCGTCCCCCGTCGTTGCCACTCCCTCCGTGTTCCTCAGCCTCTCCTTCTCTCTCTGTTGGATTTTCTCTCGCAAGGATTCGATGTGAGACAAGGGCTTGCCGATCCTCCAACTGTCCACACCTTTTCCTCCCTCTCCTTCACAGCTCTGGTCGTATTCGCTTTGGAAGCTTGCCTCCCCCACACCATAGAACACGGTCCTTGGTATGTGTATCTCAAGTGGCATTGGAGGGGTTCCAACTGAGGCAAAGCACTTTGGAGACTTAGGACACTTAGGGGTCACTTCATGAACTGACTTTTTGGGGTAAACATGACTGTGCACGTGTGCGCCAGGTGAATGTATAGTGTCCTTGCTTACCTCACCTGGCTCCCTATAAGCTTTGCTCCCTCTCTCAGTCTCTGTGTCCTCCCTCATCACGCCTTTGCCATCCTGCATCAATGTTTGGGTCCCTTTGTGATTGTCACGTTCATTCACTGTCCCCCCAACTCTCTCTATCTTGTTGATAAGATCCTCTGTGTGCTGTGACAGTGGTGACTGGGTTGAATGGTGTCCCGGTGCTCCTTGACTACTATGCCAATCTGTTCCTTTATGTGCCACAGTACTGAGCAAGGTTGATGAGCACTCTGTAAACGCTGACACGTGGTTGTAATGACTATCGACAGACTGAGGAGGACTGGCTCTGTCTATGGAGAGGGTGATCACACAGTTTTGCTGAGTTGTTTCAACTGAAATTGTGCAGTCCCTTACCTCTGATACCCTCTTCATGTCCCTTACCTCTGATCCTCTCCTAAAGTCTGACTCCCTTCTCTCCCGCACTTGAGGTTCCGCCTCTCTTCCACCCACCCCCTCTCTCCCTTTGCTCCTCGCCTTGTCCAACCCTCTCTCGCTTTCTTCTCTCATTTGCTCTACCTCTTTTTCCACTGCTCTCTCTCGACCATCCTGTCTGATGGGCACTCTTCGGGCAAACGAGGCCTCTGTGTTTCTAACTGAGGCCATTGTAAACCCTACCTCCCCATACATATTCTCTGTGAGTCCCTCTGTCCCCTTGTTGCTAAAATCTAACTCCACTCCTGTTACTCTCTCGACCCAACGGTCAATCTCTTTTCCGGCGTTACTTTCCAAAGCAGGCCGTCTCTCGTGCTGTCCCCCTACCGTCCTGTCTGCTTTTATGCATCCCTCTCTATGCTTCCCCACAGGCACTTTATCTGAAAGCCAGGTCCAGCACCCCTGCTTGCCTCCCCTCTCTGACCATTCCCCCTCCACTACATCTCCCTTTGCTGCCACCCTCCTGTCTGAACATGTCCTCTCCACAACCTTCCTATCGTGGTTCCCCTCGTCCTGCATGCCATTCTCCTTTGTGCATATCACGCGGTCAGAGAAGCTGAATGACCGCTTGGGCACACCCCTGAATCCTGCATGTTCCTCCTCCCCTCTCCTGTCTCCATCATCCAGACAAAACGGTTCTCTGCCCCTGCCAGGCCGGATGAAACACTCTGAGCTTTTAGACCGGGATGGGGGTTTTGGATGTTCTCTGAATTTCTTTGTGTGCTCCCCAAATTTACTCAGCAGCTCACTCACCCTAACTCCTCTCTCGTTGTGGATACTGTCATCTGTGTCACCATATCTCCGATCCTCTTTTTCTGAAGAAGCTACTTGTGTCCGTGGTCGGTCTTTCTCCCTCAAGTTTTCCCTCTCTTTATCTTTCATCATCAGCCATGCCACCTCTCTCTCCAGCTGCCTCTCACAGTCTTTCCCTCCATCTTTATTGCACTTTGCATCTCTACCTCTTTCTCCGTCTCCTTCCCTGCCTGTCCCTTTGAGACCTCCACTTCTTGAGTCCTCATTGCCAGCTAAGGGTTTAATGATCAATATTTCTGATGCCCGGATCTCTGTGACACTCCCTCCACCAGCCAGAAACTCCTGGAGGTCCATCTTTACATCTCTATTTTCCTGCTCCTCTTCCATCACCTCCCTCTCCCTCTCTGACTCTCTCCTTCTACCCCTCCTTTCATCACTTCCCTTTCTGTCCTGTTCAATAATGATGATGTTGTCTGCTCTGATGGTACGAAGGCCTGGGACTAGTGGATAGGAGTACTTGGCGGTTGGAGAATTTGAGTCTCCCTCCTCCCTCTCCTCCTCTTTTCTCCCTCTCGGGCAATCCCTTTCCCTGTCTCTCACAGTATCCCGGCTCGTCTCTCTCCCGGCACTCCTGTCCCTTTCTCTGCCTCTACTCCTGTCCCTTTCTCTGCCCCCACTCCTGTCCCTTTCTCTGCCCCCACTCCTGTCCCTGTATCGCTCTATTTGTATTTCTATATCTCTTCCCTTCCCAGACTCTCCATCATGACCTTTGACGTGGCCTCTTTCTTTCTCCTTTTGCCTCTCTCTCCCTACTTCTATTTCCTGCTCATTCCCTTTCTCGTGGCCCATCTCCCCAGCCCTCTCTGCTTCTCTTCCCCTCCTCCATCCGCCATGTGTGCGAATGAATGAGTTTTGTCCGACAGGGATGATGGTCTCCTTTAACACCAGACTCTGCGGTTTAGCCTCTTCATCCAGCCAAGGCCCTGTGATGTCTGGGCTGAGTGGTGGTTCACTTCCCAGCTGCACTAGTGTAGAGCTGTCCAGGTCACTCGCAGGGTCAGAGGGGGACCTGCCCTCCTTGACATGGAGGGGGCCCTCCCTCTCCTTGTCCCCGAAACTCTCCTGTTTCATTCTCCTCCTCTGGATGATCCCTCGCTTCCAGGCAGGCATGCTGGCGAGTTTGTCCTCCTCCTCTTTTTCTCTCTTCTCTCGCTCCTCCTCCTCCCTCCTCTTTCGCTCCAGCAGGAGTTGTTTCCATTCCGGTAAAGAGGAGACAGACATAACAGAGAAGAGGTCTTGCTTTTGGCAAGTTGCCTAATCTTCCTTTCTTTTAACGCTCTGGCAACAGGTCTGTCAAAAAGGACACATATGTAATAATTATAATAAACACATGTTGTGATTTAAATTGTATAGCATATTCCCTTTCGAACTGATCATAGAAAACTGGAGAAAAATGAGTGCGTCACTTTGCTTTCAAATCAGAATAGACTTTATATTGAAATGTTGCCTATTAATAGGCCTACTTTGTACTTTATATCATGTGTAGAGGCTATGTAACTCACCTATGTAGCCTATTTACTGGGTGACATTTTACACAGGCTTCTTCCTCCCATGATGGTTACTTTCTCTAATCATAAAAAGTGAACATACATACCAACTATGCCTCTGATCTGCATGTAGCTATAAATTTGCAAGCCACGCGTTCACCACAATTACGCACTCCTCGTTTTAAGCATGCACGCAAAAAAAAATCTTTTTTTTTTTCTCCAAACTTACCAAATCCTGGGTATTCCGCAGTAATGCTTTCTATCCCCCTCTGTGTTGGTTTGAGAGGAGTCAGCTTCTGAATGACGGGCGACTGTGCGCCACCCGTTGTTCTTAATAATGCGTTCAAAGCACCAACTGGAAGATTGGTCTCTATCTAAAGCTTTCCGATATAAGTCGCTCTGGATAAGAGCGTCTGCTAAATGACTTAAATGTAATGTAATGTAGTTGATTAATCGATGTTGTCAAAAAGTCAGGATTAATAATGTTTACATAACTCGATTATCTTAATGACGACTACAATGTGAATTAGAGCATGTCAATTTGAAACACCTCCATTGGTAGTAAATATTCCCCAACTGCAGTGCTGTCCCGACTACTGTAATCCACTAATTACATTTAATTCCATCAGGGGAGTTAGTGGCACACACCATAATGGCCGACCCAAGAAAAGGCGTTTAAAGAAGACTCCCGTCTGCCGGTCACCCCCTCGTCCCTCTAATTGGGAGGGAGGGAGGGAGGGAGAGAGAGAGAGAGAGAGAGAGAGAGAGAGAGAGAGAGAACAAAAGAAAGAGAGAGAGAGAGAGAGAGAGAGAGAGAGAGAGAGAGAGAGAGAAAGAAAGAAAGAAAGAAAGAAAGAAAGAAAGAAAGAAAGAAAGAAAGAAAGAAAAAAAGAAAGAAAAAAAAAGAAAGAAAGAAAAAAAGAAGGAGAGAAGGAGTCACCTCAGCCAGAACATGAGGGTTGAGATAATGCAAATTATCCTAGGTGATGTGAAAAGCTTCAACCGGTCTTCCCTGGTGGATTCCCAAGTCAAAAATGGTGATTCATCCGATAGAATCCCATAAGATTCTCACAATCTTATAGGATTTTGTGTCACCTCTATCAGAATCCTATTGGTATCCTATTGGACAACTTTTTTCCTATTTGAAATGGAAAGTAATCCTATTGGGTCCTATAGGGTTCTCGATTTCCTATAGAATCCTATTGGAATTCTATTGGATCATGTGTTTTCCTATTGGGAATCAAAAGTAATCCTATTTGACCCTATATAATTCTGGAAATCCTATAGGATTTTCTATTACCTCTATCAGAATCATATTGGAATCCTATTGGAAATCAAAAGTAATCTGATTGGATCCAATAGGTTTTTGATAAATCTTGTAGGATTTTGTCACCCCAATCAGAATTCTATTAGAACATATTTTTCTTAAACAAACCCATAAAATTATACACTGAACAAAATTATAAATGCCACAGTAAAAGTACTGGTCCCATGTTTCATGGCCTGAAGTAAAAGATCCCAGAAATCTTCCATATGCACAAAAGCTTATTTCTTTCAAATTTTGTGCACAAATGTGTTTACATCCCTGTTAGTGAGCATTTTATCCTTTGTCAAAATAATCCACCTGTGACAGGTGTGCAATATCAAGAAGCTGATTAAACAGCATGATCATTACACACATTGTGCTGGGGAAAATAAAAGGCCACATGTAACCATGCCAGCCCAAGACCTCCACATCCGGCTTCTTCAACTGCGGGGATATGGAGGAGAATTTTTGTCTGTAATTAAGCCCTTTTGTGTTGAAAACACATTCTGATTGGCTGGGCCTGGCTCCCCAGTGGGCCGGCCTGGCTCCCAAGTGGATGGGCCTATGCCAGGTACCTTTAAGAGTGACCGATGATGTCACAGCAAGCACGAGCTCGTAAGTGTTAGCCTAACTCCCAAATTCAGCTTGCCAGCTGTGGCTGTGCAGAGAACCTCGGGTTTTCTAACATTATCGTTCTATTTATCCTTCACTGTGCTGTGAATAAATGCAAGAACCATGAGTACAGTATTGGTTTCCTTATGTTCCTGACAAAGTTGTCAATGTTTTTGTCATATTTTCGTCATTGTACATCATATTATGCTTTTTTATGCTAGCTAAAAAACGACTGTTAGCCATATTTTGCCTGTCAGCTGACTAGCTAGATAGCTAGCTAAGTTATAGCCATTTGTTTGTTGTTTTTGTTTTGAGTCACTGTATTGTTATAGCTGTTATATGTTTTATAGCAGTTATAATTTTTCTTGTTTGTTATTGATAAATATACAATATGTGTCTTATTACAGGCAAGTCCAATTTGTAAGTCGCTCTGGATAAGAGCGTCTGCTAAATGACTTAAATGTAAATGTAAGTCAACCCCATTTTCATGATTTCAGGTCATCAAAATAAGTCACATCACATCAAGTTTTTGGACTCATTCAGCAGTTTTTACCTAATAAGTAGAATACTATTGGAAATTAATGTTGAAAGTTCCAATAACATTTCTAAAACATAAGTTGAAAATGATGCTGCTGCTGCTTCCTGTTTACAATAACCTTTGATAAATAGCCCAATGTCAAAACACCATTTTGAAATGTCCAAATCAAAACAGTTTATGATATATTGAAATCATAAACAGAAAATGTACTACTTACACATACTGTACATGTGCCACAATTGAGTCTTTTTTTAAACGAGCACCTGCATATGCACCAAAACCCTGTTGACAAGTGGCATTGAATCACTCATATTGATCAGGCTGTTGAAACTAACACAACTCAAAACCCACATGGAAACTGGAAATATGATTTGCATCACGTGTTAGAGGAGAACCTGCTGAAGACAACCAGCTACATTTTGGAGTGATGCATTTTGATTTGGTGGTCGCCAAAACAGAAAGAAAAATGCAACACTTACAGTACCAGTCAAAAGTTTGGACACACCTACTTATTCAAGGGTTTTTATTGATTTGACTATTTTCTACATTGAAGAATAACAGTGAAGACATCAAATCTATGAACTAACACATATGGAATCATGTAGAAACCAAGAAAAGTGTTAAACAAATCAAAATATATTTTCTATTTGAGATTCTCCAAAGTAGCCACCCTTTGCCTTGATGACAGCTTTACACACTCTTGGCATTCTCTCAACCAGATTCACGAGGAATTCTTTTTCAACAGTCTTGAAGGAGTTCCCATATATGCTGAACACTTGTTGGCTGCTATTCTTTCACTCAACCATCTCAATTGAGTTGAGGTTGGGTGATTGTGGAGGCCAGGCCATCTGATGCAGCACTCCATCACTCTCCTTGGTCAAATAGCCCTTACACAGCCTGGAGGTGTGTTTTGGGTCATTGTCCTGTTGAAAAACAAATTATTGTCCAACTAAGCTCAAACCAGATGGGATGGCGTATCGCTGCAGAATGCTGTGGTAGGCATGCTGGTTAAGTGTGCTTTGAATTCTAAATAAATCACTGACAGCGTCACCATCAAATCACCCCCACACCTCCTCCTCCATGCTTCACGGTGGGAACCACTCATGCAGATATCATCCATTCATCTACTCTGCGTCTCACAAAGACATGGCGGTTGATACCAAAAATCTCAAAAAAGGACAGATTTCCACCGGTCTAATATCAATTGCTCGTGTTTCTTGGACCAAGCAAGTCTCTTCTTATTATTGGTGTCCTTTAGTTGTGGTTTCTTTGTAGCAATTCGACCATGAAGGCCTGATTCACGCAGTCTCCTTTGAACAGTTGATGTTGAGATGTGTCTGTTACTTGAACTCTGTGAAGCATTTATTTGAGCTGCAATCTGAGGTGCAGTTAACTCTAATGAACTTATCCTCTGCAGCAGAGGTAACTCTGGGTATTCCTTTCCTCATGAGAGCCAGTTTCATTATAGCGCTTGATGGTTTTTGCGACTGCACTTTAAGAAACTTTCGGATTGACTGACCTTCATGTCTTAAAGTAATGATGGCCTGTCGTTTCTCTTTGCTTATTTGAGCTGTTCTGGCCATACTATGGACTTGGTCTTTTACCAAATAGGGCTATCTTCTGTATACCACCCCTTCATTGTCACAACACAACTGTGTCACTTTCGTCGTATACATAATGAGTGGACCAAGGCGCAGCGTGAGTAGAGTTCCACATATTTATTAAAGTGAACCTTTAAAAACCAACAAAGAATAAACTAAACGTGCAGTTCGTAGTGCACATAGCACTAAACCAAAACAAAACCCCACAAACGCAGGTGGGAAAAGGACCACACTAAGTATGATCCCCAATTACAGGCAGCAATCATCAGCTGCCTCCAATTGGGAACAATACTCACACCAATATAGAAACTCAAGACTAGAACACCCCTAGTCACGCTCTGACCTATTGCACCATAAAGAACCCCAAGGGCTCTCTATGGTCAGGGCGTGACAGTACCCCCTAAAGGTGCGGACTCTGACCGCAAAACCTGAACCTGGATGGGGAAGGTTAGGGTGGGCAACTAGCGTCGGTGGTGGCTCCGGTGCAGGACATAGCCCCCGCCCAGACCGCAGATCTGACCCTGAAGCCTGGCTGAACGCCGTTCCCGGACTGGGCACCGGCACAGAGGAAGGCTCCGGCCATGGAGCGGGACTGGACGCCGTGCCTGGACTGGGCACCGGCGCAGAGGAAGGCTCTGGCCATGGAGTGGGACTCGACGCCGTGCCTGGACACCGGCGCAGAGGAAGGCTCCGGCCATGGCATCGGCGTGGGAAGCTCCGGACCGTTGACTGTCGCTGGAAGCTCCGGACTGTACACACGCACTGGTGGATGAGTGCGGGGAGCCGGCACAGGACGTACCGGGCTGGGGAGGAGCACTGGAGGCCTGGTGCGTGGAGCCGGCACATGTGGCACCGGACTAATGACACGCTCTTCAGTGTGAGTGTGGAGAGCCGGCACAGGACGTACCGGGCTGGGGAGGTACACTGGAGGCCTGGTGCGTGGAGCCGGCACAGGTGGCACCGGACTGATTACACGCTCTTCAGGGCGAATGCCATGCAGAATACACCTAACCAACATCTCTCTCCGATCTCCATTGACTCCCCGACGGTCTCTGGCTCTCTCCTCGGCTCGACCCACAGCCCCTTGTACCCCACCCCCAAAAATGATTGGGGTTTCTGTGGCCGTGGACCCCGGCGTCGTCGCTGTCCTCCTATACTCATTGGCGACTCCCGCCAAGGAAGGGTCTCGCATCCACCCATTATTTCCTCCCATGTCCAGCTCTCCTTTACCTCCATGGTATGCTGCTTGGTCCTGTAGTGGTGGGATATTCTGTCACGTTCGTTGTATACATAATGAGCAGACCAAGGCGCAGCGTGAGTAGAGTTACACATATTTATTAAAGTGAACCTTAAAAAACAAAGAATAAACGAACGTGCAGTTCGTAGCGCACATGACTCTGAGCCAAAACAAAACAATATATCCCACAAACGTAGGTGGGAAAAGGACCACACTAAGTATGATCCCCAATTAGAGGCAGCGATCATCAGCTGCCTCCAATTGGGAACCATACTCACACCAATATAGAAATTCAAGACTTAGAACACCCCCTAGTCACTCTCTGACCTATTGCACCATAGAGAACCCCAACGGCTCTCTATGGTCAGGGCGTGACAGTACCCCCCTCCTCAAAGGTTCTATTGACCCCTCCCTTTTGTAACAAGCCATCATATCTTGTCAGTCCACTAGGGACTTTTATCGCATGTAAGTGTTTGTGTGTGTGTAATCTGTGTTATTATTTAGGTAGTTAGTATATAAATAATTAAGCCAATTGGTGTATTGCTGATTCATCAATAAGGTTAGGGTTCTTGCAGATATCAAGGAGTATGTGACGTTCAGAATGAGACTGATATGAAGTAATGATTTAATAAGTGACTGTTACTGATGTAAGAGATATCTATATATCTTTAGAGTTTAAGTCGGGAGATAGTAACTCATTAAACAACATTTTCCCGTGGTACCCCAAATTCCTAATGAGTTAATTGTTATATGATTCATTTAATTGAGTAACAATTAAACATAGTTGATAAAATAAATAAGTCACCAGATTAATGATAGTCAAGTCAAGACAGTGTTGTTTCATAGATTTGATGTCTTCACTATTATTATTCTTCAATGTCAAAAATAGTAAAATAAATAAAAACCCTTGAATAAGTAGGTGTGTCCAAACTTTTGACTGGTACTGGTAAGTGTTGCATTTTTCTTTCCGTTTTGGCGACCACCAAATCAAAATGCATCACTCCAAAATGTAGCTGGTTGAAATCAGTAGAATGAGACGGGAGAGTCGGATTACACGTCCTGTTCAAACTAACCACACGGAATCTGGGAATAACAGTCCAATAGAACCGTGTCCAAAATCTGATATGGTTTTTCTACTGGATTCTTGTATTGGAATCCTATAGGATAAAATCCTATACGATAGGTTCCAAAATCTGATAGTATTTTCTCTTGGATTTAAAAAAAACTTTCCCAGTTTAGACAGTGGAGGAATCATGCATGAGAGAATAGCCTACATCTCGCAAACTCAACTCTTAACCTTGAAGTCAGTTCCACTGCTTTTTTTAATTGTTCCCCTCTAATCAGGGACTGATTGAGACCTGGGACACCAGATGGGTGTAATTCACTATCAGGTAGAACAGACAACCAGCAGGCTCTGAACTTCGTAGGGTAAGAGTTGAATAGTCCTGGCCAACATCAATGGTAAGAGCCTAAATCAAACTTAAATTAACTCTAAAAAATAATGAGAAAAAATGACAATAGGAAAAAAATGCATTATGACTTGTATTTATTGAGACATTTTGTTTTAGTTGCTTATAATTTGTTCCAGTGTAACAAAGAACTTGTGTTGGTACAAAACTGATGAAAATATGGCATCACATTAACAGTTTGCTCTAAGGTAGTTTCACCTATATATTATCTTATTAAAATAATTAATGTAGTTAAAAATACTGTAATTAGACCAATATAAAATAATTAAACAATGAATACCTTATCCTCTCCTATAATCCATGCTCACAGTTGGAATTAGAAGGAATGCAGCTATTCAAGTAATTATACATTGATTTACTGCAACACAAAGGATATAAAAACAATGATGATGGAGAGAAAAGGATAAGACAAAGACACCCTCAAAATGTGACAGAATGTGTGTGGGGAAATAGGAAAGGAACAGGACAAATACAACAAAATGAAAGACAACAGCAAAATGTAGCACTGACATAATCCAATTTTGAAAATAATACAGTGTGGAACAGCAGTTGGCACATATAATTAGAATACTAGAATGACCATGAACCTTATGATGGGATATAGGTCAGCCATTTGTGTCAGGAAGTTGGTCAACCATGGTTTGCCAGTGAAGTGATAAGACAGTGTAAAAAAAAAAAATTTTGAATAATTTATCTGCACTGTGCTTGTTAGCTAGCTAGCCAGACAGTTTTAGCAGAATGATTTCCCCCCTCAAATTAACTGCCAATATGCCAACATCCCACAGCCATACACTGGCTGAAATCAGTTGATGATAGGACTTAGACAAGTTGTAAACTGATATTGTATCATATAATAGAACTCACAGCTTCCCAAGGAGGCATTTATGGTCTGTTTACATATATTTTAGAGGCTATTTATACAGAAAATGTGTAGGAAACCTGTATAAACAGAATTTTTAATTATGACAATATTTTAGGTTGACAATAATTCTATCACACAATTTCTTATGTCATATGCCTTACTTTTAGGATTGTACCTCTAATGCCATTCATTCCAGTTAGACTGGGTTGGATTTCTCCCTGACCAATATGGCTGCCATTTCTGGAAGTTTGACAGTTTGTGACAGAGATCCTATTAAATTACTAGAAGGGCTATGAGTTAGCACTTGGGGGTGGAATGTAAAATGTAATGTTATGTTCATAGGCTATATAAAAATATACTCTTTTAGATAAAAAAAAATATATATATATATATATATATATTCGGAGTAATTACTTACAAATACATTGATGTTAAAAGCTATGCCTAAATGCTTGGTGGCATATTTACAGACGTTCTGAATCTTAACATTTTCTAAAATCAACAGTGTTACCCCTACCAAGTGAAGTTAACAAACTGCAGTGTGTACTTTTGTCAATTGCTGTGTGCAGCCACACAAACATCCCATCTGATCCCATTCATGTATGTGTAGTAATAAAGCTCACCAGCTTGTAGTCCCCCAAAAACAGAAATTAGTTACCTTTAGTTCATTCAGCCATTCCTATAAGGGAAATTAATGGGGAAAGAATGGGGTTTTGGGATAAACACCAGAAATAAAGTCTGAGGTTAACACAGGCTTAGAAGATCTTATATATTTTGTTCTATGAGATAACCAGAGTTGGGGTCAATTCCATTTCAATTCCAGTCAACTCAAAAAGTACAATGAAATCCTCACGCCAATTCTCTTCCAATGCTTTTCAATTCGGAAAATTTTGAGTGGAAATTGGAATTTATGTGCTTGTTTTGATTACATGAAATGCTTCAAATTAACCAAAATTGACATCAGCTGATGAAGACGATCTAATAGAACAAAACCTATAAGAACTCCTAAACCTGTGTTTACCACAGAACTTATTTTCGGAGTTGAGACAAAAAAAACATTAATTTCCCCATAGGCTTTGACCAACGAGCTATGGCGGAGTTAGTGATATCAAAAAGATGCCATTACTATTGCTCTCAATAGTAACCAGGTTTCCATCCAACCTTTTCATGCGAGAAAAGTCCACGCCATATAACGCAATTTTTTGTGTGAGAATACCATCAGTAGAGTTTAAAATGCGATGGAAACCCATTTAACTTTCTTTTTAAAAATTACAAATATTCTGTACATCGGAATTTAACCGCAAAAGTAATTTAATCCCCAACAAGTCAATTTAACGGAAACATCTTTGGCGGGAAAATGTGCATATTAGAATATTCTTATGTTTTGGCAATTGGATGGAAACCTAGCTTACAACACCCATGACTTCAATTCACTCTTGCTTGTGGTTGTCATTGTTCTGAGCAGTGCCATCCTGTGGCAAAGAGAAGAGCCGCAGTTTGCTATGCAGCTGGACACTGAGGTATGCACAGTCCTGTGTATCCAGGGAGTGAGCCAGGGCCAGGTAGGCCGACAGACTCCCCGCCAGCAGCAGCCTGTCCAGGGGCAGGGCAGGGAGGAGCCACAGCACCACAGCCAGCTCCACACACACGGGGTGACGCAGGTGGGCGAAGAGACGCTGAGCCCGGGGGGACTTGAGAGCCAGAGGATCTCCCAAACCAAGGCACTCATAATAAACCTGAGAGGGATGGAAGAGGGAGACCGGGAGAAAGGGATAAATTACTTATTGCAGATATTATACCAGTTATTATTTACATTTCATCAGAAGGATATTCTTAATCATTCTATTGCTGACTAATTATAGCTTTGGCATCACATCAATGATCAATGATCAAATGTGATGCATGAAAATGCTTTGGTGTAACCAGTGTGAAAGTGAACAGTATCACTTCCTCCACTGTCCCTGTCCCCTAACTGGCCTCAAACTAGTGGTCCTCTGATCGCAATCACGTGACTGCAATCTTACTCTGTTACAGCTGCATGGGTTTACTTCACCTGCTTGATGCCCAGTAGTTCAGGATAGTCAAAGATCAGCAGTATACTGCAGATGATGGACCAGCAGAGGAAGTGCAGGGTGAAACAGAGCAGGGGGAACCAGGTATTCCATGGGGCATTACGTACTGACCACAGACAGGGAGCCTCCGTCACAGGCTGCCAGTAATGCATCAATATCTAGAACAGGGACAAGACAGTGAAGTAGGACAGCAAAAGGGGTATTTAAATGTTGAATTGTATCATTTTTTTAAGACCATAAGATTTTATAAATGAAAGTGTGTGTGTGTGTGTGTGTGTGTGTTACCTGGAGAGCCATAGCAGTGGTGGAGCAGTACATGGCCCGGTTCAGTACCCCCAGGACAGACTGACAGGCCTGCTTGACTGGAGCCCAGGCCAATAGGCTGTGCTGGACAATAAAAAGAGCCAGAAGCCCCAGATCCACAACCACAGACTTGAGAACAGAGCTGTCCCGCAAAGCTACAGACCATGGTACAGAGTCTATATAAAGTATAGAAATATGGACAGAGGGATACGATAAGTATATGGTGTGGTAGGTTAGGTGTTGGTGATTATCAGTACAAGACAACAACAAAGTCTTGGAGCAAAGTATAATGATGAATTCCCATTGTTGAAGTGATCTTGTTAGTCAGAGGGTACCAGTCTTGGCCCTGTTTCTCAAAAGCATTGGTTCTAACAATGAACATAGCCTTAACCTCTAAGAGATCAGTGTCCTTATATTTTACCTTTATTTAATTAGGCAAGTCAGTTAAGAACAAATTCTTATTTTCAATGACGGCCTGGGAACAGTGGGTTAACTGCCTTGTTCATGTGCAGAACGACAGATTTGTACCTTGTCACCTTTCGGTTACTAGTCCAACACTGCCCCATTTATTTATTGAGATACCGGGACGCTTTTTGCTAAGGTGCGCTAATGTGACTAGAATGACGTTGTAAGTAACAGCAAACTTCCCAGGACATAGACATATCTTATATGGGCAGAAAGATTAACAAGAATTTAAGCTAACTGCACTATCCAAGTATCTATTACAGTGAAAAAATACCATGCTATTGTTTGAGGAGAGTTCACAAAAACAAAAAAAAACGTTTATCACAGCAACTGGTTTGATACATTCACCTCCGAAGGTAAATTATGTACTTACATTCAGTAATCTTGCTCTGATTTGTCATCCCGAGGGTCCCAGGGATAAAATGTAGCATAGTTTTGTTTGATAAAATCTTTTGTTATAGTCAAATGTATGAACTGGGTTCTACAATTTGAACCCCTGTTGTCTCTTGCTCCACACTCACCCCGCCCGGCCATCTAGATGTGTGAAAGTTAGTGTATGAGCTAATGATCCACCATGTATGACATTCCTGGTAGTGTGTAAACTTACAAAAATGATATGGTAATACAAAATGTATGTTCTCTATAGTTATGTACTTGAAAATGTATAAATTGACCAATTCGGCACAGTCGGGCAGACTTCATAGAAAATATTGTGCAGTATTGCAATGCTTCACTGAATCAATCTGAAACTTTGCACACACACTGCTGCCATCTAGTGGCCAAAATCTAAATTGTGCCTAGACTCCAATATTATATTATCAGCATGTTTTATTGTTTGCATTATCTTTTACCAGATCTAAATGTTTTATATTCGCCTACATTCATTTCACATTTCTAAAAACTTCTAAGTGTTTCCTTTCAAATGGGATATAAGAATATGCATATCCTTGCTTCAGGTCCTGAGCTACAGCCAGTTAGATTTGGGTATGTCATTTTAGGTGAAAATTGAAGACAAAAAAAAAAGTCCGATCTTTAAGGTAAGATGCTTTTGGGAAACCGGACCATGTTCAGCTAACATTGTTTTGCACAGACACATTAACGTTACATCACAGCGTTCGATTTCGACTGCAGTACTTTTTTCTACGGTCTCGGTTCCAGGTCCAAAAGTATTGTCATGAAGCAGGCAGGGAGCAGGTCTCGAACCCTCGACCTTCTAGCCCGAGGTCGATTTCCGCGCGCATAAACGCAGGATCGTTACACTACTCCCTCCTTTCAAAGAGCGCTAGCTTGCGACTCTACGTCTTAGAGGAACGCGCACCGTCGTGGATGCAAGGTCCGATCACTTCTGACACCAATGTAATGAAACAGCAGGGAGCAGGTCTCGAACCCTCGACCTTCGAAACCGAGGTCCGGCGCGCTATCGACTGTGCCGCAAAAGCATGCTCGTTGCGCTTATAAACCCAGGTTCGTTACACTATTTATTGAGATGAATGAACCATTCAAAAAAAACATTCTAACTTGCTACTGAAACAATACATCCGGAAGTTGCAACAGCTGTGAACCGTTTGTATAGTTTGAGACTAGAATGTGCTACTTTTCTTGATGAACACACAACCCTTTGCCAAAGAGCCAGGAAACATACCTTGACACAGTGGCGACTCTCCAGTGATGTTATGATATATCGCTCGAAATGAGATGAAACGAACAAAGTCTGCACCGGTTATAAAAACGAAGACAAAGTTTAACAGCGCCAAGATGCAAAGGGTCATACCACGAGCAGTGACTGACGCCATTTCAATATGGACTTTTTCCTGATTTTAGGCAGAAAGAACGAGAGGCGTCGCCTCTTCCTCTCTGATCAGTGCTGTGCGGGATCCTTGGGACGTAAGTTTAACCGTAACCATAGCGTTTACCTGTCCGTCCCAAGGATCTCAGATAGCACTGACCCTGCTGCATTAGCAAAAATGTTCACTACTGTCGGTAGTTTCTTCCGGGAGGTGAGCGGTGGGGACAAATATTAACGCTCGATGTCGCTGTTAACCTGAGTGAGACTTGAAGAGTAGAGACCTGGGTTCGGAATCCCACGAGGATGTAAAGAACTTTAATTTGACTTACTCAATGCTGATATAGTACCTAACTGTCCAATAAATGAGACACCTTCTTACTTTGTGCTTTTTATATATATATTATGATACACATTAAAGCCTCACAAATTGGACAGAAAAATCAACACATGATTGATTTTGCACATCACAATATCAAATGTATATAAAAGGAAGCCCAGCTCAGCATCTCGTGGTACACCGCTCTGATTATCATGTGTAGGTTAATCTCCCAATCAAACCTCAAATCAACATCACAGTGATAGCACTCCACATGGTACGTCTGTCCAAGGCCACTACCTGAACGGACTCTCTTGAGCCCTAAGGGAAGACAGATATACAGACAGAGGTCCAGATCCTTCTCTGGACAGACAACTCATTATTAACACATGCACCATTTAGCAAAATAGCCTTATATCATAGCCTGTATCTCAGTCTGTTTGGATCTGCTCAGAAACAACTGGCACCCAGGCTATTATGCCATGCTTTTAGTTAGAACCTGCTCAAACATTCAAAAGCAAGATATCATAGCTAACCTCAGATGGCAGAATTGTCTGGCCACAAGTTGCACAGCAAGGTGCCACAAGCCTGAGAATAAAAGGACAAGATGTAAATGAAATAGAGAAATGTGATTGACTCAATTGTGGTAATAGTTTAATCATTATTGCTATGCTGTATAAAGGTGTGTCTGTAACAGGGTGTTGATGTTGATTTAAGGGTGTGTGAAGGTCTTGCTCATTGTGTTGGAGTAGTAATGCAATCAAACTCACCTGTGGTAGTCTCTGATACAGTAAACCTTTTCTTTTATTAAACATCCATAGGCATTACAGAATTCTGGAGTACTTTCAAAGTAATTGAAAAATAGCGTATATTTAATCAAATTCTCATAACAAGAGACAGTACTTGATTAACTAATTGAATACGTTTGAATATACTGAATGTCCTTTGCATAACAATTAAGAAGCAGAACCACACCCTTAACTGATATCTGATTTAAAGACATTGAGATGCTTACCAGGAAGTCATCTTCACAAAATATTATTTTTGACATGTAGTAAAATGGCCTGCCTTTTAGCGTTTGACCTAAACATGAAAGAGAGTTCAAATGAGGGATAGTGAGAGAGTGTGGGGTGGGATAAAGACTATTCCAGTCGGAATAGTCACAACTATAACCAAAACACAGCTGAATTAAAACAGGGAAGGCTGTTAATGAAATTACATTTGTTTTTTTGTGTGCATGTTTGTGTGTAGAATAGATGCATGACATGTACTGCAAGCACTGCAGGTGAAACAGGTGTCATGGTATAGCTTTCCCATTGCCTGGCAAGCCCGGCCAATACCGTATACTGCTTCACTGCATCTTACACAGCTCCCTGAAATTGTCAGACCACACACACACACAATACACACAAACTACACACTGTAACTACGTTTCTTTCAGTATCCCTCGATCATCCAGCATGAGCTGAACGGTCAACTGAAATACTCTGACATCTGATCCTTTCCCCAATCACAAATGCAAGCAGCCTAGCACACAATCACACACTGCAGAGCTATTTAGATCTGTTGAATACCAGAGTACAGTACCCCAACATAAAACAGGTATGCTGCTATCTTGCTACAGTATAGAAGAGAACCTAACGTTCGACCAAAGCTGTGGTCTTGATATCTGCCTTACCAAAGTAGATGTCAGTACTGGTCTGGGAGTCCATCTCCACTTCCAGAAGCCTCTCTATGTGAGCTTCTAATTTTAGGATATAAATGATGCTGTGTTCATAACCTAGTGGGAAGTGGAAATGAACCCTGCACAACTGGGGAAAATCCACTTGAACGGCTCTCTAACTGGTGTTTACTAGTGGGAATCTCGTCTATCATCCTGAGCTCCCATGTGTTGATTGAACCATTATTTAACTGTGCAAGTCAGTTTAAAAGTCACTGTCCAGTAAAAATCTCACTTTTAAAAGTTCATATTTTGTTAACTCATACCCCAAAAGTAATTATAGGTCATATTTGATAGAAATCTGGAAACACTGGGCAGTCACTTTAATCAGTGACCATTAGTTCTGTGTTGCTGCCCTCATGTGGTCTTCCTAGGGTTCCTATCTTGTGCCCCGGGCTCCATCTCAGGAATGCTAGCCATATGGCATTAGGCATGTGGAGGCAGGAGGATGTCTCAATACTGCAGTGAGAGAAAAGCCCAAAAGTTGACATCTGCATGGGTCCACACAAAAAAACTGATACATGATGACACTGTGGCAGAAACGGTAACACAGGTTCGCCTATATTGAAATATGTCATAAGCATTCTGCCAAATAAAAAACTATAGCCTAAACTACACCTTCTTAATTGTCTTTGGACAACACAAATCTCCCTTTCCTAGTGTACTAAAATATTGATGTTATAGAAAATAAATGCCCTCTGCATTATAATCAACACAACACACAATGAGGGACCCAAAGAATGCTGCACACTTATAAAACGTAGTCTTCTAACAATTAATTAAATATTGTTATTCATTGTAGGGCATCAATAAAGCAAAAACAGAGAGGGAGGGTGTCAAGGCTTCAACGGCAACCTGGACTCAGGGGTAGATGTAACATAGATGCGGTAAAGGAGTCAATGGAACATCTGCAAGGAGTCAATGGAACACAGACATTCCATTATATAGCGTATATATATCCACTGGGGTGGCAGGGTAGCCTAGTGGTTAGAGTGTTGGACTAGTAACCAGAAGGTTGCAAGTTCAAATCCCCAAGCTGACAAGGTACAAATCTGTCGTTCTGCCCCCGAACAGGCAGTTAACCCACTGTTCCTAGGCCGTCATTGAAAATAAGAATTTGTTCTTTAACTGACTTGCCTAGTAAAATAAATAAAAAAAACAGATTAGCACTCCTCTGACAAATCTGATCAAACAAAGTAATTATTTGTCAAATCTGTCATGATTTTTGTATTTTAACTGGCCCACAATGTGGTTACTAATTTGGATATATTTGGCTGTTTTCACTGAATAAGTTGTCCCTTTTCAGGTTTAGAAGAAGTACTTTCTAAATACTAACTCCCGTTCGTATAAACTGGTTAGCATGGCTAGCATACAGAAATCAGTGGTGGTAGTCAAATTCATTTCTAACTGTAATGCAGTTGATTGGTAACGATGACATGAATATGTTGGGGTTGACATCAGTGGAGGTTCCTCAGAGGAGGAAGGGAAGGACCATCTTTCTCAGTGAATTTCATAAAAAATAAAAAATAGTAAAACATGAAAAAAGTTATCCTTTTTCGATAAAACTATACTGAATATAATCACGTCATCAAATAATTTATTAAAACACTATTTTGCAAAGAAGGTCTGCAGTAGCCTCAACAGCACTCTGTAGGGTGGCACCATGGTGTAGCTGGAGAACAGCTAGCTTCTGTCCTCCTCTGGGTACATTGACTTCAATACAAAACCTAGGAGGCTCATGGGTCTCACCCCCTTCCAAAGACTTACACAGTAATTATGACACCTTCTGAAGGACGTTCTTCAATGTATCAGACCTCTTGCAGCATGAACTGACATGTTGTCCACCCAATCAAAGGATCAGAGAATGAATCTAGTACTGAAAGCATAAGCTACAGCTAACTAGCACTGCAGTGTATAACATGTAGTGAGTAGTTCAAAAATGAAGGAGAAGCAAGAAAGAAATAGAGATGAGATTTCGTTAAAGAAATCTGAAACACCCTGCTCAAACAGACAAATACTATGTTAGCTAGCTGGCTATGACATTCCAACACAACACTGGAACTCTTCCAAGCCAAGGTAAGCTTTTGATTTGACTAATTTATTGCCACCGGGACCCGCCGGTGTATTTGCTTACTGTACACTGTAACGTTACTGCATGATTTTAGTGGGTTTACTAACGAATTAGTTCTATTAGCTATGCTGACTATGACGTTACTTTAGCTAATGTGGTGACAACGATGTAGGGTGTGTGTAGTGGTTTGGCTTGGAAAGGTTTTTTCGCCTGGTCACATTCAGCTGAAGTGTTGTGCATTGAAGTCGACAGGCGAAGGGAAGATGTGAGAGGAGATGCGAGAAGGAATACATAGTGGCTGCTCTGAAAGAGAACTGTGTTTATGTGTGATCGGGGTGGATTCTGTTGAAAAACATTTCTTAAACGAAGCAAACAGAACCAAACGAGGATAAACATACCTGATTTTGTCCAATAGAAACTCTCATTGGACAAATGATGGACAACTGTTGGACAAATTATTACACCCTGTATCAGCTAAATGCAGGCAGGAGTGTGCAAGGCGGTATTGAATGTGACTGTCTGTCACCTCAAATTTGTCTCTCGACCTGTGTGCACATATGTTGTAAACTTTCATTTATAGGCTAAGTTGTAGCAACCTCATGATGGGTATAGGGAAAATTTAAGTATCATGTAGTAGCCTAAACCTATCATTGTTACATTGAACTGGGTGAATGGAATATGAATAAGAGACATCCAATATGCTTCAATAGAAATAAGGCCATGCTGATGAATTTTGTTTTTGTCCTCCCTCATCTTAAAAGGCACTGACTGGCAGTGGTTGACATCCACACAAGCATTATACTCCGATTTCTACCTCAACATAGTGTGAAATACACATATAAACAATAGCCTAAATGTGGGCTAATCTTGCTGGGAGAGACTCGGGATCTTTCCCTCAAGCCCTTCCCTCCATGCATTTCCATGGCAGTTCCAATGTTTTGGTCCAGTTCCATTGACCTCTTTATCACATCTATAGTAGACAAAAGTCCGGGAACACTAAAATTTGTATGATATTTACATTTACATTTAAGTCATTTAGCAGACGCTCTTATCCAGAGCGACTTACAAATTATGTAACATGGTGTGGTATGTATTCATTTGTGGATGTCCGTCATCCATTTCGTATATGTTACGAATTACAATTCGTATGATATGTTAACAATTACAATTCATATGATACATTACAAACTGCAATTTGTACAATGTTACGAATTTGCATTACATATGATACGTTACAAATTCCAATTTGTTGTGGCTAATGTTAGCTAGGTGGCTAATGCTAAAGTTAGCTAGGTGGATAATGTTAGCTAGGCTATGGGTTAAGGTTAGGAGTTACGTTAAAGGGAAGGGTTAGCTAATGCAACAGTTTAGACTTTACATCCGTCCCCTCGCCACGACCTGGGCGTGAACCAGGTACGCTCTGCACATGTCAACAGTCACCCTCGAAGCATCGCTACCCATCGTTCCACAAAAACCGTGGCCCTTGCAGAGCAAGGGGAACCTCTACTTCAAGGTCTCAGAGCGAGTGACGTCACCAATTGAAACACTACCAGCGTGCACCACCTAGCCATTTCGCATCGGCTACACTCACCCATCTTTTGACCTCCTTCTTTTCCGCAGCAACCAGTGATCCGGGTCACGGCACCAATGTAACAGTATAGACTTTACGCCCATCCCCTCGCCCCGACCTGGGCACGAACCAGGTACGCTCTGCACACGTCAACAGTCACTCTCGAAGCATCGTTACCCATCGCTCCACAAAAGCCGCAGAGCAAGGGGAATCACTCACCGATTGAAACGCTACCAGCGCGCACCACGGCTACACTAACATGCTAAATAGTTGCAAAGTAGCTAAAATGTAGTAAGTAACAAGTTAGTTGCAAAGTTGCTAATTAGCTAAAATGCTAATGTTGTCCGTGTTGAGTTTCAAACTAGCAACTTTTGGGTTACACATGACCAACCACCTTCCTTAAATAATGGCCTTTATTAACTTTCTGTCTTATGTAACCATAGCAAACATAACATACTAATTTGAGTGGCCCGGATTTTCGTTTACTATGTTACGTTTTGTCCAAGAGACCAGCCTGTCAACGGCTAAATTCTTCCGTCAAGTTTCGACAGACCAATTTTACGTTAGCCTACACGTCGCCCTGAGTGAAACAGGTAATGTAAATCAGGAAGCTACTGGTTGGTCACCGCCATTAAAAATATTTTAACCTGGGATTTAAAAAAGGCAAATATCGTGGTTTTGGTAACAACATTTATCCAGAAATATTTAAGCCAATCTTTTTGTCGTTTTATCAGGGGACATGCGGCTCACTACAATTTGCGCTGGAGTGCTCCTGGGAATTGTGATTTTGTTACGCCTCAACCTGTCAGGTGAGAGAACATTCAAAACAACCTTTCAAACAAAGCAAGCAGACGTTAACAATAAGTTATAAATCATGTACTGAGTGTGGCCTTTACATATTCTCAATGTTGCAGAATATGATGTTGTCGATAAACGTAAGAAGTGTATTCTACTTCAGTGTTACAAGTTTATAGTTTTGTATATTTGCGAGCATTTAAAAAATAATAATACATTAAATAGTTTCACAATCATGTAACGTTAATCTGTAACAGCGTTCTGCATATTCTTGATCCACTGCAATTGGAAATAGTTTCCAAATGGGTATGACATTTTGCCCACATGACATTTTAACGTTAGACAGGTAGGACAGACTGAAAAGTGAAAAGCTGAAAACGACGTCTTTATACGGAAGTTAATTTCAATAGAACACACAAGGTTGAATTTAAACTGCACTTAGGCACAATTTGTACTAAAATAGTCAGACACCTTTCTCCAATTTGTGTCAGATATATCATGTTGATTGAGTTGACACTGTGAAATGAGCGGCCTAACACATAACATGCAAGCAACATACCTTGCTACAGTTTCCACACCAGATAATGTGATGTGAATAACCAAAGGGTTGTGCTGTCCATTAATGGACGTTACATGTTCGTCTATACAAAACGGCATTATAGATTTTTCAACTAGCCTGGGATTGGCGATACTCTCTTTGTTCTCAATTCTGGAAATATTATAAATTAGTGATGGAGGGATTGATACAGTTACATATCGGTATATTATTTTGGATGATATATAGTTTTGTATTGTTTTAACTATCGCAAAATAATTGTTGTGATCGTTGATTGTACCTGCACCAAAACACCAGTATTTTTCATTCATAGCTTCTTCTATATCTACTTTTTTAAATAGGGAGCCAATTTGTTTTCAGCACTTTCTTCCCATGACTGATCAAAACTCGGCCTCTCATGGCTCTCTTGTCCCTCTGCAGCAGACATATGGTGAGCAATATGTTTGAAACATGAAATCCCAATAAAATCACAGTATCGAATCACAGTACATATAGAATCGTTTATACATATTGTATCGGCACCTAAATATCATGATAATATCGAATCGTGAAGTCGATGGCATTTCCCAGATGTGTAAAATATGTATGTATGTATGTGTGTCTGTCTGTGTGTGTGTGTATTTATTGTATTGCTTTATTTCACCTTTATTTAACCAGGTAGGCCAGTTGAGAACAAGTTCTCATTTACAACGGCGACCTGGCCAAGATAAAGCAAAGCAGTGCGACAAAAACAACAACAGAGTTACACATAAACAAACATATAGTCAATAACACAATAGAAAAATCTATGTACAGTGTGTGCAAATGTAGAAGACTAGAGAGGTAAGGCAATAAATAGGCCATAGAGGCAAAATAATTACATATAATAAAACAATTTAGCAGTAACACTGGAGTGATAGATGTGCAGATGATGATGTGCAAGTAAAGATACTGGGGTGCAAAAGAGCAAGAAGATAAATAACAATATGGGGATGAGGTAGTTTGGTGTGTACAGGTACAGTGAATGGTAAGCTTCTCTGACAGCTGATGCTTAAAGCTAGTGAGGGAGATATGAGTCTCCAGCTTCAGTGATTTTTGCAATTCGTTCCAGTCATTGGCAGCAGAGAACTGGAAGGAAAGGCGGCCAAAGAAAGTCTTGGCTTTGGGGATGACCAGTGATATATACCTGCTGGAGCGCGTGCTGCTATGGTGACTAGGGAGCTGAAAAGGCGGGGCTTTACCTAGCAAAGACTTATAGATGACCTGGAGCCAGTGGGGTTTGGCGACAAATATGTAACGAGGGCCAGCCAACGAGAGCATACTGGTCGCAGTGGTGGGTAGTACATGGGGCTTTGGTGACAAAACAGATGTCACTGTGATAGACTGCATCCAATTTGCTGAGTAGAGTGTTGGAGGCTATTTTGTAAATGACATCGCCGAAGTCAAGGATCGGTAGGATGGTCAGTTTTACGAGTGTATGTTTGACAGCATGTCAAGGAGGCTTTGTTGTGGAAAAGGAAGCCGATTGGAGATGGTTAATGTGAGTCTGGAAGGAGAGTTTACAGTCTAACCAGACACCTAGGTATTTGTAGTTGTCCACATATTCGAAGTCAGAGCCATCCATATAAACAAAAGGATGTAGAATAATTTGATATTGAGGGGACCTAAAGATAAAGGGTAAAAGATATAGCAGACAGGCCAGGGTTATACTGAGCTGAGGTTATGTTGTCGCTACAGTTTTTACGCCAGATAATGTGATATAATCAAGGCTTGTTGGTGTCTGTTAGTGGACGTTACAGGTTTGCCCATACTGACTGCCACCATAGATTCTTCAACTAAGTCGGTATTGGCGATACTCTCTTCGTTCTTGATTCTGGAAAACCGTTATCTTATAAATGTCTGTGTCCAGATGCAGGTGGTTCTACAAACACCAGAGAAAATCCATGTTTTGCACCACGTGAGGAGTCCTCGCCATCTTAGCTGCTGCACATCTAGCATTTCCTAGAATCTTTACCTGAACTAGTCATTTATGTTTATTTTTATTTATTTTACCTTTATTTAACCAGGCAAGTCAGTTAAGAACAAATTCTTATTTTCAATGACGGCCTAGGAACAGTGGGTTAACTGCCTGTTCGGGGGCAGAACGACAGATTAAGTAGAAGTAGATGACAAAGATCGAAACAAAGATCTACACACATGTAAGAGGCATATCTCACTTGATACAGAACATGGATTTACTGTTTACTACTATTTACTATCTTGTTCCTGACACACCTCTTATTTACATTCATGTTCTCACAGTCTGAGGTCATTGTGAGCTGAGCCTCCACAGGACATATGGGTGATTCCTCACGAAACTACGAGAAAAAAGGCTGTCATCAAGGCAAAGAGTCGCTACTTTGAAGAATCTCAAATATAAAATATATATTTGTTAACTTTTTGGGTTTCTACTTGATTTCATATGCGTTTTTTCATAGTTTTGATGTCTTCCGTATTATTCTACAATGTAGAAAATAGTCAAAATAAAGAAAAACCCTGGAATGAGTAGGTGTGTCAACTTCTGGTACTGTATACAGTGCATTTGGAGTATACTTTACGAAAAAAGTATGTGGACACTGCTTGTCGAACGTCTTATTCCAAAATCATGGGCATTAATATGGAGTTGGTCCCCCTTTTGCTGCTGTAACAGCCTCCACTCTTCTGGGAAGGCTTTCCACTAGATGTTGGAACATTGCTGTGGGAACTTGCTTCCATTCAGCCACTAGAGCATTAGTGAGGTTGAGCACTGATGTTGGGCGATTAGGCCTGGCGTGCAGTCGGCATTCCAATTCATCCCCAAGGTCTTTAATGGGGTTGAGGTCAGGGCTCTGTGCAGGCCAGTCAAGTTCTTCCACACCAATCTCGACAAACTATTTTTGTATGGACCTCGCTTTGTGCCCAGGTGCATTGTCATGCTGAAACAAGAAAGGCCTTCCCCAAACTGTTGCCACAAAGTTGGAAGCACAGAATCTTCTTGAATGTCATTGAATGCTGTTGCATTAAGATTTCCCTTCACTGGAACTAAGGGGCCTAGTCCGAACCATGAAAAACAGCCCCAGAACATTATTCCTCCTCCACCAAAGTTTACAGTTGGCACTATACATCCGGTAGCAGGTAGCATTCTCCTGGCATCCGTCAAACCCAGTCTTCTGTCAGACTGCCACATGGTGAATCGGCCTCACGGCCTTCGTCAGAGCTTTTGTGAGTAAAAAAAAAAAAATTGCACCCTTATGTAGACCTAGCCCCACCCACATCCGCTCCACAAATCGAAAGGGTTTGGAGGCAAAGGAAAAACAAGTGCTACCAAATATAACAATATGCATTTCCTAATTATTCAAATAAAGTGTGTACATAAAATGTATTAAACATGTCTGTAAAACCACAATGAGGACATCGACCTACCAAGCAAGTTTTCATAAATCATTGGGTACAGCGTAATAAAAACATCAGAATAATCTGAAATAGGGACATAATTCATGTTCAATTTTACCTTCTACATAAGGGTGCTCATTTAAAAAACTCAGAAAAGCTCTGACGAAGGCCGCGAGGACAATATGTAAAGCTTATTAGAGATCAGTGATTCTATCAAGAGCAGTGTGCGTGCGGGTTCCTTTTTTCCTCATCTCATCTGACTGTTCATGATAAAAACATTTTTTATTACTCCTACATTTTAAGTCTTGCCCCGCTCCGTCCTTGACTTTTCCTAAATAAGTTTATATAACACACTGCCGTTGTTAGAATCTTAATGTCACAAACAGAACTGGAGTTTTAACCATTTTTAGGAGGGCGTGTCATTTTTTAAAAGGGTTTTTCCCCCGTTGCCCCTCGTTCTCCCAAAAGTAGGGCCTGCTCCGCTCCTTCTTCAGACAGTTGAGTGCAGTGCCCATCTGATAGTGACCCTGATAATTGCCTCTCAACTGAACCTAAACTATACCGAAACTACACTGCACAAAAATATAAATGCAACGTAAAGTGTTGGTCCCATGTTTTATGAGCTGAAATATAAGATCCCAGAAATGTCCATATCCACAAAAAGTGTATTACTCTAAAATGTTGTCCACAAATTTGTTTACATCCATGTTAGTGAGCATTTCTCCTTTACCAAGTTAATCCATCCACCTGGCAGGTGTGGCATATCAAGAAGCTGATTAAACAACATGATCATTATACAGGACAATAAAAGGTTACTCTAAAATGTGCTGTTTTGTCACAGAACACAATGCCACAGATGTCTCAAGTTTAGAGGGAGCGTGCAATTGGAATGCTGACTGCATTCCACACACACACACACACACACACACTAACCAAAAAGTTATTTTCTTGGCATTTACATATGTCCCCATTACCAGTAAAACATCATCAAAACCTATTTCTTTCACTTACTTGCTATGCTGTTTCGTTGTTCAGTCGTTTCATTCTCAACCAGAATTTCATCATATATGTCAAGCTGTAAAGTTTCAGCTCTGTCTCTTCTGTCGTGGGACCTCTTCCTCGGTGCGCACTGTCACTCTGTCCGTTTCCATCTTGTCCATCTCTGTCTGTAACATTTCACGTAAACCCTGTTTGTCTGCAACGAAGCACGGTGGCGACCACAGTAAAGAGGCTCAGAGAGAATGCCACAAATCGCTTGTTCACAATCTCTAGTAGAGTACTTTTGCTAGTAGAGTTTTAATGCCATGACAGAGGGTATCACGTCTGCTGCAGACGCAGTTGATGAGCTTATTTCTCCAGTCAGTTGTTTGAATGCTAGTGTGTTTATGTTTCTAAGTTTCAAACATGTTCTCAACTGCCATTGAAATGTCCGCAGCGGTATGAGGACCAGCACATTCTGAGGAAAGCCGCACAATATAGCAAGTATCTCATGGATGTGCGTTTCAACAATGATAAATCACCTGCTTGGTAGTGTGTACCGGGGCTCGAGGTGCTGAACCAGTCGGGGAAAGCCAACATCATCAACGACAGAGAACGGTTGATTGTCAAGGGCAATGAATTCCATTATCTTGGCGTTAATGGATTTCTGTTAGAGGAATTCTAAATTCCTATATGTTTTGTAGCCAACACCAAATTCTCACACTATCTATTTCATAATAAGTTGTAAGTTTATCATTTTTGCATGAAATAGATCGAGACCAGTCTTAAAAGTCAGGTAACAGCGTTTAATTCAAGAGAGTACTGACCCAAAATACAAAGAACATTACATTTTAAAGAGAGAACATAAAATGACGTCATCAGTTTCTCACACTCTCTCCGATCCACACAATAGCGCAGTGTCTTCAGGTCTGGAGATTGTCTTCTACTCCCCTCATAAAACAAACATTCCAATCTGTCTAAAAGATATACTCTTCTCCACTAATGGATCATCAAACAAACATTTTTATCTGTCTAAAGAGATATGCCATCCCTCTCCCTTAAACCCGCAAGGTACAGACAATTAATTCGTTTTACTTACATTTTCAGTCCTAGTTTAACCAAGAACCCATACATTTCATACCATAACATAATAGTATTAAAATAAATGGTTCTAATTTAAATGGGATGTCGGCATCAGGCCTACAAGCCCTCAGTCCAACCTCTCTCAGCCTATTGCGGACAGTCTGAGCACTGATGGAGGGATTGTGTGTTCCTGGTGTAACTTGGGCAGTTGTTGTTGCCATCTCCCGTACATGTCCTGCAGGTGTGATGTTCGGCTGTACCAATCCTGTGCAAGTGTTGTTACACGTTGTCTGCCACTGTGAGGATGATCAGCTGTCCGCCCTGTCTCTCTGTAGCGCTGTCTTAGGCGTCTCACAGTACGGACATTGCAATTTATTGCCGTGGTCACATATGCAGTCCTCATGCCTCCTTGTAGGTTGCCTAAGGCACGTTCACGCTGGGACCCTGGGCATCTTTCTTTTGGTGTTTTTCAGAGTCAGTAGAAAGGCCTCTTTATAGTGTCCTAAGTTTTCATAACTGTGACCTTAATTGCCTACCGTCTGTAAACGGTTAGTGTCTTAACGACCATTCCACAGGTGCATGTTCATTAATTGTTTATGGATCATTGAACAAGCATGGGAAACAGTGTTTAAATTCTGTGAAGTTATTTGGATATTTATAAATTATCTTTGAAAAACAGGGTCCTGAAAAAGGGACGTTTCTTTTTTTGCTGAATGTATGTATGTATGTACAGTTGTAGTCGGAAGTTTACATACACCTTAGACAAATAAATTTAAACAAAAATTTTCACAATTCCTGACATTTAATCCAAATAAAAATTCCCTGCCTTAGGTCAGTTAGGATCCCCACTTTATTTTAAGAATGTGAAATGTCAGAATAATAGTAGAGAGAATGACTTATTTATTTCTTTACATTCTCAGTGCGTCAGAAGTTTACGTACACTCAATTAGTATTTGGTAGCATTGCCTTTAAATTGTTTAACTTAGGCCAAACATTTCGGGTAGCCTTTTCCAAGCTTCCCATAAGTTCGGTGAATGTTGACCCATTCCTCCTGACAGAGCTGGTGTAACTGAGTCAGGTTTGTAGACCTCCCTGTTCGCACATGCTTTTTCAGTTCTGCCCACAAATTTTCTATAGAATTGAGCTTAGGGCTTTCGTGATGGCCACTTCAATACCTTTACTTTTATTTATTAAGCCATTTTGCCACAACTTTGGAAGTATGCTTGGTGCCTCTTTGCTTGACATCATGGGAAAATCAAATTAAATCAGCCATGACCTCAGAAAAAAATGGTAGATGTCCACAAGCTGGGTTCATACTTGGGAGCAATTTCCAAACGCCTGACGGTACCACGTTCATCTGTACAAACAATATTACGCAAGTATAAACACCATGGGACCACGCAACCGTCATACCCCTCAGGAAGGAGACATGTTCTGACTCCTAGAGATGAACGTACTTTGGTGTGAAAAGTGCAAATCAATCTCAGAACAACCGCAAAGGACCTTGTGAAGATGCTGGAGGAAACTGGTACAAAAGTGTCTATATCCACAGTAAAACGAGTCCTATATCGACAACCTGAAAGGCTGCTCAGCAAGGTAGAACCCACTGCTCCAAAACCACCATAAAAAAGCCAGACTACGGTTTGCAACTGCACATGGGGACAACGATCATACTTTTTAGAGAAATGTCCTCTGGTCTGATGAAACAAAAATAGAACTGTTTGACCATAATGACCATCGTTATGTTTGGAGGAAAAAGGAGGATGCTTGCAAGCTGAAGAACGCCATCCCAACCGTGAAGCACGGAGGTGGCAGCATCATGTTGTGCGGGTGCCTTGCAGCTTCCGACTTCAACTGTACGTTTGTGTTAGCTGCATGTGTGACACAACTCCACCAGTCCTATTTATGATATCATTTACAGAGATTATACCCTTTTAATTATTTTATCAACATTTTTTTATCAATTTAGTATATTTGAGTTTAACCACAATTTTTGTTGTGTTATTTGTTCTGTCTTTTCAGGTAGATTAAATTGAAATTGCAATCAACTTTCTAAGGCGTGTTTAAAAAATAATGATATTTTGGAGATTATTGTGAGCCATTGTAATCTGTATAAAGGGGAAAAGGCCATTCTTGAACATTGGGTGAGACATTCTTACTATTTTACTAGAGAACCATTTCTGATTTAAGTATAACTTTTGTATGACTGATGCCTTTAGTGAGAGGTCTAATTATTTTAATATTTAATCATTTCTGCCCTCTGAGTTCATATTCATTATATAAATAGGCCCATTTAATTTTGTCTGGCTTGCCATTCCAAACAAAATGTATTCTTTTTTTGTTCATATAATTTAAAAAGCAGGTCACTAGGTGTAGGCAAAACCATAAGTAAATAGGTCAAGTGTGATATGACTAAAGAGTTAACCAGGGTGGTTTTTACACAAATAGACAGACAGGTATTTTCCTTCCCATGGTAGCAAGATTGTATCTATTTTTGTTAACTTTATAATAAAATGTATTGGAGTGAGAATTTCTTTATTTCGGGATATGTATACCGAGTATGTCCACATCCCCATCAAACCATTTAATTGGTCACCTACACTGTAATGTAAAAGTTGCATTTTTTTTGTGATCCAATACATAATATAGTACACTTTATCAAAATTTGGTTTTAATCCAGAGAGGTTAGAAAATGTATGTAGATCCTCTGAGACTGGAGGGGTTCTTTGTGGTTTTAAAATAACATAAATCATCAGCCTACAATGACACCTATGTTTTTAAGCCATGGATCCCGTAATATTATTGTTGGGTCTAATTTTAACAGCTAACATTTCCTTGGCAATGATAGATAGATATGCCAATAGTGGACAACCTTGTTTTACTCCTCTTGACAGTTATCTGTATATATACCACTTGGATCCTGTTTCAGGAGTAATGAAATCAGACCTTCTTCTTGCGTGTTTGATAATCTACAATTTATATAGGAGTGATTAAAACATGCTAATAATGGTCTTCTGAGTATATCAAAAAAGTTTGGTATACTTTCATTGGTATGAAATCCAGCCCTCTGTTTACTTGGATCATTGGACAGCCTGCAAATCACCAGCGGGGGGCGACCATTTTGAATCAATTTTCACATTCACTCTGTTGGTGGCCTCGGCTTCCAGGCCTGTGTTCAGGATGAAAAAATGTAGTGTAACGTTCAATTAAACCAAAATGGTGCTGTAGTGAATGACCTGTTTGGGTTGTGGGTTCAAAATGCATCACTGCCCTTTAAGTATACCACTCATTTTTGTCAAGCAACACCCTGGCACACCCACAGAACTGAGCAAACATATCTCAAAGTCGGTTTTTAAGGGACGTACGTTTTGGGGTAACGTGATGTTCAGTACAAACCATTCCGCAATGTAGCAAGTGAACTGAACGCTCACCGTGTTCTCTAGAGCCTGGGGAAGGTACAGTGAGGGGGAAAAAGTATTTGATCCCCTGCTGATTTTGTACGTTTGCCCACTGACAAAGAAATTATCAGTCTAATTTTAATGGTAGGTTTATTTGAACAGTGAGAGACATAATAATAACAACAACAAAAATCCAGAAAACGCATGTCAAAAATGTTATAAGTTGATTTGCATTTTAATGAGGGAAATAAGTATTTGACCCCCTCTCAATCAGAAAGATTTATGGTGTCTCCCAGGTGTCTTTTATACAGGTAACGAGCTGAGATTAGGAGCACACTCTTAAAGGGAGTGCTCCTAATCTCAGTTTGTTACCTGTATAAAAGACACGTGTCCACAGAAGCAATCAATCAAATAGATTCCAAACTCTCCACCATGGCCAAGACCAAAGAGCTCTCCAAGGATGTCAGGGACAAGATTGTAGACCTACACAAGGCTGGAATGGGCTACAAGACCATCGCCAAGCAGCTTGGCGAGAAGGTGACAACAGTTGGTGTAATTATTCGTCAATGGAAGAAACCCAAAAGAACTGTCAATCTTCCTCGGCCTGGGGCTCCATGCAAGATCTCACCTCGTGGAGTTGCAATGATCATGAGAACGGTGAGGAATAAGCCCAAAACTACACGGGAGGATCTTGTCAATGATCTCAAGGCAGCTGGGGCCATAGTCACCAAGAAAACACACGACGCCGTGAAGGACTAAAATCCTGCAGCGCCCGCAATGTCCCCCTGCTCAAGAAAGCACATATACATGCCTGTCTGAAGTTTGCCAATGAACATCTGAATGATTCAGAGGACAACTGGGTGAAAGTGTTATGGTCAGATGAGACCAAAATGGAGCTCTTTGACATCAACTCAACTCGCTGTGTTTTGAGGAGGAGGAATGCTGCCTATGACCCCAAGAACACCATCCCCACCGTCAAACATGGAGGTGGAAACATTATGATGATGATGATGATGGACGGGGCCATGTACCGTCAAATCTTGGGTGAGAACCTCCTTCCCTTAGCCAGGGCATTGAAAATGGGTCGTGAATGGGTATTCCAGCATGACAATGACCCAAAACACACGGCCAAGGCAACAAAGGAGTGGCTCAAGAAGAAGCACATTAAGGTCCTGGAGTGGCCTAGCCAGTCTCCAGACCTTAATCCCATAGAAAATCTGTGGATGGAGCTGAAGGTTCGAGTTGCCAAACGTCAGCCTCAACCTTAATGACTTGGAGAAGATCTGCAAAGAGGAGTGGGACAAAATCCCTCCTGAGATGTGTGCAAACCTGGTGGCCAACTACAAGAAACGTCTGACCTCTGTGATTGCAAGGGTTTTGCCACCAAGTACTAAGTCATGTTTTGCAGAGGGGTCAAATACTTATTTCCCTCATTAACTAATGAGTTTCTAACATTTTTGACATGCATTTTTCTGGATTTGTTTGTTTGTTATTCTGTCTCTCACTGTTCAAATAAACCTAACATTAAAATTATAGACGTATCATTTCTTTGTCAGTGGGCAAACGTACAAAATCAGCAGGGGATCAAATATATTTACGTATGCTCATTTACAGTGCTAGCATATTATACTTTTGAAAATGGATATTTATGAAATTGTTTTTATTTTGTATATAATTTGGTTGAAATGACAGTACTCCATGTCGGTATCTATGAAAATGATTTGCTTTCAGTTTAGATTCTCTGCCTCTGTTTGAATGTGCCTATTCCAATTGTTGTGAGGGACAAAGGTCTTGCACCAAAGCAACCAAAGATGGGGGATAAATTTAAGATGAATGACTGAAGCCGTTTAACGTTGGTCGCGTTCCCCTGCTCCGACATTGCGTACAGCGTATTTATGCATGCAACGTCTGAGCAGGGAAACGTGATCAATATCTGGCATGCTCATGTGAGAGAGGGAACAGCTTGCTCTGTCCTACTTATTGGTCGCGATCCCCTACTCAGACGTCGTCATCGACTGACAGATTGCTAATAAATATGTGGTTAGCTGATACATAAACTACATATCCAGGTGTTGTAAGATCTGGCATGTGTCAGCAACGTGAGCAGAGGAACGTGCCCATTGTCCCCTGCCTGCTTGCCTTGAGCTAGTGCGATATCTCGCTCTGGGACACCACCTCCACGGGGTGGGGGCAATAAGCAAACCAGAGCGGCCCTACCCTTATCAGGAAAAAATGAGGGAGCCGGATGTCTCGCTTTCTCTTCAGTCTCTGTATACATTCCACCTCCTTTAAGCATATTTCTGACCAGGTCTTCTACAGGCTTTCATACTGAAGTTAAGGTGAAAGCCTGGCAGAGGCTACTCTGGGAATGCTTCAATTGGATTCTAACTCTAAAAGTAGCAGAGATCCTACTTTGGAACTTTGATATGCTGTCAGACAGAAAACCATTTATTAGAAAATACATTTCATTAGGTCTTGGGTTTAGGCTCTGCTCTTCCAGGGCATCTCACTGCCAGGGCAAGCCTCTATCATTTAAGATAATAAAATAACTACAGACCGTGTGCTCAATATGCTATATCAATCACCCTGAAATGAAACGGAAGCACAGCCAAAGAGATGGAGGCTGGGGGTGGTGGTGGGCTAGCAAAATCATGTCAAATATATGTCAATAACCCTTCCCCCAAAGGACCCTTTTTTTAGATGAAATGTCATAAAAATCCCCCCCCAAATTCTAGTTTTGTGAGGAATCACCCTTTGGCAACACTTTTTACCGTACTGTGTGATGTGAATTCTGTCATTGTTCTGGGCTTGCTTCAAGTCTCTACAAGTTTAGGTGATGAACATTTCCTGCATGTTCTTGTAGGTGCACTACAATAGTACTTTTCTCACAGAGAACAGCCTATGGAAAGTATTGATTTAACCTTCCCAAACTTCCATCTTAACACCATAAGATGTACACCATGTAACCATTAGACTTTACTCAAAATATTTAGGTTTTCAAATAAAGGATGAGTTTCTCAAACAATATGAGAGTACAGTACTTTTTCTTTGAACACCCTTGTTAGACACCTACATAACTGTAACAAGGGCTTTGATAAGACTTCAGTCTGAGTACTGACTTAATTGTGGGTGGTACTTTACAGTCGAGTACACAGTGGCCGGTAGTCAGAAGCATCAACACTAGTCACATTTTTTTATTGTTATTAAAGTAGAATTTTTTTATGTGTTGATATGCTATTCAAAGACAAAAGAGCTTCCGCCGTGGTAGGTTTAGACACAGACCAGTCATCTGACACTGGACTTGATACAGGCTACTTTCTGTCAATTTGAATGTCACAGAGAACCTAAATTCATATTTTCCTCTGAGAGAAAATGTAACCGAGTGTTCTGGAAGGATGTGTATTTGTGCAATAACCAGTGCAGCCTCGAGTCCAGACATGCAAATAGGTAGCCTATCTAGCCTACTCCCAATGTTCAGTGAAACTGAAATGCTATGTCACTGTTTTATCATCTTTTTCTCATGTATTTGTTGTTACCTTCACCTCAGAAATCTTAGCCTGTTCATTGATTCAAACAACAGTTTTACCCCTCAATACAACGATATAGTAGTAGATTAGCCTTTTCTGTGTGGACTGCACAATATGATAAACAACCTTTGTTCTGTTCCCTCAGAATGTCTGCACATGAATGTCCACCCTGACAAAGATGCCGCTGTGACTGTGTCGTCCACACTGTTCCTTCCATTGGAACAGTGTTCCGTGTGCACAGTCCGTGGCGGTGAGAATGACACCCAGACGGCCTGTCACTCATCTCTGGCCCTGGTCCCAGATGAGGACATCACCTTGCTCTTCAACTGCACTGAACTGCCACAGAGGGCCTTTGCCATCCAGATCCACAGGAAAATCGGTGAGTCTAGAGAAACGTTGTTGTATTGGGTTTCCCTTTAGGCTGCCACCTTAATTCGACCAAACCAGTCAAAAAGACGTACCCCACAGACAGCTGCTTCAGAATTTGATATGCATGCTGTGGGGTGGTAGTTGTGTCAACAGGGATACTGCATAAAAACTAGAGGTCGACCGATTAATCGGAATGGCTGATTAATTAGGGCCGATTTTCAAGTTTTCATAACAATCGGAAATCGGTATTTTTGGGCGCCCGTTTGCCTGTTTTATTTTTTAAATTTTATTTTACACCTTTATTTAGTCTTTATTTAACTAGGCAAGTCAGTTAAGAACACATTCTTATTTTCAATGACGGCCTAGGAACGGTGGGTTAACTGCCTCGTTCAGGGGCAGAAGGAATTTTCACCTTGTCAGCTCGGGGGAACCAAACTTGCAACTTTACAGTTAACTAGTCCAATGCAATAACGACCTGCCTCTCTCTAGTTGCACTCCACAAGGAGACTGCCTGTTACGCAAATGCAGTAAGCCAAGGTAAGTTGCTAGCTAGCATTAAACTTATCTTATAAAAAAAACAATCAATCATAATCACTAGTTAACTACACATGGTTGATGATATTAGTAGATATTATCTAGCGTGTCCTGCGTTGCATATAATCTGACTGAGCATACAAGTATCTGACTGAGCGGTGGTAGGCAGAAGCAGGCATGTAAACATTCACTCAAACAGCACTTTTGTGCTTTTTGCCAGCAGCTCTTCGTTGTGCGTCCAAGCATTGCGCTGTTTATGACTTCAAACCTATCAACTCCTGAGATGAGGCTGGTGTGACCGAAGTGAAATGGCTGGCTAGTTAGCGCGCACTAATAGCGTTTCAAACTTCACTGCTCTGAGCCTTGGGGTGGTTGTTTCCCTTGCTCTGCATGGGTAACGCTGCTTCGATGGTGGCTGTTGTCGTTGTGTTGCTGGTTCGAGCCCAGGGAAGGAGCGAGGAGAGGGACGGAAGCTATACTGTTACACTGGCAATACTAAAGTGCCTATAAAAACATCCAATAGTCAAAGGTTAATGAAATACAAATGGTATAGAGGTAACTAGTCCTATAATAACTCCAACCTAAAACTTCTTACCTGGGAATATTGAAGACTCCTGTTAAAAGGAACCACCAGCTTTAATATGTTCTCATGTTCTGAGCAAGGAACTGAAACGTTAGCTTTCTTACATAGCACATATTGCACTTTTACTTTCTTCTCCAACACTTTGTTTTTGCATTATTTAAACCAAATTGAACATGTTTCATTATCTACTTGAGGCTAAATTGATTTTATTGATGCAATATATTAAGTTAAAATAAGTGTTAATTCAGTATTGTTGTAATTGTCATTATTACAAACACAATTTTTTAAAATTGGGCGATTAATCGGTATCGGCTTTTTTGGGCCTCCAATAATCGGTATCGGCGTTGAAAAATCATAATCGGTCAACCTCTAATAAAAACAGCTAAGGCCACCTTTCAAATCTAGCACTACGGGTGAACCGTTAAGCAGGTTTTGTTTGTGTTTCTTCTTCTCTTAACTGTTATGTAATTTTATTTTACCCAGATTGCACCAAGGACTCTTGCAGCCCTGCCACAGGTGCAGCTCAGCCTTCCCTCTTCCCAGAGTTCATTAGAACCCTTGTCTGGCACCTAAATGTGCCAGAGATGACCGTTTTGAGTTTGGACTTCCCTAGTGACAGGCTGAAGGAGATGACTGAAGCAGAGATCTGTCAAGATGGCTACCAGTACGCTTTAACCAGGACCAGCACTGAAGGAGAGGTCAAAACTCAGACATACTGCAGGAATGGCCTTGTGGCTCACTTAGATATACTGAGCAACGCCACGGTGTCTTTGCAAGTTCAGAACGGCGGGGAGGTGAATTCCTCTATATTCACGGCCACTGCCAAACCAATGAAGAAACGTAAGCTCTTTCAACTCTTCTGTTCATGCCTCACAATAATGTGAACCATAGTTTTGTATATATAGTGTCTATGTGGAGACCCCTTCATATTAGTGGATTCGGCTATTTAAGCCACACCCGTTGCTGACAGGTGTATATTCAATCTCCTTAGACAAACATTGGCAGTAGAATGGCCTTACTGAAGAGCTCAGTGACTTTCAACGTGGCACCGTCATATTATGCCTCCTTTCCAACCGGTCCACATACTTTTGGTAATGTAGTTTATGTACACTAAATTATATTTCGTTGAAGACAGAACAATTAATTAAAATATAAACCCAACATGCAACAATTTCAAAGATGTTACAATTCATATAAGGAAATCAGGCCCTAATCTATGTATTTCACATGACTGGGAATGCAGATATGCACTACAAAGTATGTGGACACCTGCAGTCAGCGTTCCAAGTTCATCCCAAAGGCCTTCGATGTGGTTGAGGTGAGGGCTCTGTGCAGGCCAGTCAAGTTCTTCCACACTGATCTTGACAAACCGTTTCTGTATGGACCTCACTTTGTGCCCTGGGGCATTGTCATTCTGAAACAGGAAAGGCCTTCCCCAAACTGTTGCCACAAAGTTGGAAGCACAGAATCGTCTAGAATGTCATTGTGTGCTGTAGCATTAAGATTTCCCTTCACTGGAACTAAGGGGCCTAGCCCGAACCATTAAAAACTGCCCCAGACCATGATTCCTCCTCCACCAAAGTTTACAGTTGGCACTATGCATTGGGGTATGTAGCGTTCTCCTGGCATCCGCCAAACCCTGATTTGTCTGTCGGACCGCCAGATTGTGAAGCGTGATTCATCACTCTAGAGAAGTGAGTGTAGTGAGTGTTGCAACCGGGGACAGACGATTTTTACGTGCTACGCGCTTCAGCACTCGCCGGTCCCGTTCTTGGAGCTTGTGTAGTCTACTACTTCTCAGCTGAGCTGTTGTTGCTCCTAGACGTTTCCACTTCACAATAACAGCACAGTTGACGGGGGCAGCTCTAACAGGTCAGAACTTTGACAAACAGACTTGTTTGAAAGGTGGCATCCTATGCCTCGTTGAAAGTCACTGAGTTCTTCAGTACAGGCCATTCTACTGCCATTGTTTGTCTTTGGAGATTGTATGGCTGTGTGCTTGATTTTATACACCCGTCAGCAATGGGTGTGGCTGAAATTGCCGAATCCACCAATTTGAAAGGGGGTCCACATACTTTTGTGTATGTAGTGTACCTTAAAAAATGGGCCTCACAATGGGTCTGCGGTTGTGAGGTCGGTTGGACGTACTGCCAAATTCTCAAAAACGACTTCGGAGGTGGCTTATGGTAGAGAAATTAACATTAAATTATCTGGCAACAGCTCTGGTGGACATTGTTGCAGTCAGCATGCCAATTGCACGCTCCCTCAAAATTTGAGATATCTGTGGCGTTGTGTGACAAAACTGCACATTTTAAGTGGCCTTTTATTGTCCCCAGCACAAGGTGCACCTGTGTAATGATCATACTGTTTAATCAGCTTCTTGATATGCCGTACCTGTCAGGTGGATGGATTATCTTGGCAAAGAAGAAATGCTCACTAACAGGGATGTAAACACATATGAGAGAAATAAGCTTTTTGTGCGTATGGAACATTTCTGGGACCTTTTTATTTAATCTCCTGAAACATGAGACCAGCACTTGTTGCATTTATATTTTTGTTCAGTGTAGTTTGAGTGCTTATGTTTCGAATCTTCCTCAGAGAGCCGAATGATGTCAGTGACCCCAGAGCCAGACACTATCGTCACCATCAGCAGAGACGCCAAAGCCAAAGAGTGCAGTGTGTGTGTTGGGGAGGGGCCTACCTGTAACTCCAAAGAACTCGTCCTGAAAGACGCCCACAACATCTCTGTGACGTTCACCTGCCCACAGCCACAATATGTCTTCAGTGTGCAGATCAACAGGGATATTGGTAAGACACCTCTGACCCATTTTCCTCGCCTCAACAGGGCACTGAGCAAACCTGATTTCTAGTAGCACTTGATTGAGCTTTCCTGGCACAAGGGACCCAATAAGAGTCTTAAAAGTGTCAACCCTTGCTCATCGGTTAGCTTCACTAACCATGATTCCATCCACATAGTCATACCCCATAAAAACTAAATCTCTAAAGCTGGGATGGAAACTACAGGAGGCTTTGTTACAATTTTATAAATGCTCACAGATCATTTGTTCATTAGACATTTTGGGATCTTTTTGTCTGTAAAATTAATTATGCGCAAATATTTAAAAAATAATCATCATATCAAATTAAACTTGGAGTCAGGTTATGATATGGTGTGTGGTCCTCCCACTACGACTTGGGAAACCATGCAGGTTATTAGGATACAGATTAAATAAATGATGATGAACTTCACAGCATGATACACGGTGATGAGCTTGATGCTCCTTTCCAATAAATATTGAGGGTCTTATTCTGGGGACATAGTGGTCGATGCTTGACTGCTGTTTGACAGATAAAAATATTCTCTCATCCATAATAGTCTAATCATGTATAGTAGCCTACCAGCACAGCCTACCCACATTGTATCTGAGTAGTAGGCTAGAGCACATGTGCCAAGACCAGAGTGGGCACATTTGCTATTTAACAGTTTTTGTGACCAAACCTTTGGCAGAGTTGAAAATGCAATGGAGACACATTGAGCTTTTAGATTTTTATTCAGTACATTAAACTGTAGGTGAAAAAGTACATTTTGTGAGCACTATGTCATCACGCACTGAAACAAGTTAGTTTGGTGGAAACACCACTGGTGGGAAAATGCGCATATTTTCCGATTTTAGAATATTCGCATGAAAATCTGTCGCCAATTAGATGTTTTTCCTCCTCCAGATTGCACAGAGATCGCCTGCAGCGGGAACATTGTCCAGGCGGAGTCCTCCCTCTTCCCAGACTTCAACAGAACCTTCACCTGGGACCTGAAAGTTCCACCTGGCCTTTCCTTCCAGCTGGACTTCCCATCACCGGGAATGAGACAGATCCCACCCTCTGAGTCCTGTCCTGACGAGCATACCTACACCATCATCACTTACCAGCGCACCGGGCCCGCCACCATCGGCATGTTCTGCCCAGATGGCACCATCACCACGGTCCAGGTGCTGTACAAGGGCCGAGTGTCCCTGCAGGTCCCTGGGGACAGGAAGCTGGAGCCGCTGGACTTCAAGGTCACTGTTGGGCCGGAGATTAAAAGTGAGTGTCTGGCAGCTATTGGAGGAGCCACAGGAAATCAATGCCTGCTGAGGTCATCCCTATTAGCCTATATATATTCGGTATCCCTCTAATGACAGAATTACTCATGTCATTATACCTTATTTAACCCTCTTCCTTCCAGTGCTGGCTGTGGTAAAAGTCAACCTACCTCGTGGGGTGTCCGATACAAACTTTCTCTCAGCCAACTACCCTAGAGGTTTCTCTGACAATGACCTGATGAGGTGGGACTTCATGGTGCCCGGCATGCATAACTACACAGTTAACTTCCTGAATTACACGGTGCCTCTCTGCCGGAAGAAGAAAGTGATGGTGATTTACGACAAGGAGGGAGAGGAGGTGGGCATCCAGAAGACCCTGGTGGACCCCCAGCCAACACACAGGCAGGGAAGCTTCACCATGACTATGTTTAACTGTGAGACTGACAAGACCAAACAGGGCCTGTCCCTACATTTCAGGCTCTCGGTAATGAGGAGCGGCCATCCAGGTACAAAGACTATTGACGATCATAAATTGTTATATGACATGATTGTGCTGTAAGCAATCACAAATAAGATCCAAAGATGCTTATTTATTCTGTGCATGCAATCTGTTAAACCAACACTAGACTTTTCAAAACCAATACACCACTAATATTTCCATTATAAACTTGTGGCCTAAAATTAGCCATATCATTCAATCAAATTAATTGAGTGGTGATCAGTGACCTATTTCTCAGGATGATTGTGCCTTTTTGTCTTGTATTCCCTGGTCAGTTCTCTGCACTGTAAATCTGTCAGAGGAGGAAGGGCCATTCCTCCACATTGAGAAGATGGGCTCTGACTCCCACTGTGAGATGAGGAAGGACTCTGTGGTCCAGGAGAAGATCACAGTTCCCTCAGGGACCAAAGCAAGTCTTTCTTTCCTGGACTGTCCAAGTGAAGACCTACGTCTGACAGCCACGAAAACCATAGGTACTGTAACAATACATACAGTAGGATTGCATGTATTGCCTCCAAAATAACTACACTTGAACATAGGAACTATAGTACTATGGACAGTATCTATACCATTCTCATTTAAGCTTGTTAGAGTGTCTTCGTGACAAAGCTAGAACAGATGGTCTTTGTATTATCCAAATCTAAGGATGTGCACCAATAATATTCATGTACAGTGCCTTCAGAAATTATTCACATCCCTAGACTTTTTCACATGTTACAGCCTGAATTTAAAATGGACTCAATTGAGATTTTATTTTCACTGGCCTACACACAATAACCCATAATGTCAAAGTGGAATGATTATTATTTTTTTTTAAATGTGTACATTTTTACTAGTTAATCAAAAATGAATAGTTGAAATGTCATGAGACAATAAGTATTCAACCCATTTGTTATGGCAAGCCTAAATAAATTCAGGAGTAAAGATTTGCTTATTAACAGGTCACATAATAAGTTCCATGAACTCACTCTGTGTGCAATAATGGTGCTTAACATGATTTTTGAATGATTGCCTCATCTCTGTACCCAACACTTGCAGATAATTGTAAGGTCCCTCAGTCAAGCAGTGAATTTCAAACACAGATTCAACAACAAAGGAGGTTTTCCAATGAAAATAAGGGCATCTGTTGTTAGATGTAGCTTAATATCCATTTGAGCATGGTGAAGTTATTAATTTCCAGTTGTGTAAAGTCCTTGAAAGTACTAAAAAAAATACTTAAGTACTAAAGTATTTTTTTGGGGGGGGGTGTCTACTTTACTTGACCATTTATATGTTTGTCTTTTAATTCACTACATTCCCCCAAAAAATTATGTACTTTTTACTCCATACATTGTCCCTGACACCCAAAATAACATTTTGAATACTTAGCAGGACAGGAAAATGGTGTAATTCACACACTTATCAAGAGAACATCCCTGGTCAACGCTACTGCCTCTGATCAGACAAACTCACTAAACACATGCTTCATTTGTAAATTATGTCTGAGTGTTGAAGCGTGCCCCTGGCTATCCTTAAATGAAAAAGATAAGAACATTTTGCTTTTGGTTTGCTTAATATAAGGAATTTGAAATTATTCATACTTTTACTTTTGATACTCAAGTATATTTGAGCAATTATGTTTTCTTTTCATACTGAAGTATATTTAAAACCAAATCATTTTAGACTTTTACTAACCTAATTGCCAGAGTGAAAAGGAAGCATAAAATATATTTTTAAATTGCATCATGTTTGCAACAGGGCACAAAAGTAATACTGTACAAAATGTGGCCTGAATAGCCTGTTATGTTTGGGGCAAATACAACACATTACCAAGTACCACTCGCTATATTTTCAAACACAGTGATGGCTGTATCATGTTATGGGCATGCTTGTAATCGTTAAGGACAATTTTTCAGGATAAAAAAGAAATGGAATGGAGCTAAGCACTGGCAAAATCCTAGAGGAAAACCTGGTTCAGTCTGCTTTCCACCAGACCCTGGGAGATTAATTCACCTTTCAGCAGGATGATAACCTAAAACACAAAGCCAAATCTACATTGGAGTTGCTTACCAAGAAGACTGTGAATGTCGAGAGTTGACTTAAATCTGCTTGAAAATCAATGGCGACCTGAAAAATGGTTCTCTAACAATGATCAACAATGAATTTGACAGAGCTTGACATTTTTTAAAGAATAATGGGCAAATGTTGCACAGGTTCCAGGTGTGGAAAGCTCTTAGAGACTTACCCAGAAAGACTCACAGCTGTAATATGTATTGACTCCGGGGGTTGCATATATTAGTTTGATTTTTCTTGATTGTTTTGACATGTTAGAATTTTTTTCCCACTTTGACATTGGAGTATTTTGTGTAGATCATTGACAAAAAATGCCGAATCCGTTTTATTTGTAACACGACAAGATGTGGAAAAAGTAGAGGGGTGTGAATACTCTGAAAGCACTGTGTGTAAACCATTATAATCTCTCAAGCCTCTGTGGATCTATTCCAGGATGCCAGAGTTTGGACTCATGCTCTGTGAGCGGGACTCTTCTCAAGGTCCCCAAAATTCCGATGTGCCTCCCTACGCTACTACAAAGCTTCACCTGGCACCTCAACATCCCAGTATATGGCACTGTGGATCTACTGTCCCCCACAGGAAACCTCAGGCAGTCCCTGCCAGGACAGGAATGCAATGGGAGTGTCTCCCTTCACATAGCTGAGGGTGATGGGTCCTCCATTGGCTACTTCTGCTCCGAAGGCATCATTCGCAAAGTCCAAGTGCACTCCAACGTCTCTGTCACTGCCACAGCCAAGGACCTTAGCCTGAATCAAGGGCCTTTCCTCAATGTGTCCTTCAGTGATGAAATCTCAGGTATGCTAACTAACTGGATTTGCAGTCTTTTTTTTCACGTTTTAAATCTTTTAAAGTAACTGTCCAGTGAAAATCTCATTGTAACTCATACCCAAATTGACTCATCCTATATCCCCATTTGTGGCCAAAGCATAAATTCACTTCAAAAAACTTGTATCTCAAACAGACCGTTTAAAAAATATTTGCTATTTCTTCATAGAGTATGATGTCATACTTCTGAGGAGGAGGAGCTGGCCAATCAGCAGTCTATTTTTAATGACCGGTATACGCTCACACCATTCTGTTGTTGGGGTATGCCTAGAACTATTACAGTGACCATATTACCGCCATGCGGTCGCGAGTCATGAAGGCAGTCAAATTCCACGTGGCAGTTTAGTCATGGTAATTAGGCTTCTCCAAGCTCATGCTGCTGCCTGCCAAACTTGCTAACTGCCTGGTACTCAGCACTCTATTGTCCATATAATCACTCTGACATCAATGCAAATGTCATCTAAAATCTAATCAAACACTTAATGAGAGCCCATGATCTCATGTTGGGCAACAGTTATATATGATATGCAATTGCGTGCGAGAACTGAGTGATAGCCTTTATTAAAAAGATGAGGATCCCATCAGCTTTCTATAGGCTAGATCTACTATATTTATTTATCAACCTTCCTAACAGTAAGCACATTGTTTATCTTTACAACAGGAGTATAGCCTACCTGGCTGGCATGAAAATTAACCACAGGAAAAGCGTCCTACATTTGCTATTTAAGTGCATAGATTACGTGTATTTTTTTCCCCTGCCCCTGGTTTGAGACAGGTGCATGATAATGGTCTGTTCTAAATCAGAACTAATTTCACACACACATTATTTAGTATATGTAAATACAGCATTAAATCAAGAATAGTCAGATGGGTGACAATATTAGCCTATCACTTGTGAATTATGTATTACCACTTGTGAATGATGCCCAGCATAAAAAAATGTTTTTTTGTTGCTAGTGGTTGTATTAATTTGGGATCTATCGCATCCCACAACTGTCCCAGACTATGTTTGGAATATTTATTTCTCACACAGAATAGAATATGTAAACGTTTGTACTATGAGGAATAGTAGATTGACATAGGCTAGTGCTTTTTCTGTTCATTTAGCCTACTCATCTTGTTGGCTGACAAAAAGTAAATGTGGACCGTTCTTCCAATATCTTTAATATGCACCTTGGAATTGGATAAGGGTGCGCACAGTTGCGTCCCCAATGTCAGTCTTCACTTGTAGCCTGTAAGAAAGACCCGATCACGTAATGGAGAGCCATCTGAGTGAGCGGTGCTTCGTAGCAATCAGGGAGAGGAGAATTATAATATTTAGCCCAAGGGCTCAACGGCCACTGGCCGCAAAAGGCATGGATTTCTTTTAAGGAGCATTACGGCCACACAAAGGGGATCCTGCCGGGAAATCGAGGCATTATCAAGTGCTTGTCAAATTGTGAGTGAGAGACTGATGAAGTGTGTACAGCCTGCGCAACAAACAAAGTAGAGCTCATGCATTTCAAGTGACTTTTTTCAAATCATCATTAGTCGCGTCATGCAGCCTTACAATGTATAAAAAATCTAAACATAAAGAGCAACGTTGGTAGAACTGAAGTTACATGAATAACTCTAAATGAAGCATATAGAAGTACCTATTTCTTTGTTAACTGTTCAACACAGCCACATATGTCCACTCCCTCAAATTGTTTGGTGAATTTTTTATATTTTTTATTCAGCTTTGTTCAATTGTATTCTTCATACTATAAAATAATATAAAATGATGCTACGAAATTCTAAGCAAATCTTGTCTGCTTAATGAACTAGTTTAGCCCACTGCCATATGGCATAGCCAGATCAGGACCTAACATAAAGACAACTCAGAGTATGTTATTCTGTTCTTCTGAAATAGACTACATTTTCTTCATATCATGTTTCTTTAGACCGGTCTAAAATAAATAATGGATTTATTGTAATGGTGTAGGCTATATTAAATGGATTTATTAGAATATTTAAAATGTAGATGTTCCAAAGGTCTGCATCAGTGGCTTGTAGGCTGTGTGGAAGCCAGGAGATGCTAAATGTGTTTATGTTAATTAACGGTCAATTACCGTGAGACTGACCGTTATTTGCTTGACAATCATCGGCTGACAAAATGTTGTCCACCACAGCCCTAGGTACGCCTACACCATTCAAACACAAAGCTTATTTTTGTCGTACTTAGTATTTCACTCGTATTTTAATGAATTATATTTCATAGAAATCTGGAAACACTGGACAGTTACTTTAATACCCTCTTCACGTACCCTTTTATGATTCCTTGTGTAACATCTACAAGTGAGCACTGAAATACAGCAATAGCAAGGGGATTTGTTTTAACAATGGATTCAGTGGAAAATTCCATTCTCCCTCTCTTCAACCACTGTGTTCAAACTGTATTGAAAATGATTGTTCCTCATCACTTACTTTTTCTCTATCAGAGAGCATCATATATACTGTCCAGCCCAGAATGGGTTCCCCTGCCCTCCTGGCCACCCCAAACTGGCCCAACGGTATGAAGCCGTACTCCACCGTGTCCTGGATCGTCAATCTGCCGGGCCACCTCCAGGCCAACCTGCTGTTCACTAACATCAGCCAGCCCAAGTGTGGCCAGGGGCACACGTGCATCAAGGTGCAGACCCTGGGCTCTCCAGAGGAGCTATTGAGTCAAAGGGAGGATGAAGCGGCAGAGGACAAGCTGATGATCCCTGAGAGCTTCTACCTCAACATGTCCAACTGTTTGCCGGAGGACAGACACTTCAGTGTGCTCAGCAAGGTCACCCTACAGAATACTAGCAGTAAGGACCTGTTTGTAATGTTATTATGGAGTTGTGACTGAATTATGGTTGTGATAAGATATCTGCATAATTCTAGAATTTTTCTGGTTATTTCAATAATCCCTCTTTAAATTTGAGGGAAAATGAAAACAATTTATATTTATATTTCAATTTTAATTTATATTTCTTAAATGACATCAATACACGTAGGGCACTTATTAGGGATACATGGTGGTCTCATAATCATCAACACTGTATTTAGGCGTGCTGGCAGTGAAACTTGACTCAACTCAGAATATATGTTCATCCCTCTACTAAGTATGAAAAAAGCTCAGCGATATGTCAAAAGATGGAAGAGAAAACCGCAACTTTCTACAAAATAATATTGCGCTCTCATTCAAACCCTAATTCAACTTTTCTTTGCTCTATCAACTTGAAACTGATTGATGTTCTTGAGGGTAGGAAGGTGCATGCCAAAGCAGGTGTTGATAAAAAAATAAAGTATAAATTAACAGCATGCAATTCAGTTGTGAACCTTAGCTCTTAGCACGTATTACTGTCTCTAGTACGATTTGAGAAAATCTAAGCAATCCGTCAAAAGATGAGAAAATGGAACCTTTGTAAAACATTATTTACATCCTAAATGAAACCCTTGTAACTTCACTTCTCTTTGCTCAATCAACTTGAAACTTGCCATAGTGTTTTGAATTGTTACATGGGAGTAGATTTGTTACAAGGGAGGATGTACAGTATAATGCTTCCATGCAACTGTCTTTCAGCCTGCTCATAAACCAGCACCCCATTTCATTGCTACAGTACATGCTGCTATATTTGTCTAATTCTTACCATATCTAATCATGATTATCTTCTTGTGTGTGTCTCTATAGTGCTGCTCCAGAGCTCCATTCTGTGGGCTGTGGGAGCAGTGCTGCTCCTTATGCTCATTGTGCTGGCAGTCGTCTGCTTGGTGATAAGGTGAGAACACCTGCCTCACCAAAACAATCTGTATAGCTTTGATGTTAAGGTCAATCCATGACTTGACTGTTTCCCCTGATGTAGTTAGTCTGACTCAAAACCATTTGTATTCTTCTTTCGTGCTTTACAGGAAGAAGAAAAGAACGATGGTCAATGAGGCTTCCATCTTCGTAAGGAAAGGGAATATCTTCATCCCAGGCGACGGCATGTTCCCCAAAACCCGGTCGGACAATGAGTCTCATGTCTACGCCTCCATCGAAGACACTATGGTGTATGGCCACCTGCTCCGCGAGCCCAGCTATGTGGGCACCATCCAGGCCCACTTCCAAGGACAGCCGGTCGACACCTACCGGACATTCATGCCGCTCCAGGACGGAGTGCCAGAGATCACAGAGACTGCTGCAGACCACGAGCCTGAACTGGTGCCTGAGAAAGACATGCACAGACCTTTCCTGGACCTGTCGGAATCCTTCATGCCATCAAGACCTCGCACGCCCATAAACCGTCACAACAGCATGGGCTTCATGGACCGCAGGATGGTGGACAATGAGCTGTGCACGTTCAAGAGCACTGGGGATATAAATACGATTCGACTGTCGGGTGCAGACCAAATCCTAGAACCGGAGATCTTCATCGGCTCGGATGGGGAGGAATCCATTTAGCGTACTGTGAGATGGACTACTGTTAATTATTTCACATTGTTGCAAGTTCACTGCAGTGTAGAAATGGAGCGGAAATGTGCCTTTGCATAACAATCCGGGCGTCTGTATTAGTGGTGTGTTGTCTACTGCATAAGACCATCAGACAACACTGGTACTACATTTCATTCCAGCCTCTGAGTCTACGCTTCCTTACAGCACATGGTGCTGCTCTTCTCATTTTACAATACTGGTGGACTTGGTTTTTGTGTATATTTCTTGATTTTATTTTATCTTTGTTTTATATGCTAGTATGTACTTAATAGAATGAATGTTGCCCTGGGCCACTGGTGTGCCATGGATTTAGGAGCAGGGTTGCATCTAATGAGTAACCTTGAGTTACTTTTAGCTTTTTTGCATTGTTGATGCTGTTTGCCAAAGGTTTTTCTCTGTAAATGTATTTTTAGACATTACCAAACTTTTTATCTGCCAATTATTTTTATGAATTAATTAGACATTTTGAGTGGTCTGTGAAAGTGTACAGTGTGATATTGTGAGTAATACAGTTTTTTTTAGGATAGACAAAGTAATCAATCCAAAACACTAAAACTTACAAAGAAAAGACAAAAGGCTTCCTTGTTGTTATGGGGAAAAGTGACATTATTAATCCTTTGCCTAAAACCTGTGACCTTTTAAATCCCATCTTGTAGCTTGTTATAACCTTGAACCACAGAAGACCGATTGTTTGGAAGGTTGGAGTGGTTACCATTGAGTATTTGTTGAGGGACTTTTACAGGAAACAACCAAACCTTTAGCCAGAAGCCAAGGGTCATCAGATTGTGGCAATAAACTTTGATTTAAAATCTTGTCCTCAGTACGAAAATATTATAATCACTTTTTATTTTTTTATTTTGTATATACACTGCTCAAAAAAATAAAGGGAACACTTAAACAACACAATGTAACTCCAAGTCAATCACACTTCTGTGAAATCAAACTGTCCACTTAGGAAGCAACACTGATTGACAATACATTTCACGTGCTGTTGTGCAAATGGAATAGACAACAGGTGGAAATTATAGGCAATTACCAAGACACCCCCAATAAAGGAGTGGTTCTGCAGGTGGTGACCACAGACCACTTCTGGGTTCCTATGCTTCCTGGCTGATGTTTTGGTAACTTTTGAATGCTGGCGGTGCTTTCACTCTAGTGGTAGCATGAGACGGAGTCTACAACCCACACAAGTGGCTCAGGTAGTGCAGCTCATCCAGGATGGCATATCAATGTGAGCTGTGGCAAGAAGGTTTGCTGTGTCTGTCAGCGTAGTGTCCAGAGCATGGAGGCGCTACCAGGAGACAGGCCAGTACATCAGGAGATGTGGAGAAGGCCGTAGGAGGGCAACAACCCAGCAGCAGGACCGCTACCTCTGCCTTTGTGCAAGAAGGAGCAGGAGGAGCACTGCAAAATTACCTCCAGCAGTCCACAAATGTGCATGTGTCTGCTCAAATGGTCAGAAACAGACTCCATGAGGGTGGTATGAGGGCCCGACGTCCACAGGTGGGTGTTGAGCTTACAGCCCAACACCGTGCAGGATGTTTAGCATTTGCCAGAGAACACCAAGATTGGCAAATTCGCCACTGGCGCCCTGTGCTCTTCACAGATGAAAGCAGGTTCACACTGAGCACATGTGACAGACGTGACAGAGTCTGGAGACGCCGTGGAGAAAGTTCTGCTGCCTGCAACATCCTCCAGCATGACCGGTTTGGCGGTGGGTCAGTCATGGTGTGGGGTGGCATTTCTTTGGGGGGTCGCACAGCCCTCCATGTGCTCGCCAGAGGTAGCCTGACTGCCATTAGGTACCGAGATGAGATCCTCAGACCCCTTGTGAGACCATATGCTGGTGCGGTTGGCCCTGGGTTCCTCCTAATGCAAGACAATGCTAGACCTCGTGGCTGGAGTGTGTCAGCAGTTCCTGCAAGAGGAAGGCATTGATGCTATGGACTGGCCCGCCCGTTCACCAGACCTGAATCTAATTGAGCACATCTGGGACATCATGTCTCGCTCCATTCACCAACGCCACGTTACACCACAGACTGTCCAGGAGTTGGTGGATGCTTTAGTCCAGGTCTGGGAGGAGATCCCTCAGGAGACCATCCGCCACCTCATCAAGAGCATGCCCAGGCGTTGTAGGGAGGTCATACAGGCACGTGGAGGCCACACACACTACTGAGCCTAATTTTGACTTGTTTTAGGACATTACATCAAAGTTGGATCAGCCTGTAGTGTGGTTTTCCACTTTAATTTTGAGTGACACCAAATCCAGACCTCCATGGGTTGATAAATTTGATTTCCATTGATGATAATTTTTGTGTGATTTTGTTGTCAGCACATTCAACTATGTAAAGAAAAAAGTATTTAATAAGAATATTTCATTCATTCAGATCTAGGATGTGTTATTTTAGTGTTTCCTTTATTTTTTTGAGCAGTGTATATTAACCACTGTTCAATGAACATTCCCTAAAACATTTTTTGTTCAGTAGTGTAGTTCGGTTTTCATATTTCTCAGTTAATATCAGCCTAGACATTGTGATAAAACAAATAAGTATTCAAAGGCTAGCTCTCTGAAATAACAATTGTAAATTAGATAGGAATTTACTAAAAGGATTTCATACATGTACAAAACAATATGCAAATTCACATGAAAATGTGTCATTGAGGCAGTTTCCTGGATGCAGATTAATCCTAGTCCTGGATAATCCTTAATCTGTGTCCAGGAAACCACTCCATTATACTTTACAAAGAATTCTCCATGTACCAGTGTTTCACCTGTTCTTTTTGTCTGGCTCTAGAAAAGGTCCAAAATTCAGGGGTTTAAAGCAATGTGTTTTTTTTGGTAGGCAACAAAAAATAACTTAAGCATGGGAAATGCAGATAAAAGAAATGATACTCGTAGACAGAGGCCTTCTCCTCTTGACGGGTCTTGTCCATTTCCCACCAATGGTCTCAGAGGATGGCACAGTTCTGGGAACTATTTAACTTTGGGGATCTGGAATCAGAGTTCCAGTTCTTGTAGAGGATGCTGTTGCCTGCCTGGTCCATCCATTTGCCTTCAGTCACAATGTCGCTGATGTCCAGCCAGATTAGCTCATATGGGCCAATGTGCTGGTGGATGTAGTCACTGAGATGGTTGTTCTAGTCCTTGGAGAATGGGTTACACCCAAGAGGCTGTGTGGTAGCTCTTCCACAGAGGTTCAGGCAGCGCAGACACCCCAGGCCAGGGTTCTTACGCAGTGGAAATGGTCAAGTCTCACATCTCTTTCAGCTGTGCACTTTGTGCTTTTCTGATGACACTAACACATGGCAAGGACAATAGGACTTTCAGAGTTGTATCTACTCAATTACAGAAAAACATTAAGTTTAAAATATATTAACTTCACTTAATGCTGAAATCCTGGCCAACCTAGAAGACTCAAAAGGTAAGGGGCTTTAGTTTTTATTGGAGCCATTTGAATGCCAAGAAGACCCTGTTCAAAATACTCATACACAATTTGTATTGGTGATTCAGAATTTCCCTGCTTTGACATGCAATGTCTTCCTTACATGAGTCTTTAAATAAATACCTTTCATACTTTTCTCTGAAAACAGACAAGGAAAAAGACTGTACAAATAAAATGCTTTATTAGAATAGTAAACATTTACAAAAACAGTGATGCTAACCAAGAAAGCCCACTTTCTGTCTCTTCTTTCCCAGACTCTCCTCCTCCTGCAGAAGCTCCATGAGGGGGGCGTGGAGGGCTTTCCCTACCCGTTTCCCTGTCTGTAGAGATACACAACAGAGCATCAGAATATGTTAGTGTTGAATAGATATACACAAGGGTTTTCTTTATAAAAAAAAAACACATTGTAGAGTAGTGAAGACATCAAAACTATAAAATTACACATATAGAATCATGTAGTAACCAAAGTGTTAAAAATATCAAAATGTATTTTGAATGAGATTCTTCAAAGCAGCCACCCTTTGCCTTGATGACAACTTTGCACACTCTTGGCATTCTCTCAACCAGCTTTGAGGTAGTCACCTGGAATGCATTTCAATTAACATGTGCTCCTTCTTAACTACATTTGTGGAATTTCTTTCCTTAATGCGTTTGAGCCAATCAGTTGTGTTGTGACCAGGTAGGGGGAATACGGAAGATAGCCCTATTTGGTAAAAGACCAAGTCCATATTATGGCAAGAATAACTCAAATAAGCAAAGAGAAACGACAGTCCATTACTTTAAGACATGAAGGTCAGTCAAACCAGAAAATGTCAAGAACTTTAAGTTTCTTCAAGTGCAGTTACAAAAACCATAAAGCGCTATGATGAAACTGGCTCTCATGAGGACCGCCACAGGAATGGAAGACCCAGAGTTACCTCTACTGCAGAGGACAAGTTCATTAGGAGTTACCAACCTCAAAAATTGCAGCCCATAAAAATGCTTCAGAGTTCAAGTAACAGACACATCAACAGTTCAGAGGAGACTGCGTGAAATCAGGCCTTCATGGTCAAACTGCTGCAAAGAAACCACCACTAAAAGGTCACCAATAAGAAGGAGAGACTTGCTTGGGCCAAGAAACACAAGCAATTGACATTAAACCAGTGGAAATCTATCCTTTGGTCTGAGAAGTCCAAATTTGAGATTTTTGGTGCCAACCGCTGTGTCTTTGTGGAGGCAGAGTAGGTGAGAGGACATCCACCGTAAAGCAAGGAGAAGGAGGTGTGATGGTGCTTCGCTGTTGACACGGTCAGTGATTAATTTAGAATTCAAGGCAAACTTAACCAGCATGGCTACCACAGCATTCTGCGGCAATATGCCATCCCATCTGATTTGCGTTATCATTTGTTTTTCCACAGGACAATGACCCAACACACCTCCAGGCTGTGTAATGGCTATTTGAACAAGGAGAGTGATGAGTGCTGCATCAGATGTCCTGGCCTCCACAATCACCTGACCTCAACCCAATTGAGATGGTTTGGGATGAGTTGGAGAACTCCTTCAAGACAGTTGGAAAAACATTCCAGGTAAAGCTGGTTGAGAGAATGCAAAGGGTGGCTACTTTGACAAAACTCAAATACAAAATATATTTAGATTTGTTTAACACTTTTGGTTACTACATGATTCTATACGTGTTATTTCAAAGTTTTGATGTCTTCAACACTACTCTACAAAAATTAGGAAAAATAAAGAAAAACCCTGGAATGAGTTGGTGTGTCCAAACCTTTGACTGGTACTGTTAGTTCAAAAGTTTGCGGTCACTTAGAAATTCTTGTTTTTGTCCATTAAAATAACATCAAATTGATCAGAAATAGTGTAGACATTGTTAATGTTGTAAATGACTGGCGGCTTCATTAAATAGTACTCGCAAAACACCAGTCTCAACATCAACAGTGAAGAGGCGACTCCGGGATGCTGGCCTTCTAGGCAGAGTTCCTCAGTCCAGTGTTTGTGTTCATTTGCCTATCTTAATCTTTTATTTTTATTGGCTAGTCTGAGATATGGCTTTTTCTTTGCAACTCTGCCTAGAAGGCCAGCATCCCGGAGTCGCCTCTTCACTGTTGACGTTGAGACTGGTGTTTTGCGGGTACAATTTAATGAAGCTGCTAGTTGACTTGGGAGGCATCTGTTTCTCAAACTAGACACTAATGTACTTGTCCTCTTGCTCAGTTGTGCACCGGGGCCTCCCACTCTTTATATTCTGTTTAGAGCCAGTTTGCACTGTTCTGTGAAGGTGTATGAGATCTACAGTTTTTGGCAATTTCCCGCATGGAATAGCCTTTCTCAGAACAAGAAATAGACTGACGAGTTTCAGAAGAAAGTGATTCGTTTCTGGCCATTTTGAGCCTATAATCGAACGCACAAATGCTGATGATCCGTATACTGAACTAGTCTAAAGAAGGCCAGTTTAATTGCTTCTTTAATCAGTTTTCAGCTGTGCTAACATAAATCGGAAAAGCGTTATGCTAATGATTTTTTAAAATGATAAACTTGGATTAGCTAACAACGTGCCATTGGAACAAGGGAGTAATGGTTGATGATAATGGGCTTCTGTACGTAGATTTTTTTTTTTTTTATGTATAAAAAAAAAGGATTTTCCAGCTACAATGGTCATTTACAACATTAACAATGTCTACACTGTATTCCGGATCAATTTGATGTTATTTTAAAACGGACAAAAAAAAGTAATTTCCTTCTAAAAACAAGGACATTTCAAAGTGACCCCAAACTTTTGAATGGTAGTGTGTGTGTGTGTGTGTGTGTGTATGCACGCATAAATCTTTAGTATATGAAACTTTTTTTTAAATGAAATATCATATTTACATAAGTATTCAGACCCTTTACTCAGTACTTTGTTGAAGCACCTTTAGCAGCGATTACAGCTTCAAGTCTTCTTGGGTACGACGATACAAGCTTGGCACACCAGTATTTGGAGAGTTTCTCCCATTCTTATCTTCAGATCCTCTCAAGCTCTGTCAGGTTGGATGGGGAACGTCGCTGCACCGCTATTTTCACGTCTCTCCAGAGATGTTAGAGCAAGTTCAAGTCCGGGTTATGACTAGGCCACTCAAGGACATTCAGAGACTTGTCCGGAAGCCACTCCTGCGTTGTCTTGGCTGTGTGCTTATGGTCGTTGTCCTGTTGGAAAGTGAACTGTTGCCCCAGTCTGAGGTCCTAAGCACTCTGGAGCAGGTTTTCATCAAGGATCTCTGTACTTTGCTCCGTTAATCTTTCCCTCAATCCTGACTAGTCCCAGAGTCCCTGCCGCTGAAAAACATCCCCACGGCATGATGCTGCAACCACGCTTCACCATAGGGATGGTGCCAGGTTTCCTCCAGACGTGACGCTTGGCATTCAGGCCAAAAAGTTCAATCTTGGTTTCATCAGACCAGAGAATCTGGTTTCTCATGGTCTGAGAGTCTTTATGTGCCTTTTGTCAAACTCCAAGTGGGCTGTCATGTACCTTTTACTGAGGAGAGGTTCCATCTGGCCACTCTAACATAAAGGCCTGATTGGTGGAGTGCTGCAGAAATGGTTGTCCTTCTGGAAGGTTCTCCCATCTCCACAGAGGAACTCTGGAGCTCTGTCAGAGTGACCATCGGGTTCTTGGTCACCTCCCTGACCAAGGCCCTTCTCCCCCGATTGCTCAATTTGGCCAGGTGCCCACGTTTAGGAAGAGTCTTGGTGGTTCCAAACTTCCTCCATTTAAGAATGATGGAGGCCACTGTGTTCTTGGCGACCTTCAATGCTGCAGAAATGTTTTGGTACCCTTCCCCAGATCTGTGCATCAACACAATCCTGTCTCTGAGGTCTACTGACAAATCCTTTGACATCATGGCTTGGTCTTTGCTCTGACATGCACTGTCAACTGTGGGACCTTATATAGACAGGTGTGTGCCTTCCCAAATCATGTCCAATCAAGTTGTAGAAACATCTCAAGGATTATCAATGGATGCACCTGGGCTCAATTTCAGTGCTCAAAGCAAAGGATCTTAATCATTATGTGAACAAGCAAGGGGCTGAATACTTGTCTATTTATTTAAAATTTTTGCAAGAATGTCTAAAAACCTGTTTTCGCTTTGTCATTATGGAGTACTGTGTGTAGATTGATGATTTAAAAAAAAATCTATTTTAGAATAAGGCTGTAACGTAACAAAATGTGGAAAAATGGAAGGGGTCTGAATACTCTGCATTGCAAATGCAAAAGAAAATTGCACAATGCATTCACAAACAAAATAAACTGTACATTCACACACTTAATGAATTTCCTCTACACAAAAGGTGTAATTGTGTAACCAACTTTGATGTGCTGATAAGGTTAAAATTTGATAGAACTGAACATTCTATGCTAATAAGTTTGCCTGGGTGAGGACGGATGGTATGAAAAAGGGCACAGGCATCCTATTTCACCTCGGTCATCTCAAAGATGCTCTCTGGGTCCAGGCTGCCCCCGCCCACCTTCCTGACACAGGTGACCGTCCCCTTGTGTGTGACGGAGATGATCAGGCTGGCCACTGAACACGCCTTCTCCTGCAGCGTGGCGTCCACTACGTGCCTATGACCCACCTGGAGTGAGACGAGGACACACAAATAATATGTGAATAACCATCATTTGTGGACTAAACCATCCAGCTTTACTATCCTTTGTCTAAACTAAACTAATGTAAATGATGTGATTTGATACACTAATACCATCTCAGCAGGTGTTGCCATGTGAATGACAGAACCCACCTTGCACAAGGTCACGATGCAGGGAACGTTCTCCACATTGAGTCGCATGCAGTCGTAGGGGTCATCTGACAGCTCTATTTCCTTCCCTCCTTCCTCATCCTCAGAGATGTGCACTTTGGGAATTCTGTTGGGAGAGAGGGAAGGCGAAGAAAGTGTTTGACTCAGGACTAGATGTTCTATTGTTTGAGCTCTGTAGGACAGACTATGAAATCACAGCATCTATTTATTGCAATTTAATGAGCAAAGTGGTAACTGAAGCTTAGCACCTTACTTTGTATTGAAGAGAGCTGCTTTAATTGCAACAGAGATGGCATCAAAAAGATTTCCATCACACTGCAGGAGCTGAGAAACAAAATAAAAAGTGATGACTTCACACACAAATAAAAGAGACCAATTACACTTTGCAAGGGGAACTGTCCCTCCCTACCTTCAGGCTATGCGCAAACCCTACATCCCAACCCGAACACTCCTGCCACCTCTGGTCTCTTGGCCCACCCAGCCCTACGGAGGGCAGCTCCCGCTCAGCTCAGTCAAAGCTCTTCTCTTTCCTGTTTTGTGGACTTCACTAGACAGAGGTCGCTCTCCGGGTTTTGTGATGAAACAAAGGTATGGTTGAATGTATTCTGCCACTGTCTTTTTAGGCCTTATATATATATATATCACGGTCGCAAGGTACAGTATATGAACTAACAGGTTATAGAGCAAACAATGCAATTATCATAACCCATATTGTAATATGCCTTTACATTTTCTGGCTCGACTTCCCCAGTGACTTTACCCACGCACCTCTACTCAAGTAGACCTGTTGTAAAATAAATATCATTAGCCTTTTGCTGTCATTTGTAGGCCTACAGTGGGAACTCGCCTTTGTTGGTAATTGCTGCAATATAGGCCTAGCATGTTCAAAACGTTTGTGAAGGTTTAAACCAGGTCTTTAACTATGCAATAAGTGTTTTTATTTCATTCTGAGACATTTTCTTCAACCTAATGAAGTTCCAACTGTAATGCTGTATTTGTAGCAATAAAAATAGAATTACTGGTAGGCCTGTTATAGGGGCTACTCGCACTCAAACCATGGATAGGAAAAACCTTGTGTAACACTTTTGGTTACTACATGATTCCATGTGTTATTTCATAGTTAAAGTCTTCACTATTAATCTATAATGTAGAAAATAGTCCAAACTAAATAAAAACCCTTAAATGAGTAGGTGTCCAAACTTTTGACTGCTGCTTTATATATTATTGGTGGACCCCCATGCTCCTCGAGACAATAAATAACCAAAACAATCATACTCAAAATCTGTCTGTTAAAGCTAGAGTTTGTTTTATTTTTACATGGTTGCACTTCAATCCACCGCATCTGCTGATGTCGGCATTCCACATCTGCAGCGGAAGGTGGCAGAACTACAGCTGTGTTTGTCAGACCTGGCGACATCTCGAAATTCAGTCTTGTCATGAAAACGTCTATAGTGTCCGAACGGTCTACTTAAGGTCTACTACTTAAGCAATAAGCCCTGAGGGGCTATGGTATATGGCCAATATACCACGGCTAAGGGCTGTTCTTAAGCACAACGCAACAGGCCCTACACCCAAACAAGGGCACTGTGTTCATCCACCTCTGGCCTGCTCGCCTCCCTACCACTGAGGAAGTACAGTTCCCGCTCAGCCCAGTCAAAACTGTTCGCTGCTCTGGCCCCCCAATGGTGGAACAAACTCCCTCACGACGCCAGGACAGCGGAGTCAATCACCACCTTCCAGAGACACCTGAAACCCCACCTCTTTAAGGAATACCTAGGATAGGATAAAGTAATCCCTCTCACCCCCCCCCCCTTAAAAGATTTAGATGCACTACTGTTCCACTGGATGTCATAAGGTGAATGCACCAATTTGTAAGTCGCTCTGGATAAGAGCGTCTGCTAAATGACTTAAATGTAATGTAAATGCAACGCGGAGTGCCTGGATACAGCCCTTAGCCATGGTATATTGGCCATATACCACAAACCCCCGAGGTGCCTTACTGCTATTATAAACTGGTTACATTTTTTCCCATATCTCTCTCAGATATAGGACAGACACTTCAAAACATTCTTCCTTTTGATTAAATTTGTGATTGTGTCTCCCCCCCCCCCCCCATGTATGAATCTGTTATTCAATGTACTTCTATGGGCTAATGGCAGTTAGGCCAAATTCAATGTTTCCTTTAAAAAAAAGTATACCTACAAGAGTCCTAAAATTCTAAATCAGATAGCCAACTTATCCTTGATATGAACATCTTAAAACAATTCCATATTTTAGCTTAGTAGAAGCGTAGCATTGCAATACCTCCAAAATCACATCGCTGTCACGCCTCCGTTGGGAGGTCTGTAGAATTGCAAAAACAGTTTGAATGGTCCGTTGTCTCCCAGCAGCAAGATTTTGATTGGATGTTACATTTTAACCCCCCCCCACACACACACACACGCCTGTTTGTGCTACGTGTTAGGTTCGACACTGTTTTCAGACCGGGAGGGACATTTTGCGGAGTTATTCAGTACGCTGGTTTGCAACATTGTAGAAAATGAAAGAACACCCGGAGGGAAAATATGAATCTGTCTTGTCAGAAGTGTGCTCTATACACAAAAATCGACATTCGCCAACATTTGCTGAGGTTTTAAATCAGCGATTTCCCATCATAGACTGTAAAAAATAATCTGCACACACTGTTGCACCTACGACACTAATCTAGTGAGCACTATTGGAGCTCCGCCCAAGCAAGGCATTTCATTGGTTTGACATGTAGCGGGGGGGTCTCTGATTTACACTGCGTCTCCACCCTTTTTAGCAATTTTTCTACCACAAACCTCCCCAGGCGTACCTGTATTAAGGAAGCCTGGTTGTCAAAGAGGCTAGCTTAGGAGAAACCCAGCCCCGGGCCCTTAGACTCTAAGGGTATACAATACGCATTTATTTTGTAAAAAGAGTGGTGCTGCTGATAATACTGCTACCATCGTCAAGGCAAATGATAAGCATGTGTAGCCCATGTATCGATGCTGTCTGGCCAAAAAGAGTATAGCATGCAATACAATTTGTGGGCCAGACAAAAATCAGATACATGGGCTACATATAGTAAGACAGAGAGAGGGGTGCCGTTTCGCTCGCTCAGGTGCTTTCTCCGGTGAGATACAGTAGTTTCAGCCACTTGCGATTTGAAGAGAAGCTGGCAGGTGCACAGTGCACTGTTCGGATGCTGGAATTATTTTGGATGAACATGTAAAAGTGACCTATTTTTTTAAGTGATTTGTTGGACAATCAGACTGGCCCTCGCCTGGGGCCTCCAAATCACTAAGTCCGCCCCTGGCACCAGAGCTTCAATTGACACCTGCTGTTGAACTTGCAGTGAGGAAGAATATTTTAGGCTTACCCGAGTTCCCCCTTTATTCATCGAACAATGTAATGCTTATCTTTATAAAAAAAATACATAACAATCTGATTGAAAATTAACGAATTTGCCTCCTTCTGTACACCTTTACCTGTATAGCAGTAGTAGCCTGTCTGACAAGGATAAAGAATGCAGTGGTGTTGGGAAAACGGAGCCGGTTTCTCTCTATCGGTCTCTCTAAGGCCTAAGCTTCTCTTCTTTCATATTTAAAAAAAAATATATATATATATAAGCGCTCAAATCTCCAAAATCTGAACCGTGAGGTCGACAATTATTGTTTTAGGAAAGTAAAAACCAATAAAACAGGCTATGAAGTTTTGAATATGCTACACGTCGAAACAAATAGTTTTTTGGTCATTTGTTATAGGCAGTTAAGGACATGTAACTGTGGATCATTTGGCCAATACCGTTCTTTTGTTGAGGGTGATGGTAGCACCAGGTCGGAGGTTTCCTTCTCTCCCTTTCTACTCAGTTCTGAACGGCACGGGTGTGTTTTGTACACAGGCCTTTTCGGAACGGGTCTGACTGTCCTTGGGTCCATTCGGAATGTTTTGTTTTATAATTAATTGATGCATATCACGTCGGGTGGGAAAGCCACAGATCCATTTGAGAACCTGTTAAGACCTCTACTTTTGAGGATGGTAGCCGTGTCAGTCACTCACCAGCACGTCCACATAGAGCACCCAGCAGTGTTCCCCTGGGCTGATGCAGAGGCTTTTCAGGTCCACACTGTATCTGTTGTTGAACACTTTGTACAGGGTGTTGCTCAACTCCATGCCCAGCTCATCACCACCCCGACCCTCAAATTCTGGTGTGGCATTGGCAGAGCTAGGAGCGGTACAAGAAGAGGGCGATTCATCATAAATGACTTGTTACAACACTACCACCAGTGTCCGACATATTAGAATTATACTGTACTCCAAGCAAAACAATGCACTCACCAATCAACAAAAAACTCCAGGTAGCCTTCATCTGGGACCATGGGCCTTGGCTTTCCCATTTCAGCTTTGACTCCCACTAGCACATCTGTATGCCCCTGCAAGAGACAAGACATATATTGAATGCAGGGATATGATAAATGTATCTCACTGTCTGACATGTCAGATCCCACGGTGTTAGCTTTTTGATGTGCCACATTGTTTTGCAAGGAGCATTGAAATTACCAGTGTCACTTTGGCTGAGCCATCTGTATTTGACACCATGTCTGTCTCAATCTCCATGTGTCTGTAGTCCTCGCATCCTCGTCCATCAACCCGTAAGTCATCCTGGTGAAAAAAATTACCATAGAACATAAGGACAACATCTTGTCACATTCTGGCATTAACGTTAGCTTGTTAGCTAGCTATGCCAAGAGGATGCCTTTCGCTGTGGTAAAGAAAGATAGCTAGCCATAAAACAATGAATTCACGCAAAAAGGTCAACTGAACAAGAGCATGTAGCAATATCTTTCAGAATACCACCTACCCGTACACCATGCAAAATATACACCTTTTCAGCCTCACTGACTTGTACAGTAGCCATGATGCCTTGCACTAAAATACCACATGTGTTCTTCCGCTGTGTACGTCATCAACGAGCGGCAAAAAGGCACAGATAAAACTCAGCTTCTTATTGTACCTCAGTGGAGAAAAACTATCCAGAATGTTGCTGGATCAGTGTACAAATCAACACAGCTCTACCATTCGATTCAAATGCCCCGAATTGTGTGTGTTTTTGGACTGTTTGAATTTGTACTTTATAGCCTTTGAGATAACATGTCAATGATTTAGCTTGTTATGCATTCATTGGTATTTTAAGATCGATATTTCTTTGATTACTGCTGTTTTAACAAATAGCTATAGTTATTACATAAAAGTAGGCGACGGATGATATTTTGCAAAAGACTACTTTGTAGTGCAGTTGGAGTTTAAATTGAGTTAGATGAATAGCCCTAAGGCCAGCAGATGGCGTTATTGAGTCATTTCATCTTACCGTCCAAAGGAAGCCCATGTAGCAGGCTACACTTGTATCCCTCCGTGGACCGGTTCAAACATAAAACATTCTCCATTCAGGTTGCAACAGCGTCGATTTCCTACTCAACTCGATTTAATGGTGAGAAAAAAACAGGGGAAATTGGCGTAATTTCCTTATGAAACACCACTTTCCATAACCATGCTAGAGCGGCTAATGCCCATGAATGCTCGTCCTGGGGTGTATAATCATTATGCTGATTCTGTTGCAAACCGTTTACTCCAAACAGAAAACGCAAACGAGAATTTCTATTGAACAAATTCAGGTAGATCCCGCCCCGTTTCGTTCTGTTTTCTCTGTTTGGTTCTTAAATGGTAAATGTTTCTGTCATGAATACAACCCTGGGTGTATGGTGTTCAGCCAATCAAGTAACAGCAGTATGCTGTTTACCCCTGGATGAAAGTGTGGCACATCATCAGGAAGTACCATTAGCCACTCTTACATGGTGGTGGAAAATGTGTTTCATAAAGAAAGTACCCATATTTTCCACATTCTCACCATTAAAACATTCTCCATTCAGACTCGATTTATGTACAAACTGGTCCATGGAGGATAAGTGTTATAGGCTAAATAGCCAGCTGCATACATTCGCTTTGGACGGTACACTAAAATGACTCAATATCACCATCTGCCGGCTTTTGGGACATTAGCTACACTAATATCCTGCATCGGTTTTTAGATGCAGTTCTTTGGGATTGAGTTTGGGATTGGGTAGGCAAATCTGTTCCTAGATCTGCTTGCAGAGGCAACAAATATACTGGGGCATCTTCAGGTGCTTGGAACGCCAGATAACCTTTGGAGCGCACTGAAGTCTTGCGCATGGAAGGCAGGGCACTTCCTGTTTTTCCTCAGATCTTTTCTTGCTTACCAGAGAGCTCTTTCTATATTGAGTAATGGGGAAACAGGCATCCACCCACCGAACTAGTAACGTTAGGTCTGCACTTATGGACAAATGAATCACAGGAAATATTGAAACGAAGTGGTTTTGTAGTTTAACGATGGACTCGATACGTCAAGCGTGAATAGTGAGACCCAACAAGGGGTACTGCTAACTACCTCCACGCTAGCAAGGATAACCAGCTAGTGAACGTAAGCTAGCTAACTTGGTACAATCAGCTACGATTTACTGTTGTGAATGGTGAAACGTTACCTAGCTGACGTTTGCGTGCCAGACTGTCAAACCGAGTAACGTTTCTCTTCTCTGAAAGCTATTTCCTCAACCAGGAAAGAGGTGAGTTGAAATCAGCATGGTTGTTTCTACCGTTGCCTAGCTAAACTAACCAAATTGGCTAACTAACTAACTAAGTAAGTAAAGTCATAAAACCGGTGAAACCATGCTGATCATTGGAGCTACCAAGCTAGCTCGCATTATATTCTGAATCTGACAGCAGAATCGAGATTTGTTGCATTAGCTAATGAACCATATTATTCTAGCTCAATAACAGTGATTGTGACTTAGAGGGTCAACTGATCAAAAGACCAGTTTCATTCCATTTGTCATCTTACTATTACACTCAGTGTAAGGTGTTTGTTCTAAATAAATAGATAGTGTTAGGACTATCAATACCAGATCAATATCGCCATCTGCCGGCCTTTCGGCTAGGTTAGCAGTATCTTTTCAGCTGCCAGCAGTATCTCATGTCACAGACAGCGACTGCCAGCAGAGGTTATAAACGGAAGTCTCATCAGCCTGTTAACTGCTATTTCGACCTATTGAGACACATCTCCACTCCCATCCTCCCGTGGTCTCTGCCTCGGTGTCTACCAATCATTCCTCAGTTGTACTGTTTGGAGGCATCCAAGCAGCAGCTCGTCCTGCATCCCTAGAAATAATGTATTAAACGGATGTCTCATTCAGCGGTCCCTCATTGTAAATAATAATTTGTTCTTAACTGACTTGCCTAGTTAAATAAATAAAAAATAAAAACTATTGCTGCCTCGAACGGCAGAATAGAATGGCAGTTTTGTAAAAGTACTTTCTGCTGTAAGACAAAGATGATACTAAAGTCAAATCAGTTCATTCAGAGTAACAGCAGCATGTCATTCAGTGAAACAGTAGTTTATTCACTCCCCCTTCCAGTCAACCACAAAAGAGCATTGATTTAGCAGATAATAGATAATCGACGCTTTTGCTTGGAAGTGTTTTTCTTGACAGTGCTTTGGCTTATGTGTACAAATGCCATAGTAGCTATAGTGACTTCATTAGTAGCATTGTCCTTGGTAACAGATTGTGTCACTGGATTTATGAAGCATTAAGAGATGATATAGTGCAACGTTTCTGTGACGTTCCTGACTTAATGGGTTTCTATGAAACAGTATTTATGATGTTGTACAAGAGATACTGTTAGCTTTGTTCACTCTACGAGAGTGACGCTCAGTCATCTGTCAACATGGATTCACTTATGGGTTGTTCCACCTCAAAAAGCACAAGAAAGAGGATTTCAACACCCACCGGGTGATTCTCAGAAACCAGTTAACCATAGCAGTAGTAAATTGAATTAGAAAACCATTATGCATCTGCAACAATCAACTATCATTCTGAATACTAAGATGCCTAGTTTATGGCACAGTCTCATTTTAAATACATTTGAAAGACTTGAGAAATTACTTTGTCTAAAAATAGGCTTTTTTTTACGCTTAAGTCCACTTTTGACATTTGATAATACATGCACAATTACAGTACTTATGATAAAATAAGGGATATTTTAGTCAATTGCATTAAGATCAGATTTTGTTTTATGCAAATAATTTGGGATTAACAAGTGACACAATTTGATGATGTATTGGGTTACTCAATCTCTAATAGATCTCAGTACAGTTTTTCAATGGCAAACTGAAACACTCATTACTGAAACCTGCTTATCATTACCGTAATGCACCAATATTTAGGAAATACTCATTTCCCCCTGTTCAGAGAAATGAGTCATTAAAGTTGTTAGGTTTGTGTCCCATCCTGCGTCCTGATATTACCCAGTTCTGACCACTAGATGGTCCTCTTCCATCTAGTGGTCAGAACCTTGTAATATCAGTATGTATGATGGGACATAAACCTAACCACTTCAATGACTCATTTCTTTGAACATGGGGGAAACATCACCAAATTAACTGAGAATACATCAAATAAGACGAGGAAACAATACTCAGAGCCACAGCTCCATACTACTTGTCAGACATGGAGAACTGATACTGTATACTCGTTGGGGTGGGATTGGAGTGGTGGGTGGATTTTGACTTTATTTGGATTCCTCATGTCTTACTCATTGTTAGAAAATGTTTTGGTCTAAATCAGATGTTAGGTACTATATTTATTGAATGTTATGAATCCTATAAGTTAAAATGGCCAATTTGGGGGCAATCAATCTACTTAATTTAATCTACTTAATCATTATATTTCAGCAAAATAATGTTTCAGGAATGCTAACCTTACATGTTTCTGACTATAGAAATGATTTCAGAACAATGAGATGGTGGGTGTCACGGCTTGCTGAAATGACGTGGAACAACCCCTGGGAGATATTAGCATTCCACTTCCTTTGTCTAAAGCAAGTTCTACCAGAAATGACTCAAACTGAATATTTCATTTGATGGATAACAGCAAAGGCCTTCCATTTGTTGGCTGTTTGACAAAACAAATTATATGCATCATGATTTTATGATTAACTAGGCTAACACAAACATTCTACACCTGCGCTTATCAAATCCACAGAGGGATCCTTGCATTCTGGCTATTAGCTACGCCCAATTTGCAGGATGGGAGTGTTGTAGTTTGTGCGTGTGTGTCTGTGAGAGAGAGAGTGACACACTGACCCAGTGAATTAGCTAGATGCCGTTACTGCTATGCTAGCACATTCAGGCTATCAGCAGCAGATGGTAATGTCTGGGCTGAGTGGGGAAAGTGATAGCCATGGCCAGACTGGACTTCATGCCCACTAACACAGCAGGTGGGCTCTAATCCTGTTGTCTGTAGGCAGACTGTCCAGAGTCTGTCGCTAGGCACTACTCAGGCTACAATACTGTAGTCTGTAGTGTATATTGGAGACAACCAGAGGATGGGGGAGGGCACTGTGTAGGCTTGTGCATTTGTGTGTGCAGTAATGTGTTTATCTCAGGTTGATTGTCACTATGAGGCTACTTACTCACTGGCCTATATCCCTGGCTGTTAGGGATGCTTGAATAGTGGGCTTTTACAAACATGATATGAAAACAGTTTTGGCAGGAATGTCAGTTGGACCAGGGTTCCCCTCAAAGCCGATAGGCTAAAGCTCAATTAAGCTAGTGTGGCTTAATCATAAAAGTGAGATTGAATTGGCCACATCAATGGATGTAATTCTGATCTCTTGTAGGCCAGATTTCAGAGGGAGGAGTTTTTCCTAGCCACTGTGCTTCTACATCTGCATTGCTTGCTCATTGGGGATTTATGTTGGGTATCTGTATAAGCACCTTGTAGCAACTGCTTTTGTAAAAATGGCTTTATAAAATACGTTTGATTGATAAATACATTTGAAAAGGCAGTGAATACTCAGCTTTTGTGAACTTTTCTTCGTATGTTTTGACATATATGCCTATATTTAGTACCCTGACATTCTGTTTCTACTAAACGTGGGCCAAAACTGACCACAGAGACATTTTGACCAGGGTAATTGACTTGCATTACAATCGTTAAACAGACTAACAGGAACTTCAAACGCTCATGCGCCGTCTCCTCTCACTCCCTTTGTCCGTTACTGTCTGTTTGCACAGATGATTGAATTGCATGTCAACGTTGCTCCATCACCATAGTTCAGATTAGTTTAGATTATGCAACACACCAGGTCTCTAGCCTTTTCAGTCAAACATTTGTTTTCAGGCTACAACGCCACGTTCCAACAAATAACAGAAACGGACCACATTCCAACAATAGTGTCTGTACAGTCAATGCAACATTGACACTTCACTTCCTAATCACTTCTGTATACACCTGTAGTTTCTCATTTACACTACAACAACCGCGCATTCCAACAACATAGAAAATGCATTGCAACATTGGCACATCCGATATCACTTCGTTGACACCTACATCTGTAGCCTATTCCTAACCATCCAAACCCTTCTCTCAGCAGCATGCGGAGAGAGCTGCATCCGCTCTAGAATGAAGAAGAGCCCGGCGCACCGCTGCAGGGACATCGAGAGGCAAGCCGGTTACCTGCAGCCCGAGCACTGCGCCCCTCCCCCGACCCGCCCCAGTTCCGACGCCATGTGGTTCATCCGCGACTGCTGCGGCATCGCGTGCGGCGTCATCACCTGGTGCCTGGTGTTCTACGCCGAGTTCGTGGTGCTCTTCGTCATGCTGCTGCCCGCCAAGAACCTGCTCTATAGTCTAATCAACGGGGCACTGTTCAGTACCCTCGCCTTCCTCGCTCTGGCTTCGCACGCCCGGGCCATGTGCACAGACCCGGTTAGTCTGGCTGGCTTTGTCTGTCTGTCTCAGTGATTCTGTGGCTTTGTTCCAATTACCCCCCCAAGCATGCACATGATCATTTTCCTTCACTGATTTGAAAGGAAATGACTGGAATCAAAAATATGGGGGATATTCTTACTAGCCCATGCCTCCACCAATCCAATGCTATTTGATTTGTGGGCAGTGGTGAACGAGTACACACTTCAGGAGAAAGGAGATACTATTGGGACGCACCCAGTGAGTCAGTGACTGGACTCTCAGGCTAAACTGTCGAATGCAGTGCTTTCAGTCTAGAAATAAGTTGTCTTCACTAGAAAACCTGCTTGTAGAGAACTCTTGTTTTCAGATAGGTTTCAGATATGAATGACTGCCCCTGTCCTAACCCGTGCCTCTCTCCCAGGGTGCGGTGCCTAAAGGGAATGCGACCAAGGAGTTTATCGAGAGCCTGCAGCTCAAGCCCGGTCAGATGGTCTACAAATGTCCCAAGTGCTGCAGTATCAAGCCTGACAGAGCTCACCACTGCAGGTACAGTACAGGACTGCTGCAGTATAAAGCCTGACAGAGCTCACCACTGCAGGTACAGTACAGGACTGCTGCAGTATAAAGCCTGACAGAGCTCACCACTACAGGTACAGTACAGGACTGCTGCAGTATCAAGCCTGACAGAGCTCACCACTGCAGGTACAGTACAGGACTGCTGCAGTATAAAGCCTGACAGAGCTCACCACTACAGGTACAGTACAGGACTGCTGCAGTATAAAGCCTGACAGAGCTCACCACTGCAGGTACAGTACAGGACTGCTGCAGTATAAAGCCTGACAGAGCTCACCACTGCAGGTACAGTACAGGAGGACTGACAGAGCTCACCACTGCAGGTACAGTACAGGACTGCAGTCTAAAGCCTGACAGAGCTCACCACTACAGGTACAGTACAGGACTGCTGCAGTATAAAGCCTGACAGAGCTCACCACTACAGCAGGTACAGCTCACCACTGCAGGACTGCTGCAGTATAAAGCCTGACAGAGACCAGCAGGCTCAGGACTGCTGCCAAGCCTGACAGAGCTCACCACTACAGGTACAGGACTGCTGCAGTATAAAGCCTGACAGAGCTCACCACTACAGGTACAGTACAGGACTGCTGCAGTATAAAGCCTGACAGAGCTCACCACTGCAGGTACAGTACAGGACTGCTGCAGTATAAAGCCTGACAGAGCTCACCACTGCAGGTACAGTACAGGACTGCTGCAGTATAAAAAGCTCACCACCTGACAGACTGCTGCAGTATAAAGCCTGACAGGCTCACCACTGCAGGTACAGTACAGGACTGCTGCAGTATAAAGCCTGACAGAGCTCACCACTGCAGGTACAGTCCAGGACTGCTGCAGTATAAAGCCTGACAGAGCTCACCACTGCAGGTACAGTACAGGACTGCTGCAGTCTAAAGCCTGACAGAGCTCACCACTGCAGGTACAGTACAGGACTGCTGCAGTCTAAAGCCTGACAGAGCTCACCACTGCAGGTACAGTACAGGACTGCTGCAGTCTAAAGCCTGACAGAGCTCACCACTGCAGGTACAGTACAGGACTGCTGCAGTATAAAGCCTGACAGAGCTCACCACACAGGTACAGTACAGGACTGCTGCAGTAAAGCCTGACAGAGCTCACCACTGCTGCACTGCTCTAAAGCCTGACAGAGCTCACCACTACAGGTACAGTACAGGACTGCTGCAGTCTAAAGCCTGACAGAGCTCACCACTGCAGGTACAGTACAGGACTGCTGCAGTATAAAGCCTGACAGAGCTCACCACTGCAGGTACAGTACAGGACTGCTGCAGTCTAAAGCCTGACAGAGCTCACCACTACAGGTACAGTACAGGACTGCTGCAGTATAAAGCCTGACAGAGCTCACCAGCTCACCAGCCTGACAGAGCTCACCACAGTACAGGACTGCTGCAGTCTAAGTCTAAAGCTGACAGCTCACCACTACAGGTACAGTCACCAGCCTACAGGTACAGTACAGGACTAAAGCCTATAAAGCCTGACAGAGCTCACCACTGCAGGTACAGTACAGGACTGCTGCAGTCTAAAGCCTGACAGAGCTCACCACTACAGGTACAGTACAGGACTGCTGCAGTATAAAGCCTGACAGAGCTCACCACTGCAGGTACAGTACAGGACTGCTGCAGTCTGGTCTGTCCCGTTCCACTTATTTTATTCTAATGTTCTCTCCTGACAATGTTGTTTAGCCTCAGCCTAGCTGCATTACTTATACCCACTGGTACTTACTGGATGGCTAAGGAGTTGTTCCCCAGACTTTGAAGTGCTTTAACATAGTTTCAAGGGGACGGAAATGGCTAAAACAAAAAGGGATTAGTTGAAGTAGGAATTGGAAAAAAGTACATAGCAACAACCCCTCTCAAGCATATAGTATAAATATCATGACCCCATACTGTAACACTTGTTCCACCTTCAGAGAATACCATGGTATCAGAACACCTCTGAGCATATTGCAGCTCCATATGGCAGAGAGTTGAGTTGTCAGTCTGCTACCTTAAATAATATGTCTCCGCTGTGACTCCCCTGTGTGATGGGAGAGTCCAGTTCAGCTGGTTATTCCCATCTCTCACCTCCATAAATGTCAACATGTTTGTTTCAAATGTAACCTTATTCCCTATATAGTGCACCATTTATAGGGAGTAGAGTGCCCTTTGGGGCGCAGACATGCAGCTGAAGGTGGCTAGAAGGAGTGGAGTATCTCTCCACTCACTCTGCTGTGTTGGTGTGCGTGTTCTGAATTGCCGGATTTAATTAACTAGGCGTTGTGGCTGGTCTTCATGCTTCCAGAAGGAGCAGCTTGTGTAGTAGGTCACGGTTTGGCTCATATTTCCAGGCCTCTTTCTCTATGTGGCTGTTCCATGCTGTCATGTCCTTGTGTGTGCCCCTCTCAGTGTGTGTAAACGCTGTATCAAGAAGATGGACCACCATTGCCCATGGGTAAACAACTGCGTAGGAGAGAAGAACCAGAAATTCTTTGTGCTTTTCACAGTGAGTGTTTTTAGCCTCGAGCTACTTGGCTATTACGCAAACATACATTCACAACAAGCTGTTATTGACTCCCTCACATGAGATGTTGCTACTTGTCTCAGCAATCATACCTTTCAGTTATTGCTGACTAATGTGTTCCTACCTTACAGTTAATGCTGACTAATGTCCTCCTACAGACCTGCAAACTCTCGCCCACATTCATCAAGACAACACATTATTCCATTATGGATGTTACGAACCCCTTTGGCCCTGCAGTCTAGGGGGAGATGGAAAAGAGACCCATAACATATGTCATGCAAATCATAACAGTGAAAACTAATAACAACAGACAACCTAAATCTACTGTCAAACACACGGTAATGGGGTGGAAAAGGGCTGAGCTTACCTTCAAGCACAGCTAGCTAACTGACCAATGAAATACAGTGGGTGGTCCGCCCAGTTCTAACTAGGGTTCTTAGACAATGTTTTCCTACGGGTAATGTATGCCCGTGGGCGACTTGTCTTGGTATCCCCTTTTCCCACCAACAAACAAACAGTCATACACAATATTACAATACATAATAACGGGCAAATGTGACATGTAGGTGCAAAAACAAAAGAGAGATGATCTCTATCCGGAGGGAGAGACGGACAGAGTGTTTGGGAAAACAACCGAGTGGGTTTTTAAACCAAGGGGGATGTGATTGGGTAAGGGAAAAGGAGCAGGTGTGTCTTCTGATTGGCGACTGATGAGTGAAACCTGTGACTAGGGCTGAAGGAGAGAAAACAAATACACATAGGATACCTGTATCCATAATAATGTACACAATCTTGACAGAATTCTGATAAATACTTTTTCAAAATAAGAGCACTGCATGGTTAAATGATGTAGTGTTACTACTGTGTTAGCTGATGCGATGTAATTTTTGTCTCCCTTCAGATGTACATTGCACTGATATCCCTCCATGCCCTGGTCATGGTTGCCTTCCATTTTATCTTCTGCTTCGAGTCAGACTGGACGAGTGAGTACCATGCTGTTCAGCTATGTTAGCCTTCTCTGTCAAATCCACCATACTGTTTTTAACTTTGCGTGGTTCTTCCGCAACAGAGAAACACATTTAATGGATTTAGTGTTGTGGTTTCCATTTGCAATTATTTATTTCCACTACTTCATAAGTATCATGTTTTCCTTTCCAGTACCCTGATTGTTCTCCTTTGACTCTCTCTTTGTTAAAGCATGACTTAATTGGTCAATGCCACATACAGGATATCAACCTTTGTCTCTCCTTTCCTGCCCCCTAAGATAATACTTACCTGATGAGAAGGAACCCAGCACCCCTCTCCTCAGCTTCCAGACTATCAGTGCCCTCCAGTTTAAACCTCTTCTCTCCCTTCTCCTCTCTTCCCTCGGCCCTCCCCAGAGTGCAGTACATTCTCTCCTCCTGCGACCGTCATCCTCCTCATCTTCCTCTGCTTTGAGGGACTCCTCTTCCTCATTTTCACCTCAGTGATGTTTGGGACCCAGGTCCATTCCATCTGTACCGATGAGACGGTAAGTGAACAGAACACGCCACCAGCTCCCATTTACTCCCCCACTCAATGCTCCTCTCTTCCTTCTTAACCATCGCTGCTCAGCAGGTTTGGGGTTGATTCCATTTGAACATTTAGGAAGTCAACTGGAATTCCAATTCCATTTTTTGTCATAGAAAAGCGTTGAGGACAATTGGAATTAGAATTCCAGTTTGCTTCCTGAATTGAAATGGAATTGGCCCCAACCATGCTGCTTAGTTACTAGATCCAGATTGCACATAGCTTTATTCAGGTTCTTGATGGAACCATCCCCAAGATGTATAAGTAGCCAGGATTATTTTGAGACACATGGTCTCCTTCTGATGTTTTGCCTGTTGGATCTTATCTACAGGGCATAGAGCAGTTGAAAAAGGAGGAGAGAAGATGGGTTAAAAGGACAAAGTGGATGAACATGAGGGTGGTATTTGGCCATCCGTTCTCCATAGCCTGGCTAAGTCCCTTTGCAACCCCCGACCACGGGAAGGCAGACTATTACCAGTACGTTGTCTGAGAAGAAGAAGCCAAGCTCCAGCACCCGTGCTACCAGCCTGTCTTTCAGGGTGCGGACTGATGATGCGTACAGGCGAAGGTGTTCCCACCGCCTGAGCATTAACTCTTGACACTTCTTCTCCTTTTCTGTTTTTAATCATTTTTAAATTTCAGGGTCTTCTTTGTGAAAAACATCTTTCTGCCTGTTTTTAATACTTGTCACTTATTTTAGTTTTCTTTGCCCGGTGCTGATTTTGATACCTGTATGAAAAACAAGTTATTTTCCCTTCTGTTCACAATCACAGCCAAGCCCTGCAAAACCATCAACTGTAAAATGAGTCTCTGCTTCTCTCACGTTTAACATGAAAGAGAGCACTTACTGATGTAACCTAGCCAGAGACTGAATCTGACGTGGCTATAAACTAGGCTCTACCTTTGGGATAGAAAGGGTAGACACTCTTAAACCCAACGTACAGTATTTCCTGTATTTGTTCATGTCCCGTTTGAGGACTAGGCCTAAACAAAGCAAACGCATGACCTGAATTCGGATTGGCTTTTCAGTGGACGAAAACGATCAGTTCCAGTAGGCATATTTTCTCTTCCAATGTTGCAGTACCTCAGCCTTTCCATAAAGTATGCTTTATGGTATAAGCTATAGCCTTTGGTGCCAGGCCACGCTGTTGATGTGCTACCGACCCACAAGGCATTACATTTGCTGTTTAGAACAGCCAAATCTGTTGCTGCAAGCTGCAGAGTCTTTGCCTTATAGGCATGCGCGGCTGCTCACCTCCTGCAGGACTGCCGCACAGAAGAAATGCCAGGCCGCGCAGACTCCAGAGATTGAACTTCACCGAGTTCACCCCATTAGGTTGCACTACATAGATCAACGTTTTTTCTGTGATCGAATCAACATTATAAACTGGGATGTTCGAGCCCTGAATGCTGATTAGCTGACAGCTATATCATTCCGTATACGGGTTTGACAAAACATGTATTTTTACTGCTCTAATTACGTTGGTAACCAGTTTATAATAGAAATAAGGCACCACAGGGGTTTGTGGTATATGACCAATACACCACCGCTAAGGGCTGTATCCAGGCACTCCACGTTGCGTCGTGCTTAAAACAGCCCGTAGCTGTGGTATATTGGCCATATACCACACCCCCTCGTGCCTTATTGCTTAATTATATCAGCCCCTTTAAGCTGTTTTTGAAAAACTAGTCAGGTAAAAAGCGTGTGTGTTTTAATTAAAGGGGCAGTGTTGTATTTTGAGACAGCCTTGAATAAGGAAATGAGCCAATAGGCAGAGGGGTAGTCTTCATTGTCTATTTCACTGAATGATAATAATTAATTATTTGAAAAGTGGTTTCTTGCATCATACAATGCAATCACCTATTTGGCCCATGGTGTTACAGACCAAGTAAAAAGTCATTTTAATTAATGTCAAACCCTTCATAATGTAAAAATGTTTAAAGGTATCATGCAATGTAGGCCTGCATTGAACACCACATATAGACTACTGTAGGCTATATCATAGAAATTGCTTTTGATTTCTATCTGAAAATGTTATGGGATTTGCTCCATTGGTTTTGTTGGTAGGACTACATTATGCTGAAATAGCCACAATAGCAATAGGTTACTGTCTAAAACCTAAGGGTTCCACCTCAGTATTCCCTGTAATCGCGTGTCAGAACTTGCACAAAATTCTCACAATGTTCAAGTTTCCGCTCACAACACCTCAAATTGACCCCCCCCCCAAATGTTTACTTATAGGACAGTACACAATGGCAGTTGGGTAAAGATATTTTTGTAGCTCTGTAGTGTAATGCCCTCTGAGATTTTCATTTGATCACTGGAATAACTATACAACTGGTAAATCAAATGTACATAATATTTAACGTTTTGGAACAGAAGCCTGCAGCTATGTGTAATTCCCCTGTGTTCACTAAATGGAATTTGTTAAATGTCATATCAAAACAGGCTATCGGCTTGACATTTGTGGTTACGAATCTGACCGAGCTAAGCTTTGCGAGACACAAACATTGGTGATGACATTTAGGCCAGTGAAACGTGCACTGAAACCCGAAAGAACATTGTGGACCATGCTAACTAGTTCACACATTATGTAAAGGCACAGACCGGTCTCCTAGAGACAGTCTAGATTGGCTCTAGGCCAATTGCAAACAAACAAGCTTCATTCAAAGCAGATACTTCAGTGAAAAAGCCTTTGTCTGTGAGAAAATGATCACACAATCAATCGTGTGTTCAGAAGCCTTACTATAGAAAGAGTATTTGCTGTTGGTGATGAACAGAATGGCTACATCCCAAATGGGGCTTTATTCCCACAGGGCTCTAGTCAAAAGTTGTGTACTGTGTAGGGAATAGAGTGCCATTTGGGGCACAGCCGAACTCATGTAGAATATTTTTGGTGCCATATTTTCTGGTTTATGAATGAGGAATCTCTGAACTCTTTCACCCTCCCTGCATATCATTTTGTACAGCTTATGGTGGAATGTACCATTGAGGCCACAGGGAAACTTTCAGAAACATATGCCTTTTGTGAAAATGCATTTTACAGACTGTCAAAGCCATGCTGAATGAACACAATGGTTATGTATTCATCAAACAAAAATGTTTCTCTCGTAATTGAGAATGCAGAGTGCATTTGCACAGCATGGGTGTAATTTGAAATGTGTATGGACCACATTTTATAGATTTAAAAAAATGTATTATGAAGAATAAAATCAACTTTGAAGTCACTAAAGCAGCATGACACTATCACGACAGTCACCTTTATCTGTTGGTTTTGACCCCTTTTTCTCCCCAATTGGTAGTTAGTCTTGTCCCATCGCTGCAACTCCCGTACTGACTCGGGAGAGGAGAAGGGAGAGAGCGACACGTCCTCCGAAACACGACCCTGCCAAGCAGCACTGCTTCTTGACACACTGCACGCTTAACTCGGAAGCCAGCCACACCAATGTGGCGGAGGAAACGCCATACAATTGGCGACCGAAGTCAGTGTGCAGGCGCCCGGCCCGCCACAGGAATCGCTGGAGCGCGATGGGACAAGGAAATTCTGGCCGGCCAAACCCTCCCCCAACCCAGACGATGCTGGGCCAATTGTGCGCCGCCTCATGGATCTCCCAGACGGCAGTGTCACAGCCCAGGATCGAACCCGGATCTGTAGTGATGCCTCAAGTACTGCGATGCTCCACTCGAGAGGCCGGACAGTCACTTTTTCTAAGCAGTTAATTTTTTTATTGAATAGGTGACTTTAAAGTTAAAGATTCTTCAATCAAATCTACTAACGTAAACTCACCCCATTCCGTACAAATGTGCGCAACCACAACATTCAAACGAGGCTACAAAGAAAGCTAATGGGACTGTGTTGACGTCAAAATCGGAGGTGTGAACTAGGTTTCTATTCAAGCGTTGATCGACATGGTAATGGCTCTATAGTATTGGAGAAAAAACGGACCCTCCTTTACATCGTGAAGTGTCAAGCACGCATTAAAGCAACTATTTCTGTCTTACAATCTCTCTTCACCAGGTGTAGCACTTCTCTCATCCTTTAGAAACAAGAAATGGACAGTGACAGGGGTAAGGCGGAGGGATACCTACTAATTTTTTGCGTCATCATTGCATGCGATCATCATTCTCAAAGCCGCTGTTTACTTCTAAGATCACTTTAGCACCGCCCTAAAAACCCGATTCTAATTCGACACAAACCTTCAAATAGGTATGTAATGACACATTATATAAACTCTTTATAGTGTTTTATTTACATTCTAGAGGCGATAAGTTGGACAGATCTCCTCACTACCACGCATGAGTTTAGCTTCCCCACCCGCCATTTTTAAAAAGACCCGACGGGGCTCATTGCCTTGTTGAATTATGCAGAAACGGGCAGCGTTTAGGTCATGTAATTGATTTTGTTGGAAAGGGGAGAAATTGTGCTTTACAATGGTATTGACATTACAGTTGATCTGGAAGTATTACGTTTTTGGGGCGCTCAAATAAGGGCAATTGTACGGACCAAGGCGATGTACGAGTTTACGTTACCATATCTTTCTGATTTGGTGCACCTTTTTTCTTTTAAAGCAGAACGCTCAACTACCTAAATCTCAATACTGCTAACTCCTACTTGAACTGATCGACCCTTTTAAGCTCTGTAGTGACTCATATAACTGGGTCAGTCTATGAAAATGGTGGCTTTTTGAACCGCAAACTTTTACAAATGTTTATTTTTTTTTTTTATCAAAACATAGTCAGATAATAGTTAACCCCTTAATGTTATAAATCAAGATAAATGACAGCTTAACATATTTTTTATATATTTTTACTACTTTACATAAACAAAAATGCTTGTGCTGCCCTTTTTTCACTGGTATTACCTATATTTTAGATGACAATTCAGGCTTTCTAGAATGTAATTTCAGTCTTTAATTATGTGATTACAATATTGAAACAGTAATAAAATGCTAATAAGTATTATTTTTATATATATAATTGTTGAGGGTTTTATAAAACATTACTTAAAACATAAAACATTAAAAGTTTGGTTTTATTGATTGTCACTGGCGTTACCAGCAAGAACAGTAACACCAGTGACAAATCTGCAGACAAGATGGAATATCTAAGACTGCAGCCACTAGCTCAAACCACACTTCTTAAATTGTAAATAAATCACTTAATCGTGGAATTTTAATCATTTTAATCCAATTTCCTTTCCCCTTACTATAAACTGTGTGAAATCTTAAGTCCTCGCATGAAATTACCAAGTTAATAATCAAATTGAAGAGAGAGTGCACACTCACCATGTGCTTTTCAAAACAGTCCCGTCTCCAATGAACCTTTGACCCAGGAAAAAGTTGGCAACGATGTTGCATTTTTTTCTAAGTGGTGGTTTTTATACATTTTCACACCAGTGACATAAAATTGAGGAGCAGCTATTACTTGTAAATTATTTGTAATATTTATTTGATATTTTAGTTCTTAAGTAGTACACTAAATAACTATAATACTTGTCTTTGTATTATGGCATTTAAAGAGGGAGAAAAACTCAAAATATGTCACTAAACCATGACTCCTGAAACAATGTTTTTTTGTGTCATTATCTCACACTTTTAAGTGTTTTTCCTGGTGAATAAGGCCGGGATAGGAAACCCACCATTTTCGTAGAATGACCCAACTATCAAATACTGTGACTAAAGTTGACTATCATATCAGACTAAATGCTCTCCAAAAATACATTATTTATTTTATCTTTAAAAGGTGCTTCCTGTTCCAGCTCATTCCAGTTGGACCTTTAACCAAATAACTTCAACTAATTATCTGCTCATCATGTACATGCCTCACAGGCATGTATTCATTCTTTGTAGATGTAGAAGTTCCTGAATCTGATTAATGTCTGTCGGTGTCAGAGTCACTCCTCAGAGTCAGAGGAGAGACATCAGAAGTAATGGGGTATGAGGTTCCTTAGAAAGAGGCTGGTTCAAGGCTCGTGTTACTCCCTTTCAGTACATTAATGGTTGACTCAGCTACATGACGTACAGTGACTTCAGAAAGTATTCACACCCCTTGACTTTTTCCACATTTTATTGTGTTACAGCCTGCATTTAAAATGGATTCAATATAGATTTTTTTTATCACTGGTCTTCACACAATAACACATAAAATTAAAGTGGAAAATGTTTACAAATTAATTCAAAATGAAAAGCTGAAATATCTTAAGTCAATAAGTATTCAACCCATTTTTGTTATGGCAAGCCTACATAAGTTCAGGAGTAAAAGTGTGCTTAACGAGTCAGATAATAAATTGCATGGACTCACTCAGTGTGCAATGATTTTTGAATGACAACCTTATCTCTGTACACCACACATACAATTATCTGTTAGGGCCCTCAGTTGACCAGTGAATTTCAACCACAAACACCAGGGAGGTTTTCCAATGCCTTGCAAAGAAGGGCACCTATTGGTAAATTGATTTTTTTTTAAAAGCAGACATTGAATATCCCTTTGAGCATGGTGAAGCTATTAATTACACTATGGATGGTGCATCAATACAGCCAATTACTACAAAGATACAGTACGGGCATCCTTCCTAACTCCGTTGCCATGAGGCCAGAGTTTAATGGCTGTGATAGTAGAAAATTGAGAATGGATCAACAACATTGTAGTAACTCCACATTTCTAACTTGAAAAGAATGAAGCCTGTACAGTATAACACATATTCCAAAACATGCATCCAGTTTACAACAAGGCACAAACAATACTGCAAAAACAGTTTGGCAAAGCAATTCACTTTTTGTCCTGCATACAAAGTGTTATGTTTGGGGAAAATTCAATACAACACATTACTGAGTAGCACTCCATATTTTCAAGCATAGTGGTGGCTGCATCATGTTATGGGCATATTTGGACTGGGGAGTTTTTCTGGATAAAAAATTCAAGTAATGGAGCTAAGCAAAATCCTAGAGGGAAACCTGGTTCAGTCAGTCTGCTTTCCACCAGACACTGGGAGATGAATACATTTTCAGCAGGACAGTAAGCTAAAACACAAGGCCAAATCTACACTGGAGTTGCTTTCCAAGAAGACCGTGAATGTTCCAGAGTGGCCCAGTTCAAGTTTGGACTTAAATCGTCTTGAAAATCTGTGGCAGACCTGAAAATGGTTGTCTAGTGATGACCAACAACCAATTTGACAGAGCTTGAATTAAAAAATAAATAATGTACAAATGTTACACAATCCAGGTGTGGAAAGCTCTTAGAGACTTACCCAGAAAAACTCACAGTTGTAATCGCCAACAGTGTTTCTAACAGGAGGTTGAATATGTATCTACTCAAAATAAACTATACAGTGCATTTGGAAAATATTCAGACCCTTTTACTGTTTGAACATGTTACGCTACAGCCTTATTCTACATTTTTCTCATCAATCTCCCGAGTGGCGCAGCAGTCTAAGGCACTGCATCTCAATGCAAGAGGCATCACTGCAGTCCCTGGTTCAAATCCAGGCTGCATCACATTAGGCCGTGATTGGGAGTCCCATAGGGCAGAGCTCAATTGGCCCAACGTCGTCCGGGTTTGGCCAGTGTAGGCCGTCATTGTAAATAAGAATTTGTTCTTAACTGATTTGCCTAGTTAAATAAATAAAAATACCCCATAATGACAAAGCTAAAACTGTTTTTTAGATTTTTTTGCAAATGTCTTAAATAAAAAAATAAAAATAATAACTTATTTACATACACTACCAGTCAAAAGTTTGGACACACCTACTCATTTTTCCTTTATTTTTTACTATTTTGTTATGAAATAACACATATGGAATCATGTAGTAATCAAAAAAGTATTAAACAAATCAAAATATATGTTATATTTTATATTCTTTAAAGTAGCCACCCTTTGCCTTGATGACAGCTTTGCACACTCTTGGTATTCTCTCAACCAGCTTCACCTGGAATGCTTTTCCAACAGTCTTGAAGGAGTTCCCACATATGTTGAGCACTTGTTGGCTTCTTTTCCTTCACTCTGCAGTCCAACTCATCCCAAACCATCTCAATTGGGTTGAGGTCGGGTGATTGTGGAGGCCAGGTCATCTGATGCAGCACTCCATCTCTCCTTCTTGGTCAAATAGCCCTTACACAGCCTGGAGGTGAGTTGGGTCATTGTCGAGTTGAAAAACAAATGATAGTCCCACTGAGCGCAAACCAGATGGGATGGCGAATCACTGCAGAATGCTGTGGTAGCCATACTGGTAAAGTGTGCCTTGAATTCTAAATAAATCACAGACCATGTCAACAGCAAAGAACCCCCACACTATCATACCTCCTCCTCCATGCTTCACTGTAGGAACCACACATGCGGAGATCATCCGTTCACCTACTCTGTGTCTCACAAAGACATGGCGGTTGGAACCAAAAATATCAAATTTGGACTCATCAGACCAAAGGACAGATTTCTACCGGTCTAACGTCCATTGCTCGTGTTTCTTGGCCCGAGCAAGTCTCTTCTTATTATTGGTGTCCTTTAGTAGTGGTTTCTTTGCAGCAATTTGACCATAAAGGCCTGATTCACGCAGTCTCCTCTGAACAGTTGGTGTTGAGATGTGTCTGTTACTTTAACTCTGTGAAGCATTTATTTGGGCTGCAATTTCTGAGGCTGGTAACTCTTATGAACTTATCCTCTGCAGCAGAGGTAACTCTGGGTCTTCCTTTCCTGTGGCGGTCCTCATGTGAGCCAGTTTCATCATAACACTTGATGGTTTTTGCGACTGCACTTGAAGAAACTTACAATGTTCTGCATTGACTTACCATAATGTCTTAAAAAATGATGGACTGTCATTTCTCCTTGCTTATTCGAGCTGTTCTTGCCATTATATGGACCTGGACTTTTGTCAAATAGTGCTATCTTCTGTATAGCACCCCTACCTTGTCACAACACAACTTATTGGCTAAAACAAATTAAGAAGGAAAGGAATTCCACAAATTAACTTTTAACAAGGCACACTTCTTAAATAAAATGTGTTTCATGTGACTACCTCATAAAGCTGGTTGAGAGAATGCCAGAATGCTGGTTGAGAGAGTGTGCAAAGCTGTCGTCAAGACAAAGTGTGGCTACTTAGAATAATCTCACATTTCTTTAACACTTTTTTAGTTACTACATGATTCCATATGTGTTATTTCATAGTGTTGATGTCTTCACTATTATTCTACAATGTAGAAAATAGTCAAAATAAAGACAAACCCTTGAATGAGTAGGTGTGTCTAAACTTTTGACTGGTACTGCAAGTATTCAGACCCTTTGCTATGAGAATCAACATTGAGCTCAGGTGCATCCTGTTTCAATTGATCATCCTTGAGAAGTTTCTCCAACTTGATTGGAGTTCACCTGTGGTAAATTCAATTGTTTGGACATGATTTGGAAAGGCACACACCTATCTATATGAGGTTCCACAGTTGACAGTGCATGTTAGAGACAAAAAAAACAAGCCAGGAGGTCATAGGATTTGAACGTAGAGCTCCGAGACAGCATTGTGTCGAGGCACAGATCTGGGGAATGGTACCAAAACATGTCTGCAGCATTGAAGATCCGCAAGAACACAGGGGCCTCCATCATTCTTAAATGGAAGAAGTTTGGAACCACCAAGACTCTTCCTAGAGCTGGCTGCCCACCAAACTGAGCAATCGGGGGAGAAAGGCCTTAGTCAGGGAGGTGACCAAGAATCAGATGGTCACTCTGACAGAGTTCCAGAGTTCATCTGTGGAGATGGGAGGGCCTTTCAGAAGGACAACCATCTCTGCAGCTCTCCGCCAATCAGACCTTTATGGTAGAGTGGCCAGACGGAAGCCACTCCTTTGTAAAAGCTACATGACAGCCCGCTATGAGTTTGCCAAAAGGAACCAAAAGGACTCTCTCTTTGGCCTGAATGCCAAGCGTCACATCTGGAGGAAACCTGGCACCATCCCTACGGTGAAGCATGGTTGTGGCAGCATCATGCTGTGGGATGTTTTTCAGGGGCAGAGAGTGGAAGACTAAGTCAGGTTCGAAGGAAAGATGAAAGGAGCAAAGTACAGAGAGATCCTTGATGAAAACCTGCTCCAGAGCGCCCAGGACCTCAGAATGGGGTGAAGGTTCACCTTCCAAAGTACAGAGAGATCCTTGATGAAAACCTGCTCCAGAGCGCTCAGGACCTCAGACTGGGGTGAAAGTTCACCTTCCAACAGGACAACGACCCTAAGCACACAGCCAAGATAACACAAGAGTGGCTTCGGGACAAGTCTATGAATGTCCTTTAGTGGCCCAGCCAGAGCCTGGACTTGAACCCGATCAAACAGAGACCTGAAAATAGCTGTGCAGCGATGCTCACTATCCAACCTGACAGAGCTTGAAATGATCTGCAGAGAAGAATGGGAGACACTCCCCAAATACAGGTGTGCCAAGCTTGTAGCATCATGCCCAATTAGACTCGGGCTGTAATCGTTCCCAAAGGCGCTTCAAACAAAATACCAAGTTAAAGGGTCTTATGTTAATGTGATATTTCTGGAGGTTTTTGCACCAAAAAAACAACAACCTGTTTTTGCTTTGTCATTATGGGGTATTGTGTGTCAATTGATGAATAAAACAGTTTTTTAAATTTTTAAATCAATTTTAGAATAAGGCTGTAACATGACAAAATGTGGAGAAAAGTCAAGGGGTCTGAATACTTTCCGAATGCACTGTATATGCAAACGGATGTGGACACCCCTTCAAATTTGTGGATTTAGTTATTTCGGCCACACCCTTTGCTGACAGGTGTATAAAATTGAGCACACTACCATGCAATCTCCATTGTCAGTTAGCTTCCAACAAGTCAGTTAGTCAAAGTTTTGTCCTGATAGAGCTGCCCCGGTCAACTGTACTTGCTCATATGGTGAAGTGAAAACATCTAGGAGCAACAACGGCTCAGCTGCAAAGTGGTAGGCCACACAAACTCACAGAACGGGACCACCGAGTGCTAAAGCACGTAACGTGTAAAAATTGTCTGTCCTCAGTTGCAAAACTCACTACTGCGATCCAAACTACCTCTGGAAGCAACGTCAGCACAAAAACTGTTCGTCTGAAGCTTCATGAAATTAGTTTCCATGGCCTAGCAGCAGCACACAAGCCTAAAATCACCATGCGCAATGCCAAGCATCGGCTGGAGTGGTGTCAAGCACGCCAACATTAGACTCTGGAGCAGTGGAAACGCGTTCTCTGGAGTGATGAATCACACTTCACCATCTGGCAGTCCGACGGACAAATCTAGTTTAGCAAAAGTTGTCAGTGGTGGAAAAAATACCCAATTGTCATACTTGAGTAAAAGTAAAGATACCTTCATAGAAAATGAGTCACCCAGTAAAATACTATTTGAGTAAAAGTCTAAAAGTATTTGGATTTAAATATAATTAAGTAGGTATCAAAAGTAAATGTAATTGCTAAAATATACTTAAGTATCAAAAGTGTAAATAATTTCAAATTCATTATATTAAGCAAACCAGACGCCATCGTTTTCTTGTTTTTTACATGTACAGATAGCCAGGAGCACACTCCAACCCTCAGACGTAATTTACAAACGAAGCAAGTATGTTTAGTGGGTTGGCCAGATCAGAGGCAGTAGGGATGACCAGGGATGTTCTCTTTGTGTGTATGAATTAGACCATTTTCCTGACCTGCTAAGCATTCAAAATGTAATGAGTACTTTTGGGTGTTAGGGAAAATGTATGGAGTAAAAAGTTTTTTTTGTTTTTCTTGAGAAATGTAGTGAATTAAAATAGTAAAGTAAAAGATACCCCAAATAACTACTTAAGTAGTACTTTAATAAAGCATTTTTACTTACGTTTTTTACGCCACTGGACAAAGGGACTAGTAATCTTTCATATCTGTCTCTTTATACATTTTTCAAACACACCGCTATAAATAAATGTTTCACAAAGTGCTTCTCTTTCAATGTTTATCCGAATGCAAAAGTTTAAGTTACTGGAGTTATATGGAAATTAATGACAATAAATGTATTGTTTTTTAAAAATGGTCGTCCGTCTGTCAACATTTTTGTCTTATTAAAGGGATTGTTCACTCAAAAACGTATTTAAATAGATAGTTCGTTTTCAATTAACTATCCCTTTAAGATTATTTCCAGGTAGACAATATACTATACCCGTGGAATAGTTAATGTAGTGGTGCATTCTGAATGACCATCATGTTTTCATATCCAGTTTCAATTTATCATATGCCTTAATTGTTATGTTAATAGCACACTGGACTTTGTCTGAAAGGAGGGCCGAACACGCCCCCATTCACATCGATAGGGCTGTAGAGGAGCGGGTCGAGAGTTTCAAATTCCTTGGTGTCCACATCACCAACAAACTATCATGGTCCAAACACACCAAGACAGTCGTGAAGAGGGCTCGACAACACCTTTTCCCCTCAGGAGACTGAAAAGATTGGGCATGGGTCCCGAGATCCTCAAAAAGTTCTACAGCTGCACCATCGAGGACATCCTGACCAGTTGCATCAATGCCTGGTACAGCAACTACTCGGCCCCCGATCGTAAGGAGCTATAAAGGGTAGTGCGTACGGCCCAGTACATCACTGGGGCCAAGCTTCCTGCCATCCAGGACCTATATTGTAGACGGTGTCAGAGGAAGGCCCAAGAATTGTCAAAGACTCCAGTCACCCAAGTCATAGACTGTTCTCCCTGCTACCGCACGGCAAGCAGTACCGGATCGCCAAGTCTAGGTCCAAAAGGCTCCTTAAACAGCTTCTAACCCCAAGACATAACACATAACACTGCTGAACAATTAATCAAATGGCCACCCGGACTATTTATATTGACCCCCCCCTTGTCTTTACACTGCTGCTACTCGCTGTTTATTATCTATGCATAGTCACTTTACCCCTACCTACATGTACAAATGACCTAGACTAACCTGTACCCCCACACATTGACTCGTTACCGGTACCCCCTGTATATAGCCTCATTATTGTTATTTTATTGTGTTACTTTTTTTCCCTTTTCCTTTAGTTTATTTAGTCAATCTTTTCTTGACTCTATTACTTGAACAGCATGGTTGGTTAAGGGCTTGTAAGTAAGCATTTCACGATAAGGTCCTCACCTGTGGTATTCGGCACATGTGACAAATACAATTTGATTTGACAATCATTTAATTAGGTAATCTGAGAAATTTACTGGACTTGTAACCTTGTAAATTCTGCCTGTATGTGCATCTCATTCCATTGACGATAGTTAATTAGTCTCTTGGGAGTTTTAGATGAGTCATTTAGAATGAATGTGTCACACACTGATCTGTTTCACCTGTCTTTGTGATCGTCTCCACCCCCTCCAGGTGTCACCCATCTTCCCCATTATCCCGTTTATTTATACTTGTGTTCGCTGTTTGTCTGTTTCCAGTTCGTTTGTTTGTTCAAACGTACCAGTGCCTGTCTTTGCTATAGTCCCTGTTTTCTAGTTTCCGGGTTTTGACCCTTCCTGCCTTCCCTGAGCCTGCCTGTCGTCCTGTACTTTTGCCACACTGCTCTGGATTTTTGACCCCTGCCTGCCTTGACCTGTCGTTTGACTGCCCATTTTAAAGAATAAACATTGGTTCCTTCTACACTGTCTGCACCTGGGTCATACCTTAACGTGATAGAATGAACAAACAGTTCACTTTCCTAGATGAGGTTTATTTCACATTGTGCACCATCTCATATTTGGATGAGTGGTTAAACATGTCCATAATATTTTCTGTAAATAGAAAATATTTACACTTAAATGTTAGTTTAATATAAGTTATATTAGACTAGATATGAATGGTTCATATTTCTTACCAGTGCAGACAGTTTGCAGTCTGCCCAAACACCTTTTTTCTCTCCCCGTTTTCCAAGAAGTGATGACTAACAGTTTGACAGACACAGCATCAGTATGTGCAATCAGATTCTATTGGCTAACAGACATTTTCTGAGACTTCCTCCCTTATCATACACAATTTACTAAGAGCCAAGCAACATATTCAAAGGATGGGGAGGTGTCTTGTCCAAGTAAGGACTCTTTTAATAATGCATTTTTTGTTTATAATACATTGCCTTTCCTTATCCCCCTAGTAGGGCCCCAGTGCTGCACTAATCTGGAACACACATCTTAACAGGTCAGTCATATGCACCTCCCAAACTAATATCTACAGTTTATAACATGATATCCATATCTACAGTATAATGGTTACGACAAACATGTCCCATTCAGGTGCTGGCTATAAATCAAACATTTCATGAAACCACTGCACTAATGCATTGATTTCTCTTGCCCTTAGTGACACTGGCTTCACAGGTAAATGTTTATCCTCAGTTTAGACTGAAGAACACAGGAGAAATGTCAGCACCAATGTCTCCCATCCTGATTCAATAGCATAGATAGTCACATTGCCAGGGAAGTAGATTACATTACATACAAAACCTGCAGCCTGTAATGTACTGCAACTGGATGGAGAACCGATTTCATAGTGTGTATTCCTCTGCATTTATACAGACATATCATTGTCTAATAGATACAGTCAGAATACAGGTAGCTACCGTTGGTTGTTGCATGCATATGATACGTATTAAAAAAAACAGCAAAGTGTGATCGTAGAGTAAAGTTGTCAAGTCAAACTCCAGTCTATGGTAACGTTGTCAGTATTACGCAAAAAGCCCATTTCCACAATAGCACATCACAGTGTTAAGGAATATCAGGGAAGTACACCGTTGGAGGAAAAGCATGCTAGTAATAAACACTACTTTCAGTAGTTGGGTTAGAAACCCCACAGCAACATTTGACCTTTTGGGAGTCTTGGAAGATGCAGAGGGAGGGACTGTGCTACCGGATGCCTCTCTTACCCCAAGGATAACCTCAAACTGATTTGAATTGCATTGGAAAACTAGGATAGACATTGTTGATGAGACAGGCCTATAGCTGGAAGACAAACAGCTGGTGACACACAATTAAAAGGCCAGACATCGGAGTAACTGTTGTTTAGACACCCCATTAGGTCAGAATTAAATGAGTCTCTTCTGCCAAAGGGAATAAGGGATAGTTCACTCCAAAATTGTAGTTGAGGTCAGATGTGGGCTAATGTCAAGAGGTCCAGACTGTCTTCTGTGTAGATCCAGCTCTGTGCCTCAACTCCAAATGAATTGGAAAGACAGGCACCCTCTAAAGAAGATTCAATTAGACTTTGCCTATCCTTTCCATTCATTGGCCACTTTTGAGGTTTGAATATGTCTGACAAACTTTGATTTTTGAGTGAACTAGACACTATCACTTTACAGGCAGTTGAGGTCACTACGATTTTTTTTGGGCCACTTAGCAGTTTGACTTCACAATGCATTGACAGAGCCACTGCTGTGGTTAGTGGGTAAAAGGCAGGATCAACATATTTGGGTACTTTGGTTTGACTTAATTGGGTTTAGACCTTGTGAGGAACTTTCTATTAGACATTTGCTATAAAGGCAGGCAAGGCCAAACCTCCTCAGAATTCACAAAACATGTCAAAACTCTTAAGGGTCAAGTCCTCAAGATATGAGGCTATATACATGATTCATTCACACATCACCTTGAACATGCAATAATGCAATGTTGGTGTGGAAGTGTACAGTGAGTGTCATCTTAGGATATGTGAGCAAAACAACTTTTGTGTTCTCAAGTATTGATGTCATGCACACATTGCTGATGATGTCAAAGTGTTTAAAAAAAAATCGCTGTATATTCCTTACATGGTATGTTTTTACAGTGCTTTACCTTCCAAAGTTGCCTTTCACCCAAGAAATGCTATTGTTTGTCACAGATAGTAGGCTATACGTTGCATTACTGGTTTCTTTCTATATCAGTTAATTAGTTGTGCCTTCCGACAGGTTGTCATTCGTCCTTCCTGGCTCGGTCGTTGGGGGCTGCCCTCTGAAGTACCAGGAGGCCAGAGAACGTGAGGGATATTCCCACCCACCACAATGCAATCTGGGCCTCCCCGAAGATAAGCTGCCCCAAAAAGGCCTGTGGCAAAATACAGGTATTTAAATTTAGTGCACCAGTCATTACACTTTTCTCTCTGACAGCACTCAAAACGGAAAATCTGTGTCATGTATTAATTCAAACCATGCACTTTTAGTCTTATACATTATTTATAAATAAGTGTGTCTTTTCCACAGGGAAACATGTACTTACGGAAGATATGAAGTTGGAAGCGGTGGTGGTCACAGTGGTTCGGGTGGAGGAGGAAGAGTACCTGAGAGCCTTAGCGAGGAATGTCCACATCACAGCATTACAAGTGAAGAGCAGCCCCCCACAAAGCAGCCTCAGGGGGATGTGTAACTGGAACAAACACACACAAACACAATAGACCCCTTTCTGTGTTTGCAAACATTGCTCCACTAGGGCGATGTACACAAGTTGGTGGGAGAACAAGGGTTAAAAAAGCCTCTATTTACATGTTGCTTATAAGTGCATTGCACACTACTTTTGGATTATAATCATATTTTAAGGCTAATATGTATGTCCTGTTTAATATAATGTTTGTGTCATCATCGCAAATCAACTGCATTATACTTTTTTTTAAAACAGCCTATTTCAATGAGCGTTAGAATTCTAGCTAACAACGGCTGAATCCAAAATAGTTATTTTGCAAAGATAACCAAATAGAATCTTTGTGACTATTCAAGCAAGAGTCTAAACATCATTGTAAGCATAGGAGAACCCCAAAAAAGTGACTTTGTTTATAAGTAATAAAAACGTAAATCTAGGCTATGTTGAACGGGCATAGATGGTGATGGCTTTTTACTGCTGCCAATAGTAGCACGCATTTGTACGTGACGTCAGTGTGTCGTGTACTGGAATGTGGTCTATATGAATGAATACAATGTTATGTGGCAATTGAGTCACATCAAATAGTTTAGCTCCATTTCAGAGATTTGGAGCCTATTTTAGTTATGTGTCTTGATATGTAAATGTATGTCAAATAAATATCTGACGGCTTTATAAATAAATAATATAGATAATAACTCAAACGTAAAATCATAACACCACATTATGAAGGTCGTTTCAAGCAGCCCAAATACAATATGGTATTGACATTGAATGGACAATTGCCCATATGTTAAACTAGGATCACATTCGGCCACTAGAATAAAATGATACTCAACATAAGCAAATATATTGCTTTAACACAAAAATAAACGATGTAATACTGCACTACTGTAGGTCGCACGAGCTGCAATGTCGTTCAAGCACGCGGGTACGACAGGAGCTTGATACACAGCATCGCCTGTCCAGCTGAGCGAGCCGCCGATGGTGCTGATGCTGAGCGCACGAGCTGGAATCGGGAGCCTTAAACTCATCACTGGAAAACCACAATTTCCCTTCTCGCGGACGTATTGCTATGCTAACACATTGACATTTACATTATTCAAAGCCAACCGAATCCCATAGCGTTAATAATTCAGGCACTTAAACGGGGGCGATTCCTCACCCAGTCACACGCGGTAGTTTCATCCGGTTGTCTAAATTTCCGCTGCTCTCCCCATGTTCGTAGCCCCGTTTCACATACACCTTTAAGGTAATCGGCTCCAAGTGACAGCTTTGCAGATGAAGATGCGACAGCCCCGAGAAACCCCGCCAGGAGCGCATAGAAAACGCCGGGAAACATGTTGACAACCAAGGCACATATTTTTCTAATCCATCACATTCCTACGGCGGTATTGAGTTGAATGTGTGAGTAAAATCTAATCTACAGGCTACTTCCTAACAATAACCGCCCGGAGATAGCCACACCAATCAAAATACTTGCTCGGCGGGTAGGTGCAGAAAGTGGTTCGAACTCCACGGCTGTGTAGCATTGTGGGATGAGTAGTTTCTTCAGCGGCATCACGTGTTCAGGAATTCTGTGGATATTGGATAAGAATTTATTTCAGGAATCAATAGGTTTATGAGTGAGTTCTAGTCTCTCAAAGGCAAGACCCAATTAATGAATCATAATAGGCCTTTAATTAGTCTGATTCATATTTATAATATTAAATTAATAGCCAGACGTTCCATTTTAATCACAAAAAAGAATCATACATTAGGCAATGGGCGAGGTTAGTCTTATAGCCTACTACTTTGTTAATCTGCTCTATATTAAAGTTGCAATATGTAACTTTTTGAGAAACCTGACCAAATGTACATAGAAATGTGAGTTATAGATCTGTCATTCTCATCGAAAGCAAGTCTTAAGAAGCAGTAAAGCAGCTACCCTATAGAGTGCTGTTGAAGCTACTGTAGACCTTCATTGCAAAACATTGTGTTTTAATCAATTATTTGGTGACATTAATATATTTAGTATAGTTTTATCTAAAAAGCATACATTTTTAATGTTTCAATATTTTTCTTTCTTCTGAAATTCACTGAGGAGGATGGTCCTCCCCTTCCTCCTCTGAGGAGCCTCCACTGCTACCCTCCCTCCCCTCAGACTCACCATCAGATGCAGGCCATCAGTCCATAATAATAAAATAAAAAAAAGCTAATTATTATGCTCACTCAGCTGTGCCTCACAAGTAATACAACAAATCTGTTGCCAGTATGATCATATACCTACATTTTTTAAATATAATTTCTAACTGCTCTGAGAAGAACAACATTTGCAGGGCAATTCAAGCATAGCCAATATGTAGTGATAATATTGGGCCTATAGTCTACTTCACAAACCTCATCGCTACATAACTGTTTTTAATTGGTTTATGTTGCATAGGTTTCATTTTTAAGTCATGTTTTGAAAACAATCGGAGTGGTAGATCTTGGCTTGCATTTTGACTTCGAAGGTGATCTTGAATCAGAAAAGGTTGGTGACCACTGGACTAGGGCATCTCTTCTCTTATCAGTTGAAGCAGCAGACTCAAATTAATGTTGAAAAATAACCAAGCTTGTGAACAAAACAATGTAAATACAACAATGGGATATAGGATTTGTATTTCTTTGTTCAATTAGCAGCTATGAAACAAAACAGCATAAATACTTTGAAAACAGCATACTGATGTATTTTTCTAACACAAAATCACACATTCTCATACTTGAATTTAGACTATTTTTATTCGCAAATGTAATGCTCACACTGTAGAGCCCTGCAAACGGAATAGACATTCCTGCCAATACCTAAATCAACCAGCATTTGGTGGGTGGCGGGTGTTAATTTCATATCCTGGATGCTAATGTGATGTCTTTGAGTGGGTCAAGGCAGGACTACTCTCACACTAGCCCCAATCCTGATCCAGACAGTAGGTCCCTCAGATTGGGGCCCGGGGCCTTCAGAATAAATGTCCCCTTCACCATACTGATGAGCTGGATCATATAGGTTCATTACCTAAAAACAAATGGCATCCTCTTGAATATATAGTGCACTTTTTTTTTAAACCAGATCCTTATAGGCTCTGGTCAAAATATGTGCACTACGTAGGGAATAATGTGCCGTTTGGGATGCATCCCCCAGGGGAGAAAATGGTACCTTAGTTCAGCCATATCTCTGTCCTTCAGAGACAAGACTTGAAATCCTCATTATTTGCACACAGAGAGGAAATAAAGCGAGGGAACTTGTCTGTTACTATTAGAGTTTCCCTAAAAAAGAGAACACTGTATAAAAAACAATCTATTTCTCCTCCTCTTATTGATTATCAAAGAAGAATATTATCTGTATTACATATTTGAGACTCTAAGATATCGATCTAAGATACCCCCTCAAAAACATTAACCTAACAATACTATGGATGCACCAATCTTTAAGTTATGGCTCCAGGCACCATGAGAATAACACTGGGCCACTTCTTTCCTCAGCTGTGGCAAGTAGTTTACTTTTGTATGTGTTTTACGGATTTTTGCACAATGCCTATTTAATTAATAATTCAAGGTCATAAAATGTTACAGGCCCAAGCTGAAAGAAACATTATCCGTCCATTCCCATTATTCAACAGATCCACATTTTGGCCAGTAGATGTCTCTAATGTTCTTCAAGCAACAGCATATCTACAGAAATCAAACAGTTTTGAGTTTTGAATGCAGACAATTTCCTAAAATGTACACAAGTAATCATGTAAACCTATAATCTGTGATGCACTTCAGAAATTAATTAATTAAAAATATCTAGTTAACAGAAGAAAGGAAGACAAAATAAGGACAGAAGAAAAAGGAAAAGAAAAAGGACAACAAAGTGAAACCTCTAAAGAAACAAGAGACCATAATACAAGAAACAGCACTATAGAGAGATAGAACAACAACAACGCAGCCACTGCCAGCTAGCCTACTTCAGCAGTACTGTATCATTTGAATTATTTTAGTCAATAAGATTCCTGCTACGTAAGCTTAACTTTCTGAACATTCGAGACGTGTAGTCCATTTGTCATTCCAATCTCCTTTGCATTAGCGTAGCCTCTTCTGTAGCCTGTCAACTATGTGTCTGTCTATCCCTGTTCTCTCCTCTCTGCACAGACCATACAAACGCTCCACACCGCGTGGCCGCGGCCACTCTAATCTGGTGGTCCCAGCGCGCACGACCCACGTGGAGTTCCAGGTCTCCGGTAGCCTCTGGAACTGCCGATCTGCGGCCAACAAGGCAGAGTTCATCTCAGCCTATGCCTCCCTCCAGTCCCTCGACTTCTTGGCACTGACGGAAACATGGATCACCACAGATAACACTGCTACTCCTACTGCTCTCTCTTCGTCCGCCCACGTGTTCTCGCACACCCCGAGAGCTTCTGGTCAGCGGGGTGGTGGCACCGGGATCCTCATCTCTCCCAAGTGGTCATTCTCTCTTTCTCCCCTTACCCATCTGTCTATCGCCTCCTTTGAATTCCATGCTGTCACAGTTACCAGCCCTTTCAAGCTTAACATCCTTATCATTTATCGCCCTCCAGGTTCCCTCGGAGAGTTCATCAATGAGCTTGATGTCTTGATAAGCTCCTTTCCTGAGGACGGCTCACCTCTCACAGTTCTGGGCGACTTTAACCTCCCCACGTCTACCTTTGACTCATTCCTCTCTGCCTCCTTCTTTCCACTCCTCTCCTCTTTTGACCTCACCCTCTCACCTTCCCCCTCTACTCACAAGGCAGGCAATACGCTCGACCTCATCTTTACTAGATGCTGTTCTTCCACTAATCTCACTGCAACTCCCCTCCAAGTCTCCGACCACTACCTTGTATCCTTTTCCCTCTTGCTCTCATCCAACACTTCCCACACTGCCCCTACTCGGTTGGTATCGCGCCGTCCCAATCTTCGCTCTCTCTCCCCCGCTACTCTCTCCTCTTCCATCCTATCATCTCTTCCCTCTGCTCAAACCTTCTCCAACCTATCTCCTGATTCTGCCTCCTCAACCCTCCTCTCCTCCCTTTCTGCATCCCTTGATTCTCTATGTCCGCTATCCTCCAGGCCGGCTCGGTCCTCCCCTCCTGCTCCGTGGCTCGACGACTCATTGCGAGCTCACAGAACAGGGCTCCGGGCAGCCGAGCGGAAATGGAGGAAAACTCGCCTCCCTGCGGACCTGGCATCCTTTCACTCCCTCCTCTCTACATTTTCCTCTTCTCTCTCTGCTGCTAAAGCCACTTTCTACCACTCTAAAGTCCAAGCATCTGCCTCTAACCCTAGGAAGCTCTTTGCCACCTTCTCCTCCCTCCTGAATCCTCCCCCCCTCCCCCTCCTCCCTCTCTGCAGATGACTTCGTCAACCATTTTGAAAAGAAGGTCGACGACATCCGATCCTCGTTGCTAAGTCAAACGACACCGCTGGTTCTGCTCACACTGCCCTACCCTGTGCTCTGACCTCTTTCTCCCTCTCTCTCCAGATGAAATCTTGCGTCTTGTGACGGCCGGCCGCCCAACAACCTGCCCGCTTGACCCTATTCCCTCCTCTCTTCTCCAGACCATTACCGGAGACCTTCTCCCTTACCTCACCTCGCTCATCAACTCATCCCTGACCGCTGGCTACGTCCCTTCTGTCTTCAAGAGAGCGAGAGTTGCACCCCTTCTGAAAAAACCTACACTCGATCCCTCCGATGTCAACAACTACAGACCAGTATCCCTTCTTTCTTTTCTCTCCAAAACTCTTGAACGTGCCGTCCTTGGCCAGCTCTCCCGCTATCTCTCTCAGAATGACCTTCTTGATCCAAATCAGTCAGGTTTCAAGACTAGTCATTCAACTGAGACTGCTCTTCTTTGTATCACGGAGGCGCTCCGCACTGCTAAAGCTAACTCTCTCTCCTCTGCTCTCATCCTTCTAGACCTATCGGCTGCCTTCGATACTGTGAACCATCAGATCCTCCTCTCCACCCTCTCCGAGTTGGGCATCTCCGGCGCGGCCCACGCTTGGATTGCGTCCTACCTGACAGGTCGCTCCTACCAGGTGGCGTGGCGAGAATCCGTCTCCTCACCACGTGCTCTCACCACTGGTGTCCCCCAGGGCTCTGTTCTAGGCCCTCTCCTATTCTCGCTATACACCAAGTCACTTAGCTCTGTCATAACCTCACATGGTCTCTCCTATCATTGCTATGCAGACGACACACAATTAATCTTCTCCTTTCCCCCTTCTGATGACCAGGTGGCGAATCGCATCTCTGCATGTCTGGCAGACATATCAGTGTGGATGACGGATCACCACCTCAAGCTGAACCTCGGCAAGACGGAGCTGCTCTTCCTCCCGGGGAAGGACTGCCCGTTCCATGATCTCGCCATCACGGTTGACAACTCCATTGTGTCCTCCTCCCAGAGCGCTAAGAACCTTGGCGTGATCCTGGACAACACCCTGTCGTTCTCAACTAACATCAAGGCGGTGGCCCGTTCTTGTAGGTTCATGCTCTACAACATCCGCAGAGTACGACCCTGCCTCACACAGGAAGCGGCGCAGGTCCTAATCCAGGCACTTGTCATCTCCCGTCTGGATTACTGCAACTCGCTGTTGGCTGGGCTCCCTGCCTGTGCCATTAAACCCCTACAACTCATCCAGAACGCCGCAGCCCGTCTGGTGTTCAACCTTCCCAAGTTCTCTCACGTCACCCCGCTCCTCCGCTCTCTCCACTGGCTTCCAGTTGAAGCTCGCATCCGCTACAAGACCATGGTGCTTGCCTACGGAGCTGTGAGGGGAACGGCACCTCAGTACCTCCAGGCTCTGATCAGGCCCTACACCCAAACAAGGGCACTGCGTTCATCCACCTCTGGCCTGCTCGCCTCCCTATCACTGAGGAAGTACAGTTCCCGCGCAGCCCAGTCAAAACTGTTCGCTGCTCTGGCCCCCCAATGGTGGAACAAACTCCCTCACGACACCAGGACAGCGGAGTCAATCACCACCTTCCGGAGACACCTGAAACCCCACCTCTTTCAGGAATACCTAGGATAGGATAAAGTAATCCTTCTCACCCCCCCCTTGAACGATTTAGATGCACTATTGTAAAGTGGCTGTTCCACTGGATGTCTTAAGGTGAACGCACCAATTTGTAAGTCGCTCTGGATAAGAGCGTCTGCTAAATGACTTAAATGTAATGTAAATGTAAATTACTGCTTGGATGAACTGAAAAACATCCAGAAAATACTTATGGAATCATTTTAAATTGGATTATTGTTATTATCAGTCATGTATCATTAAACATATTACCTCAAATAAATGTGATTATAAACTACTGGTGGTTTGACTACTTCAGGTCTGTTACCTAAAAAATCTACCTATTTTACCTGTAATATCTATGATCTCATCATTAGGATATTTGTGACCAGTCACATCAAAGCTCTCCTCTCGTTAGGCCATTAGGCTACTGTTCAGTCTCCATCATCATGTCTCGCCATCCAGTCATTAGCAAGTCATCATCGCCACCCTCAGAAAATAATAACTTTCATATCAAGGGGCCAATTAAATGTAATCTTCACATTTGAAGGTGCATGCTTGTGGAAGTGTATGCTTGCGTCCCAAATGGCACCTTATTCCCTATATACAGCATGGGCCCTGGTCAAATGTAGTGCACTATATAGGGAATAGGGTGCCATTTGGGACGCAGCTTATGACTCACTAAGGTATTGAGATAAATCTCTAATTGGGGTCCTGTTCGTGTTTATTGGGAGAGAAGAGTCCACAGAGAACAAACGAACACTCGCAAATGAGGACCTGTCGTGGAGCTTCCCATCTATATCCGTTGGCTGAAAAGGCAGCCATGTTTTCCATTTACAATCCTAACTTTACAGGATGGGCTAACTAGACTGACCTCAAGGTGAAGGGACCAAGATCATTAGCTACTACAACTTTGACCTTTGTCTCAGTATATCGGGCCATCTTAAATGGGGCGATCTAGGCAGATAAGATCATTTGACTAGGTTAAAAAGAGGCAGACCTAAAATGAATAGAAATTCAGAAAAAAACGCCCTCTACATCTTTTACATGTATCCTAATTTTCTCCAAATGTGTGTTCTCTGCCAAAGAGACCATAAAAAGATAGAGCAAACAGCCCACAGACTCCATCTAATCTGTTATCTTGATGTTGGAATATTTAGGCATGAATACGCCCCATGGAGTGTGGGTGGTAGGGGATGTATGATCTCATAGATATTATTTTATTTTACCTTTATTTAACCAGGTAGGCTAGTTGAGAACAAGTTCTCATTTGCAACTGCGACCTGGCCAAGATAAAGCATAGCAGTGTGAACAGACAACACAGAGTTACACATGGAGTAAACAATTAACAAGTCAATAACACAGTAGAAAAAAAAGAGAGTCTATATACATTGTGTGCAAAAGGCATGAGGAGGTAGGTGAATAATGACAATTTAGCAGATTAACACTGGAGTGATAAATGATCAGATGGTCATGTACAGGTAGAGATATTGGTGTGCAAAAGAGCAGAAAAGTAAATAAATAAAAACAGTATGGGGATGAGGTAGGTAAAAATGGGTGGGCCATTCACTTACTGACAGTTGTGGCTGCTTCACGTGAGGTATTGTTGTCTCTACCTTCTTGCCCTTTGTGCTGAAGTCTGTGTCCAATAATGTTTGTACCATGTTTTGTGCTGCTACCATGTTGTGTTGCCACCATGTTGTTATCATTTTGTGTTGCTGTCATGCTATGTTGTTGTCTAGGTCTCTCTTCATGTAGTGTTGTGGTGTCTTTATTGCCAATCAATCAATCAAATGTATTTATTAAGCCCTTCTTACATCAGCTGATGTCACAGAGTACTGTACAAAAACCCAGCCTAAAACCCCAAACAGCAAGCAATGCAGGTGTAGAAGCACGGTGGCTAGGAAAAACTCCCTAGAATGGTCAGAACCTACGCAGAAACGTAGAGTGGAACCAGGCTATGAGGGGTGGCCAGTCCTCTTCTGGCTGTGCCGGGTGGAGATTATAATATAACTTGGCCAAGATGTTCAAATGTTCATAGATGACCAGCAGGGTCAAATAATAATAATCACAGTGGTTGTAGCGGGTGCAACATGTCAGCACCTCAGGAGTAAATGTCAGTTGGCATTTCATAGCAGATCATTCTGAGTATCTCTACCACTCCTGCTGTCTCTAGAGAGTTTAAAACAGCAGGTCTGGGACAGGTAGCACATGCGGTGAACAGGTCAGGGTTCCATAGCCGCAGGCTGAACAGTTGAAACAGGAGCAGCAGCACGACCAGGGGGACTGGGGACAGCAAGGAGTCATCAGGCCAGGTAGTCCTGAGGCATGGTCCTAGGGCTCAGGTCCTCCGAAAGAGAGAAATAAATAAATAGAGAAAAAGAGAAAGAGAATTAGAGAGAGCATACTTAAATTCACATAGGACACCGGATAAGACAAGAGAAACACTCCAGATATAACACACTGACTCTAGCCCCCGACACATAAACTATTGCAGCATAAATACTGGAGGCTGAGACAAGAGGGGTCCGGAGACACTGTCGCCCGGTCCGACGATACCCCCAGACTGGGCCAAACAGGCAGGATATAATCCCACCCACTTTGCCAAAGCACAGCCCCCACACCACTAGAGGGATATCTTCAACCACCAACTTACCATCCTGAGACAAGGCCGAGTATAGCCCACAAAGATCTCTCCCACAGCACAACCCAAGGGGGGCTGCCAACCCGGACAGGAAGATCACATCAGTGACTCAACCCACCCAAGTGACGCACCCCTCCTAGCGACGGGATGAAGTCAGTGACTCAGCCCTTGTAATAGGGTTTGAGGCAGAGAATCCCAGTGGAGACAGCAAGGGCGGTCCGTTGCTCCAGTGCCTTTCCGTTCACCTTCACACTCCTGGGCCAGACTACACTCAACCATACGACCTACTGCAGATATGAGTCTTCAATAAAGACCTAAAGGTTGAAACCGAGTCTGCGTCTCTCACATGGATAAACAGGCCATTCAATAAAAATAGAGCTCTATAGGAGAAAGCCCTGCCTCCAGCGGTTTGCTTAGAAATTCTAGGGACAGTAAGTAGGCCTGCGTCTTGTGACTATAGCGTACGTGTAGGTATGTACGGCAGGACCAAATCGGAAAGATAGGTAAGAGCAAGCCCATTTAATGCTTTGTAGGTTAACAGTAAAACCATGAAATCAGCCCTTGCCTTAACAGGAAGCCAGTGCAGAGAGGCTAGCACTGAAGTAATAGGATAACATTTTTTGGTTCCAGTCAAGATTCTAGCAGCCGTGTTTAGCACTAACTGAAGTTTATTTAGTGCTTTATCCAGGTACCCGGAAAGTAGGTCATTGCAGTAGTCTAACCTGTAAGTGACAAAAGCATGGATACATTTTTCTGCTTAATTTTTGGACAGAAAGTTTCTGATTTTTGCAATGTTAAGTAGATGGAAAAACGTTGTCCTTGAAACAGTCTTGATATGTTCGTCAAAAGAGAGATCAGGGTCCAGAGTAACGCCGAGGCCCTTCACAGTTTTATTTTAGACGACTGTACAACCATCAAGATTAATTGTCAGATTCAACAGAAGATCTCTTTGTTTCGTGGGACCTAGAACAAGCATCTCTGTTTTATCCCGAGTTTAAAAGTAGAACATTTGCCATTGTTTTTTGTCCTATATTTTTATTTAGTTTTTTCATTTTTAATCCCAGCCCCTGTTGCCGCAGGAGGCATTTGCCTCCTGGCAGGCCGTCCTTGTAAATAAGAATATGTTCTTAACTGACTTGCCCAGTTAAATGAATGTTAAATCACTTTAAAAAAATAATTCAGTAAGTGGTGAAGGCCTATTGTTGATTTACAGGGCATACATATCCATGCTGTGTTTCAAATGTCACCCTATTATCACGTTTCAGGGAAGACCCAGATGGAGACAGTGTCGAAGTAACAAAAGTTTATTACTAGAACAGGGGCAGGAAAAACGACAGGTCAAGAGCAGGCAGAGGTCAGTAATTCAGATCAGAGTCCATAAGGTACAGAATGTCAGGCAGTCTCAGGGTCAGCGCAGGTAGAGGTCAATAATCCAGGGTGATGTGACAAGGTACAGAACGGCAGGGCAAGCAGAATGGTCAAAACTGGGAAAAATAGAAAACAGGAACTAGAAACAGACAGGAGCGAAGGGAAAAACGCCGGTAGGCTTGACGAACAAAACAAACTGGCAACAGACAAACAGAGAACACAGGTATAAATACACTGGGGATAATGGGGAAGATGGGCGACACTTGGAGGGGGGTGGAGACAAGCACAAATACAGGGGAAACAGATCAGGGTGTGGCACCTATTCCCTATATGGTGCACTACTTTTGACCAGGGCCCATGGGGCTCTATATAGGGAATAGGGTGCCATTTGGGACACAGATCCAGTCTCCCTGTGGAAGATGCAGTGGCATGCTGGCCTTCAGACCTTTGATTTACTGTGGGTTCCTGACACAAGAGGACTGGGTACGTGAATTGCTCTGTCTCCCTGTCCATACCCTGCATTCATGAAACCCTTCATTCGTCTTCTAGCAGTTGTAATCTATATGCATGGTTCCACCCTACACCCGTATAGGCATGCATACATGGAGGCAGGAAGTACACACACATCAGGCACACACACATACTGTCGTGGAAATTCTAATCAATAATGAGGAGAGACAAGTTCAATCACCAATCAAGATATTACTTTATTCAAAATGTATTAATAACATCGATTAATTATTGCAATAATGAAGCTGGTCGATGACCCACCCGTAGGTGATTAGTTGAGAGCCCAACGAGGGATTTGAGCCACAGAATTTTATAGCAAAGTACATCCCCCTGAATGTTCATGATAAACAACAGATGTATGGAATGGGTCACAAGGTTAGGATTTGTATGAAAGATACTAACAATTCACAGCAGACAGTATCTGCTGCAAAGACTGTTCTCATTGTGTAGAAACCAGGGTCTGGCCCCCAAAACAAAGTTCCCCTCATCATTATCCATACCGGACCCATCTCCACCCTGGTACCTCCCAGTACACTAACACCAACTCATTCTATGGAATGCGGTCTCCGAGAGAGGACAAGACCATCATAAATCAGTTGCTAGAGTTAAATCTCAGAAGCTCCTCTCAGTTCACACAGACACAGTAGAGTTCTAAGAACCCTATTAAGTTACATAAAACAACCACTTGATGCAATAACAGTATTATTAACATAATCTTATCATTTCTCCACGATAATATGCACACACATGCACACAATACACATACACCTTGTGAGTATGCATGGTCAACAGCCCCCTCTAGCCTATTGAGTGCAAACATCCATAAGCTCTGGCAGGCCTCCGATGACCAGATGTCATGTCTTTCTGTGAGCTGCATGACCCAGAGAATAACAAATGAACAACCATGCTTCCATTCACCACATTAAAATGATTACCAATGATTAAATCACAGTATTACATTAACTGTGGTCTGGATTTCATGTTCTATTTACCCCAAAATTGGGAATATTGATAGAGGAACCTCTTACCCTGCTTAGGAAAAGTCATTATTCAAATTCTAGACATTTTTGCAGCAAAACAGACGGATAAAAATGCACCCCAAAAAAACAAACTGTAGATTATCTCTGACATCATTGCCAAAAGCAATTAGATCAGGTGACATGCTAATCTGATCCTACTGTTCTCTGCAAATGCAATGTCATAGGCACCGAGCAGAGGACACGGTTAGTTGTCTTTTTGTTTAATGAACTGGCATTGTGTTCCGACCATCTGTCTGTTCCCACTAGTCAGAGAGAGATTTCTCAAGCAGCGAACATACCTATCAGGCAGACAAGGACAGCATCAGCAAGGTGTCTGAAATGTGATCACATTGACTGGGATTCTGTTAAATGACTTTCACAGGAGTTCATATAAACTTCATGAAGCTACATTCCTGGATATGTGCGGAACACTTGCTGAGCCTTATAAATGTTATCCTTGTTCCTTTTCTATTTGTCTGTTGTATAGAGAAAATATATTGATGTTGTTAAGAAATGGAAATACAATGAAGAGTACTTACATGGCACTTTGCAGGTTTGCAAACCAGCAGAGACCTTGAGGTTGTCTCAGTTGCTGCCAGTGTCAGGACACCATATAACTTCTTTATTAGAACAGACCTTGCCAACAAACAAGACACCTTCCAGTCACTGAAATGGAATGTTCAGACAGTAGATGCCACTCCAGAATGGCCCATATATTCCATAGCCAGAGGGCCAAATTTAACATATTTGTCCACTTTGGGGTGGCAAAGTCTATTATGATTTTAATTAAGGTCCATGTCTGTGGGTTATATTTAGGTATAAGAGGTAGCTAAATGTGGTTATCTCTGGCATTAATATCACCCCTATGTGGTTAGTTGGGCTAAAAGGATTAAGGGTATGAAATTTATTTTTTCTTGTCAGGAAACAATCTTCTAAAACTTCTCAAACCTTTGCCACCCCTGTTGCAGCCAGCCGTGCCCGGGAGGTCCATGAGGCGACGCACAATTGGCCTAGCGTCGTCCGGGTTAGGGAGGTTTTGGCCGGTAGGGATATCCTTGTCTCATCGCGCACTAGCGACTCCTGTGGCGGGCCGGGCGCAGTGCGCGCTGACCAGGTCGCTAGGTGCACGGTGTTTCCTCCGACACATTGGTGTGGCTGGGCTTCCGGGTTGGATGCGCGCTGTGTTAAGAAGCAGTGTGGCTTGGTTGGGTTGTATTTCAGAGGACGCATGGCTCTCGACCTTCGTCTCTCCCGAGCCCTTACGTTACGGGAGTTGTAGAGATGAGACAAGATAGTAACTACTAACAATTGGATACCACAAAATTGGGGAGAAAAGGGGGGGGGAATACAAAATAAAAACCTTTGCCACCCCAAAGTGGACACATTTTCCTGCTGGCCAATGGACTAATACAGTGAGCTCCAACAGTATTGAGACAGTGACACATTTCTGTTTTGGCTGGACTCCAGGACTTTGGATTTGAAATTATACAATGACTATGAGGTTAAAGTCAGCTTTAAGTTAAGGCTATTTTCATCCATATCATGTGAAACGTTTAGAAATTACAGCATTTTCTGTAGATTTTAGAGGACCAAATGTACTGGGCCAAATTTACTTATACTACATGTATATTAAAGTAGTAAAAAGTAAAGTATTTGGTCCCATATTCATAGCATGCATCGAGCTTGTGCAAATTTGTTGGATGCATTTGCTGTTTGTTATTGTAATGGTGAGATGTTAGCATTTTTTGAGGGTATGATATTTGTGCGTCTGTAACTTTCTCACTCATTATTATTCACGATTCATTCAGGACTATCCGTAATCATGGTAGAATCCACATGAAGTGTTTAAAAACATATTCTATTCTTATTTACAATAAAAGTGATTCCAATATGACACAATACATTATTTACCATTCATTTCCATTGGACACAAAATAATCTGAAACACAACCAAAACTAACAGCAAATGCATCCAACAAGTTTGTAGCGTCACAATCTTCATGTAATCATTATGTGCTAGGAATATGGGACCGAATACTAAACTTTTGACTACTTTAATACACATAAGTGAATTTGTCTCAATAATTTTTGTCCCCTAAAATGGGGGACTATGTACAAAAAGTGCTGTAATTTCTTAAGGTTCACTCAATATGGATGATACCCTTCAAATAAGGCTGACAGTCTGCACGTTAAACTCATTGTATCAGTTCAAATCCAAAGCGCTGGACTACAGGGCCGAAACAAACAAACAAAATTCCCTGTCCCAATACTTTTGGAGCTTACTGTAGGTGTTTACTGATACTCTGAGAGGAGTAGACAGTAGAAGACAGGACTCTGATGAATTCTCTCTCTCTCTCTCTACCTCTGATCGATGGCCAATTTCTCTGAGAGAACTTCAGATGTACTGCCTCCAAAATGTCATATCGGAAGTAGCATATTAGACTTTGCATATAAAATTATGTTTTTCATATACAGTTTACATAGGGAAGTAAGGATTCATTACATTACATTTACATTTAAGTCATTTAGCAGACGCTCTTATCCAGAGCGACTTACAAATTGGTGCGTTCACCTTAAGACATCCAGTGGAACAGCCACTTTACAATAGTGCATCTAAATCTTTTAAGGGGGGGGGTGAGAAGGATTACTTTATCCTATCCTAGGTATTCCTGAAAGAGGTGGGGTTTCAGGTGTCTCCGGAAGGTGGTGATTGACTCCGCTGTCCTGGCGTCGTGAGGGAGTTTGTTCCACCATTGGGGGGCCAGAGCAGCGAACAGTTTTGACTGGGCTGCGCGGGAACTGTACTTCCTCAGTGGTAGGGAGGCGAGCAGGCCAGAGGTGGATGAACGCAGTGCCCTTGTTTGGGTGTAGGGCCTGATCAGAGCCTGGAGGTACTGAGGTGCCGTTCCCCTCACAGCTCCGTAGGCAAGCACCATGGTCTTGTAGCGGATGCGAGCTTCAACTGGAAGCCAGTGGGAGAGCGGAGGAGCGGGGTGACGTGAGAGAACTTGGGAAGGTTGAACACCAGACGGGCAGCGGCGTTCTGGATGAGTTGTAGGGGTTTAATGGCACAGGCAGGGAGCCCAGCCAACAGCGAGTTGCAGTAATCCAGACGGGAGATGACAAGTGCCTGGATTAGGACCTGCGCTGCTTCCTGTGTGAGGCAGGGTCGTACTCTGCGGATGTTGTAGAGCATGAACCTACAAGAACGGGCCACCGCCTTGATGTTAGTTGAGAACGACAGGGTGTTGTCCAGGATCACGCCAAGGTTCTTAGCGCTCTGGGAGGAGGACACAATGGAGTTGTCAACCGTGATGGCGAGATCATGGAATGGGCAGTCCTTCCCGGGAGGAAGAGCAGCTCCGTCTTGCCGAGGTTCAGCTTGAGGTGGTGATCCGTCATCCACACTGATATGTCTGCCAGACATGCAGAGATGCGATTCGCCACCTGGTCATCAGAAGGGGGAAAGGAGAAGATTAATTGTGTGTCGTCTGCATAGCAATGATAGGAGAGACCATGTGAGGTTATGACAGAGCCAAGTGACTTGGTGTATAGCGAGAATAGGAGAGGGCCTAGAACAGAGCCCTGGGGGACGCCAGTGGTGAGAGCGCGTGGTGAGGAGACAGATTCTCGCCACGCCACCTGGTAGGAGCGACCTGTCAGGTAGGACGCAATCCAAGCGTGGGCCGCGCCGGAGATGCCCAACTCGGAGAGGGTGGAGAGGAGGATCTGCAGCCGATAGGTCTAGAAGGATGAGAGCAGAGGAGAGAGAGTTAGCTTTAGCAGTGCGGAGGGCCTCCGTGATACAGAGAAGAGCAGTCTCAGTTGAATGACTAGTCTTGAAACCTGACTGATTTGGATCAAGAAGGTCATTCTGAGAGAGATAGCGGGAGAGCTGGCCAAGGACGGCACGTTCAAGAGTTTTGGAGAGAAAAGAAAGAAGGGATACTGGTCTGTAGTTGTTGACATCGGAGGGATCGAGTGTAGGTTTTTTCAGAAGGGGTGCAACTCTCGCTCTCTTGAAGACAGAAGGGACGTAGCCGGCGGTCAGGGATGAGTTGATGAGCGAGGTGAGGTAAGGGAGAAGGTCTCCGGAAATGGTCTGGAGAAGAGAGGAGGGAATAGGGTCAAGCGGGCAGGTTGTTGGGCGGCCGGCCGTCACAAGACGCGAGATTTCATCTGGAGAGAGAGGGGAGAAAGAGGTCAGAGCACAGGGTAGGGCAGTGTGAGCAGAACCAGCGGTGTCGTTTGACTTAGCAAACGAGGATCGGATGTCGTCGACCTTCTTTTCAAAATGGTTGACGAAGTCATCTGCAGAGAGGGAGGAGGGGGAGGAGGATTCAGGAGGGAGGAGAAGGTGGCAAAGAGCTTCCTAGGGTTAGAGGCAGATGCTTGGAATTTAGAGTGGTAGAAAGTGGCTTTAGCAGCAGAGACAGAAGAGGAAAATGTAGAGAGGAGGGAGTGAAAGGATGCCAGGTCCGCAGGGAGGCGAGTTTTCCTCCATTTCCGCTCGGCTGCCCGGAGCCCTGTTCTGTGAGCTCGCAATGAGTCGTCGAGCCACGGAGCAGGAGGGAGGACCGAGCCGGCCTGGAGGATAGGGGACATAGAGAATCAAGGGATGCAGAAAGGGAGGAGAGGAGGGTTGAGGAGGCAGAATCAGGAGATAGGTTGGGGAAGGTTTGAGCAGAGGGAAGAGATGATAGGATGGAAGAGGAGAGAGTAGCGGGGGAGAGAGAGCGAAGATTGGGACGGCGCGATACCATCCGAGTAGGGGCAGTGTGGGAAGTGTTGGATGAGAGCAAGAGGGAAAAGGATACAAGGTAGTGGTCGGAGACTTGGAGGGAGTTGCAGTGAGGTTAGTGGAAGAACAGCATCTAGTAAAGATGAGGTTGAGCGTATTGCCTGCCTTGTGAGTAGAGGGGGAAGGTGAGAGGGTGAGGTCAAAGAGGAGAGGAGTGGAAAGAAGGAGGCAGAGAGGAATGAGTCAAAGGTAGACGTGGGGAGGTTAAAGTCGCCCAGAACTGTGAGAGGTGAGCCGTCCTCAGGAAAGGAGCTTATCAAGGCATCAAGCTCATTGATGAACTCTCCGAGGGAACCTGGAGGGCGATAAATGATAAGGATGTTAAGCTTGAAAGGGCTGGTAACTGTGACAGCATGGAATTCAAAGGAGGCGATAGACAGATGGGTAAGGGGAGAAAGAGAGAATGACCACTTGGGAGAGATGAGGATCCCGGTGCCACCACCCCGCTGACCAGAAGCTCTCGGGGTGTGCGAGAACACGTGATTCACTATATGTATCATTCGGTAAATGCTTAGTTGGCCATTAGAGCTATGAATACATAATTCACATGTAAAATGGGTTGCTAAGGAAGATCTTCAGATCTCTTTTTCTTCCATGAAGAGACTTGGGCCGTTTCTCAATTAGATTTGCTCAACTCCTGCGCCCTCCCTACTCCATCTTTTCTCGCCTCCTTTTGAAAAAGGTCAAAGGTAATCGAGGAGAGGTGGCAAATTAAATGAAAAGCTCCTCTCCACTCCTTCTCTTCTTGGCCAATCTTTGTGTAAATAAATAAAACACTTGAAGAAAATCATCGTACCAATAATTGCTTCCAATACAACAGATGTATTATTTTTTAATCGCACACAGAAGAAGTTATAAGGATCATTTAGATGCTAATGGTACCATGGTCGGCCTTCAAGTTGAGTTACTCAATAAGAGGGGGAAGCACTGAGCTAGTGATTCCCCACTTCCCGAGTAGCTTTGATATTACTGATAACTACTTTGAGGAAAATGTGCTTACTATGCCTGTGATATGTGGTTGTCACACCTAGCTATCTTAAGATGAATGCACTAACTGCAAGTCGCTGTGGATTAGAGCGTCTGCTAAATTACTAAAATGTCAAATGTACTGTATAGGTTGTATCTGATAATGTGACTTGCTGCCAAATCCTTGCATCCTCTGTCCTAAGGATCTAAAGAGGGACCTTAGATCCTCTCCTCCAAAGTGCTTTGACAGGTATTGAAGAAACTAGGATGGAGGAAGCAAGGATTTGAACAGCTAGTGATATTTTCAGACTAGTTTAGGGCATAAACAGCAGGCTTTCAGGAGGATATTTAGGAGAGCCCCTGCCCTCATTACTTGTGATACATCTGCTCTCCAGACCGATGTACTGTGGCCTCTGACAGTAAGTGCATAGCGTTAGGATGCAATAAATCTGAACCGACACTGGGCTTAATCGAATGGATTGGTGTTATGTTAGTGGGGAAGGAGTATCGCCTGAGGGAAACATGTAGCACAAAAGCATGTGAAGATCCTGGAATCTACTGGCTCAAGGGAATGTGTATGACCTTTAAAGTTTTACATGGTGGACACATTGGTCACATTGTATACTGCTGGGATGCGTCATACAACCACGTGCTACTTTTGTAGTGACTGAGAATGATGATTGCGACGACATGCCTTTAGACAGAGAAGACCAGTCACCAGCAGGCTATGAAAACATTCAGTGCCTTCAGAAAGTATTCATACCCCTTGACTTATTCCACATTTTGTTGTGTTACAGCCTGAATTCAAAATGGATTAAAAAAGAATAATAATATTACGTACTGTATCTACTCATAATACCCAATAATAACAGTGGAAACATGTTTTAAGACATTTTAGAAAATATATTGAAAATTAAACACATAAATACATAATTTTTTACAAAAATATTCACACCCCTGAGTCAATACATGTTATATTCACCTTTAGCAGTGATTACAGCTGTGAGTCTGTCTGGGTAAGTCCCTAAGAGCTTTGCGCACCTGGATTGTACATTCTTTAAAAAAGACAGCCATTGTCTTTATTGTTAGCTAAACACTTAGCAGTAAATGTCCCCTTCCCACAAAGTAGATTTATTGTGGAATGTTTACCTAGTCTTATCACCTTCACTCCCCTGCAGTTCTGTCTAAGGGCCTCTTTATTAATGAGGCAGAAAAAGAGAGATTAAACTAAAATAAAAATGTAGAACAATACTAAACTTCTACAATGAATATATCTACTGATTAGTAGTCTAAAGCCCTATAAATGTAAGGAGGGAGGGGTCTTTTAACCCCTCCCCTTCTACTAATAAAACATAAGCATCATACATTTTTTTAATACATTAAACATTTGGGTACAACCCTTTTTATGACCCCTAGGTGAACCCGACAAAGTAGAAAATCCTACATCCATCTCATTAGATCAGAACAGGACGGATCAACAGTGATTCATATTACTGGTTTGCATCCTAAAAAAAATGATAGTTGTGTTTTTCTGCATAACACACATAATTTGTCTATCCATATGATGTGGATCACTGTCAGGTTATTAGATATATAAGCTTCAGGAACAAAATAACACCATGGTTGTGTAGAATGTGTTTGTTTTGAGTCCACACTGATAAGTTAACTTAAGTCAATTAGACAGTCGCAGAGGATTTTCTTCTGAATAACTGGTCAGGGCATAATACTTTCCATTCAGCTTCAGGCAACTTTGATGTAAGGCTTGATCACACCTGTAGTGACGACTTCTAGCCGTCACACCCATTGTTGCTTATCCATTGTTCACTAGATATATCAACGTAATTACACCCAACACAAAAACAGAATGATTCCCACCACTAGATCACATAACGAGACGTGAGCTGGACGTGATTCCAACTCTGCCACCAATGTTGTGGAAGAAAGTGAAAGCTGCAACAGGAACTCTAACCAGGGCTCATATGCGGCCAAGTGAGCTCTAACAGACGTTGTCATGAAAGCCTAGTAGGCCTCTGTGCAGAGGCAGTAGGACTAAAATGCTGGCATATACCTTGTTACAATAGCCTAAGTATATTACATGATTGACACGACCGTAATAATCATCATGAAGCAGCATTGGAAGTGCCATAAATGTAAGCCAACTAAATTCATCATTATTAGTATAATTTTTTTTTAACCCCTTTTTCTCCCCAATTTCATAGTATCCAATTTGAAGTTACAGTCTTGTCTCATTGCTGCAACTCCCATACAGACTCAGGAGAGGCAAAGGTCAAGAGTCGTACATCCTCCGAAACACAACCCAACCAAGCCGCACAGCTTCTTGACACAATGCCACACTTAACCCGGAAGCAAGCCGCACCAATGTGTCGGAGGAAACGCATGCACCTGGTGACCGTGCACTGTGCCCGGCCCGCCACAGGATTCGCTAGGGCGCGATGGGGCAAGGGCATCACTGCCAGCCAAACCCTCGAACCCAGAATCTCTAGTGGTACAGCTAGCACTGTGCTGCAGTGCCTTAGATCACTGCGCCACTCGGGGGGGGGGCATAATTCATTATTTTACATGAACCTGTTCAACTGCATTGATATGGCTTAGTTCATCATGGTCCAGACGCTTTATAGTTGCAAATACCATGCAACTGCACCAGGGGAATTTAAACCAAACATATATTTTTTTGCAGGTCTTCTGTTTCCGCACATTTATTGGTGAATGAATTTCCCATCATGAAAATGTATCCCCATTCGCCAATCAAATACCGTCATCAATACCACAAAAAAAGACAAATACAGATTTTTACTCCAATCTGGCAACCCTTATAACATCCGACATAGCACCAGTATCCCAAAGTATTAAGCGAAAACAAGCATAGAAAACAGCATTGGCATTAATACAAATAAAAAAACAATGTAAGGCTACTATTATTAGTATTTCGGTGACAACCTGGTAGATTAACAATATTTTTAAAAAATTTTTTGGGGGGGAAGTATAAAGGTGGGACACAAAAAAAGTCAGTGTAGAACACCATTGCCCAACAGATTGTTCAGAAGTTTTTTCCTACGAATGAAGTTGCACATAAATGTTTGTATTTCCACATAAATTAAGCTGGACAAAATCTGCTGAAAATACGTTTTGTACATATTTGCACAAATTTAGTGTGAGATTGTGTTGGTTTACGTGATTGATAAGACTGAACTAGATCAATGATAATTCAATAATCAATATTGTGTTGCAACCTTAACCAATAGCCTAACAAATGAACAACTCCTACAAATAAAATGCAAAGACATAACTTTTGATTGTCTTTATTAAGACATCCTCTATATCAAATTTCAGCCAGACCGCCCAGCCAGCCCGAGCCGCCTGCACGCCAGACGCCCACCAGTCTAATAACTCAATTCTGCCCAACACAATTTCCTCCCCATTTTTTTTTTATGTCTCAAGGGGAAAGTTTTGAAAAAAAGAAGAAAAAAAACACACACACACTTACGTATAAACACACAGAAACAGTACATCTTCCATATAGGAATAGTTGCAGGTAGCCTAGTGGCTAGAGCGTTGGGGCAGTAACCTGGATCAAATCCCGAATCGACAAGCTAAAAATCAGTTGTTCTGCCCGAGCAAGGCAGTTAACCCACTGTTCCCCGGGTGCTGAAGATATGGATGTCAATTAAGGCAGCCCCACGCACCTTGATACAGTTTGGAAATAAACTTTAGAGGTTGTCAGACTGCCTTGAAATAGTTTCAGTCTTTGAAGCTTCTTACTTGTCCAGTATTTGCTGCACAGAGAGAACAAAGTATTGTATCTCCAAGAATTCACCTCACCTCCGTCACAGACTGGTCTTCCCTGGCTGCCTGACCCTGTTGAGACCCCTGTCACCACACCATCATGACAAAGAATGACCTTGGTGTACATTTATACATTATATTATCCATGCATTGAATCAATGGTTCATTACCATAATTCCCAGATCCTAGACTGTAGCCTACCCATCAACTCAAGATGGAACTTTGCATCTATTCACCGATTGTTATAATATACTGCAAGATTCACCTGAGCTGCGTAGACTGGTCTTCCCTGGCTGTCTGACCCTACAGGGACACCTGTCACCATCTGATCCTGCTAAGACATGATGAGCATAGTGTTGTGTACTGACTGCGCACCATGACAGTGAAGCCTGTAGAGCTGTTTATACCATGTCAGTGTGAAAAGTAGGGAATTAGCTAGGGAAACTGACAGATCAATATCATTACATTGCTATACTGACTAATAAAAACTCACATTGTGCTGAAAAAATGTCAGAATATCGGTCTTCAATCGTTTGGCCGCTGGTATAATAATTTGAATCAGGTAGTGTGATTGAGGCAAGAATAATAGCTAAAGTTAGGCAGCTAGCTAGCTAACGTTAACCAACTTTTGGCTAACTCTAGCTAATGGTACATCATCAAATGTACTTAATTAACAAAGGCTACAAAACATTTCCATACAAACAACAGCTGTTAGATACCGCTACCTGACAGATAGCTAGCTGGAGGCTAGCTAGAGCTGAACTGGCTTTGGTAGCTACCAGCTAGCCAACTAGCTAGTAGTTTATTCACTCCAGTCGAGAGGGGATGAAACATTAGCTAACCTCAGCACTGGGAATAAATGTTTTTTCTTTCTTCTGTCAAACAGCAGTTACCTTGTCAGCTACTTCAGTAGCCAGTTCCTGCCCTGCTTGCCTTTACAACTTGGTGAAAAAGCGCAACACACCCAGACAGCATCTCTCCCATGCTGGTCCTATACTGCCTTTCACACAGCCTGTCCGCACACTCAGTGGTGTCTATGCATCCTAAATCCAGCCAACTGAAACTGCAAAACAGCCTCCCCAACCGCTCTAAGGTGTCCGCATGGTTCTAAAGCACACCATTGCCGCGTATTACAGTGCAATGATAAAACTGGAGGGGACAAAAATGTGTGTGTGGGGGGGGGGTCATGTCTCGTCAGTCCCCAGCGAAAGTTGCGCCCCTGGCTAAATTCAATTTGATCTGTCTTTTTAATTGTGTGATTCATATTTTGTTTAAGATACGTTATAAGTAGGCCTATTTCTGTGATTTGTTGGGTAGAGCAGGCATCTGCCTTTGTTGATAATTGCTGCAATATAGCCTGCTCAGAACTTTTGTGAAGGTTTAAACCATATTTCATTCTGTTGAGCCATTTTCCATTTTCTCCAAAATAAGTTCCAACTGCAATATAATAGCCTGCTCCTATATTCCCTGTGGGTTGACTTACTTTAGATATTACCCTAAATAAGTTTGGAAACTTTTGTGAAGGTTTGGTGTGGCTATTATTAAGCTTTAGCTACTGCAAGCCTATGATATAAAGGCAGTGTGCACCAGCACTCCAACTGACTCCAACAGTTGAACTTTTTACATTGTGTTATTGACTATACGTTTGTTTATCCCATGTGTAACTGTGTTGTTGTTTTTGTCGCACTGCTTTGCTTTATCTTGGCCAGGTCGCAGTTGTAAATGAGAACTTGTTCTCAACTGGCCTACCTGGTTAAATAAAGGTGAAAATAAATACAAAACATTGAGTGGCAAACCTGTAAAGTCACAAATGAATTTGATTGACTTTGAAAGTTACAGAAATCCAAATATGCAATCGATAAACAAAAACACAATAATTATTGACATCAACTATACCAATCAAAAGACCCCCTCTTACAGATAAAACTGATGTTTAGATAAATGAAAAATATTTCACAGGTCAATAATAAAACAAAAAATTCATGTAGAGACACTAACAAATCATTAGCACAACAAATAACAGCTTTCTAAGTGGTTTCTAATTTGAGTAATTTTGGCTGTTACTACAACTCACCATGTGTTACTTTATGCTCTGGGAGACCATATCACTCTTTGTAGCAAAAAGTTTGCCATTCAACATTTGTTGGTGATTTACCCCCCTCATCAACTCCCACAACAAATTTCTGAATGCACAGCATAGTGCTTTTCACTGATGCTGCATACTAAATATTGAAAAGGATATAGGCCCCCATTGACACTCCCAATCCCATGGAGATGTCCTCAGGCTCTTCAGTGAGTAGCTCCTCTCCATCAAGGAAGACTTTGATGCAAAAGGGATTCCCATCTATTCTTATTGTAGGTGATGGGAACTTTACACATTGTAAGAAGTATAAAAAAAAAGGTCATAAGATTAAGGTTACTCAAGTCATATTTCAAACAGTAAGTTAACAACTGAGCACACCTTACACAGTAGTACTAACTTTGCATGTATTTATTTGTCTGCTTGGAAATACATACCATGTCTGTGACCTACAGTCCATTTGGATCTTCTTTCAGGAGGTAGAGGAGGAGCAAAATGGCTGCAGTGTCCTCGAGACCTTAAGGGTGGGTAATAGAAAGGCTGGATTATAATCAATAGAATTTGAACAGCTTCATCCTGTATAGGGTACATTAGAAATGTCATGACGGATTATTGGGACGGATTATTGGGACCGAGGTCAGAGGAGCAGACTTAGTCAAAAACATAACTAGCGATTGTCTCGTTATGGTGCTGGCCCTAGCCCTCACCGTCCGATCCAACAGCCACCACCGGCCTGAGGAGAGACACATGGAACGAGGGGTTAATACGGTAATCGGGGGGAAGCTGTGACCTATAACAAACCTTGTTCACTCTCCTCAGGACTTACATTTTTCCCACAAACCGCGGACCCAGCTTCCGGCATGGCAGGTGGAGGGGCAGGTTTCGGGTCGAGAGCTAGACCCGGCACCGGGGCCTCACCGCGGTGACGGTCTGCATTCTCTTTTTGGCGCAGCACGGCCAGCTTCTCATGTCTCCTCCGTGCGCCTGAAACAGTCGACCACCACAGGAGCCTCGGTCTGACTCGGATGCCAAGGCTCCAGAACGGGCTGGTACCCCAGTACGCACTAGAAGGGAGAGAGGTGAGTGGATGAGTGGCGAAGCGAGTTCTGTGCCATCTCGGCCCAGGGCACGAACGCCGCCCACTCCCCCGGCCGGTCCTGGCAATAAGACCGCAGAAACCTGCCCACATCCTGGTTCACTCTCTCCACCTGCCCATTACTCTCGGGGTGGAAACCCGAAGTAAGGCTGATCGAGACCCCTAGATGTTCCATAAACGCCTTCCAGACCCTAGACGTGAACTGGGGACATTCGTCAGACAATATATCCTCAGGCACCCTGTAAGGCCGGAAGACATGCGTAAACAAGGCCTCCGCAGTCTGTAGGGCCATAGGGAAACCGGGCAGAGGGAGGAGACAGGACTTAGAGAACCGATCCACAACGACCAGGATCGCGGTGTTACCCTGTGAGGGGTAAGAAAATCCACCGACAGGTGCGACCAAGGCCATTGTGGAACGGGTAAGGGGTGTAACTTCACTCTGGGCAGGTGCCTAGGAGCCTTGCACTGGGCGCACACCGAGCAGGAGGAAACATAAACCCTTACGTCCTTTGCCAAGGTAGGCCTCCAGTACCTCCCACTCAAACAGCGCACTGTCCGACCGATCCCAGGATGACCAGAGGAGGGTGACATGTGGGCCCAATTGATCAACCGGTCACGAACAGCAGACGGGACATACAGACGCCCAGCGGGACACTGGACGGGAGAGGGCTCTACACGTAACGCCTGCTCAATGTCCGCGTCCAGCTCCCACACTGCCGGCAGCATAAGGCAGGAGGCGGGGAGCATGGGAGTGGGATCCATGGGCCGCTCCTCTGTGTCATACAGCTGGGACAATGCGTCTGCCTTCACTTTCTGGGAGCCTGGTCTGTAGGAAAGGGTGAACAGAAAATGGGTGAAAAACATGGCCCACTTTGCCTGGCGAGGGTTCAGTCTCCTCGCTGCCCGGAGGTACTCCAGATTGCAGTGGTCAGTCCAGATGAGAAAAGGGTGTTTATCCCCCTCAAGCCGATGTCTCCACGCCTTCAAGGCATTGACGACAGCCAACAGCTCACGGTCCCCCACATCATAGTTTCGCTCCGCCGGGCTGAGCTTCTTCGAGAAGAAGGCACAGGGGCGGAGCTTCGGTGGTGTACCCGAGTGTTGAGAGAGCACAGCTCCTATCCCAGCCTTGGACGCATCCACCTCCATTATGAACGCCAAAGAGGGATCCGGATGGGCCAGCACGGGAGCCGAGGTAAACAGAGCCCTCAGGTGACCAAAAGCCCTGTCCGCCTCAGCCGACCACTGCAAACGCACCAGGCCCCCCTTCAGCAGTGTGGTAATGGGAGCCGCTACCTGACCAAAACCCCGGATAAACCTCCGGTAGTAGTTGGCAAACCCTAAGAACTGCTGCACCTCCTTTACCGTGGTGGGAGTCGTCCAATTACGCACGGCTGCAATGCGGTCACTCTCCATCTCCACCCCTGAGGTGGAAATGTGATACCCTAGGAAAGAGACGGACTGCTGGAAGAACAGGCAGACTTGACATACAGGTCATGCTCCAACAGGGGACCAAGCACCCTGCACACCAGGGACACATACCAGGCGCATGTAGCGGAGTATATCAGAATGTCATCAATATACACCATTACACTACTGCCCATGCAGGTCCCTGAAAATCTCGTCTACAAAGTGTGCTGGATTAAGTAATATGACATGCTATTCTATAAAATAATTTCTCCGTAATTAATATCACCTGATTGAGCTCATCATGTAAATGTAATTAACTAGAAAGTTGGGCACCATGAAATAATATTTATAGAGCTTCCGAATAAACTCTTAAAGACCTACTAATATTTTACATCAATAGCAGTCAATGTCAATCGTCATCTTAATCCAGTCTCATCTGAAAGATGTAAATTCTTGGTTATCTGCACGAACCCTGGCTAACAATTTGAATCAGCAATACAAAATTGGGCTTAATTATTTATTTACTAAATACCTAACTAATCACACATAATTAAATCATAACTTGATTACAAATTACATCATAAAGGAAAACGTCCCTAGCGGGCGGAACAGATATGACAGCTTGCTACACAAAGGAAAAGGGCTGGGTTTGAGTGAAAGAGCGGGAAGACTGAGTGACACAGGGAGAAGCTGTGCTATCGTAAATACAGTATCTGATGCATTCTAAATTACCGCCCATTTGTAAAATGCAATAAATATTTACTCTGAGCTGCGCTTTGGTAGGTTGGTAGTAGATGGAAGGCAGTGTGGCCCAACCGAGTCCTTTGAAGAATGTCTCTGGTTGTCAATTGAATACTTTGTAATAACGTCGTTGTGTGGTAGACGGGATACTCCGTCTGTTCCTTCCTAACCTGCATTTGCATCTGCTGTTGCTAACTCAACGGCTAGGAGGTATCACTTCTGTAGTGAATAAGAGTTCAAAGTTCTTACCATTCGCAACCAAAGCTCACGCTGATGTTGGCTTCGTTCTGTAGTTATTATCTGAACCATTCTGAACCAATCTTTGGAAAAGGAGGTTATATTGTCGTCAAGGGCTTATAAAGGAAGGGAGAGGAGGGTGTGTTTGAAAAGTTGTATAGCCCATGTCCCTTCACAGGGGCGGGCCACTGATTGAGCAGAGCCCTGTCTTATGAAAATCCAAATCTTACATTTTAGAAGCTAAAATCACATTTCATCCCATCACGAAGAATTTCATATTCAAACATTTAAATTGAACAACAATTCCATGTGAATCCGATAACTCTGATGTGTAGACTTTCCACTGTAGAGTTTATGTCATCTTATCATTGATGAGAATGTCTCAGATGACAACCGAACTGACATCATATTCATTAAGTACCACTGCATATGTTCAATTGGTCGCATTACCAGAATATAGTTCATTTCCCCCCACCTTCTGATGTTCCCAGAATCTCTATGTTAACCAATGGTTTTGCCAATGTAACCTCAGTAGGGTAGAGAGAGGAAAAGGAGGGAAGAGGTATTTTTGACTGTCATGAACCTACCCCCCAGGCCAATGTCATGATAAAAGGCTTGGAAGACTGATGACGCATTCATCAACCCGTAAGGCATGACGAGGTACTCATAGTGCCCTGAGGTGGTACTGAAAGCCGTCTTCCACTCGTCTCCCTCCCGGATACGCACCAGGTTGTAAGCGCTCCTGAGATCTAGTTTGGTGAAGAAGCGCGCTCCGTGCATTGACTCAATTGCTGTGGCTATGAGCGGTAGCAGGTAACTATACCTCACAGTGAATTGGTTCAGACCCCGATAGTCAATAAACGGGCGCAGACCTCCCTCCTTCCTCTTCACAAAAAATAAACTCGAGGCGGGTGAAGCGGAGGACCGAATGTACCCCTGACGCAGGGATTCGGAGACATGTTTCCATAGTCGCCGTCTCCGCCTGTGAGAGGGGATACACGTAACTCCTGGGAAGTGCAGCGTCTACCAGAAGATTTATCGCACAATCGCCCCGTCGATGGGGTGGTAATTGAGTCGCCTTCTTTTTGGAGAAGGCGAGAGCCAAATCGGAATATTCAGGGGGAATGCACACGGTGGAGACCTGGTCTGGACTTTCCAACGTAGTAGCACCAATGGAAACCACTAAACACCTCCCCGAGCAAAGAGCCCTCTGTTGCCAAGAAACAGTGGGGTCATGACAAGCTAACCAGGGTAGGCCTAGCACCACAGGAAACGCAGGAGAGTCAATAAGGAAGAGACTAATTCTCTCCTCGTGACCTCCCTGCGTCACCATGCCCAGAGGAGCGGTGGCCTCCCTAATCAACCCCGACCCTAATGGTCGACTATCTAAGGCGTGACCGGGGAAAGACACAGCCACGGGAACAATGGGGATCCCTAAACTATGGGCGAACGATCTATCTATAAAATTCCCCAAAACATATGTGCAACAGAGGGCACTGGTTGACGACTCACCTGGGGTGACGCCAGAGCACCCTGCCTGCTGCCTCGATACCCAGAGGAACCAACCCGGCACCGACCGGCAGTGTGACCTCTGCGGCCACAGATGGTGCACGAACTGGAACCTCCTCCGGTCTCCCTGCGCACCGCCCCTCCCAGCTCCATGGGTATCGGAGAGGGGGTGCGAGGGGATGGAACCACCAGACCCCGATCTGAACATCCACAGGTAGCCAGCAGGTTATCCAGCCAGATGGATAGGTCCACCAGCTGGTCGAATGTGAGGGTGGTGTCTCTGCAGGCCAACTCCCGATGGACATCCTCGTGCAGACTGCAGCGATAATGATCGATCAGGGCCCTGTAGCTCCATCCCGCGCCGGCATCCAGGGTCTGAAACTCCAGGGCGAACTCCTGGGCGCTCCTCATCCCCTGCCTCAGATGGAAGAGGCGTTCACCCGCCGCTCTACCCTCGGGCGGGTGGTTGAAGACCGCCAGGAAACGTCGGGTGAACTCCTCAAACTGGTCCAACGCCGCATCTCCCTCTCTCCACACGGCATTGGCCCACTCCAGGGCTTTCCCGGTGATTCACAAGATGAGGGCGGACACCCTCTCACGGCCCGAAGAAGCTGGGAGGACGGTTGCCAGGTATAGGTCTAGCTGCAACAGGACTCCCTGGCAGTTCGCAACCGTCCCATCGTATTCCTGGGGAAGGAAGAGACGAACCCCACTGGGACCAGGAGAAGGAGGGGCGAGTAGTGGAGACCCCGGATGTGCTGGTGGAGGCGATGGGAGAACTCCCTGTCTCACCCAACGCAGTCCATGGCGGTGCCAAGATGGTGAAGCATTGCTGCGTGCTCCCGGACGCGCTCCTCCACCTCTATACCCGGGGTACCTGCTCCTGCTGACTCCATAAGTTTGGTCCGGAATTCTGTAAGGGGTGGGTACTGACGGCAGAGAAGTCAGGCGCAGGAGAGCAAAAACTGTGTTACAAAGGCACAGTTTAATAATAAAAATCACCATAAACAGAACAATCAATACAATCAGTACAAAACCCAACAATCAGTACAAAACCCGTCGCACACCAGAAATAACGTGCACAAGCACTTACAATAAACAATACCGGAAGGGGGACATGGGGGGAACAGAGGGTTAAATACACAACACGTAATGATAGAATTGAAACCAGGTGTGTGGGAAGACAAGACAATACAAAACAAATGGAAAATGGATCGATGATGCCTAGAAAACCGACCCCGCCGACCAAACAAGGAGAGGAATCAACTTCGGTGGAAGTCGTGACAGCAATAAGTAATATTATACACTACTACACCAATATACAAATATATACTAAATATACTAAATATATATAAAATATAACGGTATAGCTTATGGTATTATTATAGCAATCTTATAGTGATACTACAGCAATAACTATAGTAGACTTTTGTTCAGTGTACATTAAGATGTTGACAGGACATCATATTTGAAAAAGTATTTTTTTACTTTTTCACTGAGTTAACAAATCTCAAAGTTAGACCTTAAGCTCCAAGTTACTCCCTTTGAGTAAAAAAAAAGCAGTTTTAAACCTAAATCTTTGACTTCTTAAGCAATTTCAACTCATTGTTAAGCTTCGATCAAATTATTTTTAAGACATCCTTCTCCATCTGGGTTGACCTAAATAAAAAGGCTGTGGTGGAAAAAGAAAATAGGGTTTTAACAAATTTGCTTTGAGTACAGAATAGCCTGCCTAACCCAAAATGAATCAGCAGTCTTGACACAAACTAATAGACCTGAGATCAGGTTATACACATTCAAACTCTTGTAATAAAATAAATAAATAAAACCCCATTTTGTCCATTTACAGTACTATTAATTCTGCTGTATTTTGAAGTTAAAGTCTTATCTTTCATAATTCTACATGTTATTGTACAGTATTTATAGTAAAAAATTACTAAGCAACTGTCACGTTCTGACCTTAGTTCCTTTATTTTGTCTTTTGTTTTAGTATGGTCAGGGCGTGAGTTGGGTGTGTGGTCTATGTTAGTTTTTCTATGATTTTCTATTTCTGTGTTTGGCCTGATATGGTTCTCAATCAGAGGCAGCTGTCAATCGTTGTCCCTGATTGAGAACCATATTTGGGTAGCCTGTTTTCCTTTGTGTTTTGTGGGTGGTTATTTTGGGTCTTTGTGTGTCTGTATTAGACAGAACTGTTTCGGTTTTCACTTTGTTGTTTTGTATTTTGAAGTGTTCTTTTTTCATTAAATAAGATGAACATTTACCACGCTGCGCTTTGGTCCTCTGCTCCTTCCACCTACGCCGAGAATCGGTACAGCAACTTACTGCAAATGGCAGACACTTTGGTTGGACACAGCTGTTTCTTTGCCTCCTGGTCCCGGAATCCATTACATTTTATTCCTGTCAATGAAGAGATGTCCATCACCTCTCAGGGAAACAGAGCAGTCATGAGCTCAGAAATGCACTTTGATGGTTCTTTGCTCAGTCGAGTGATAATGTTTGCCTGGAGTTTAACACCATCTGCCAGTTCCACTTGTAAAAGATCATAAAACAATATATATTTTGTAATTACTTAGCCACCATGGCCTATTTATTACGATACCTCTCTTATCCTACCTCATTTGCACATGTTGTATATACCGTAATTGCTGGACTATTAAGCGCACCTGAATAAAACCGCACCCACTGAATTATAAAAAAATATGTATTTTGTACATAAATAAGCCGCAGGTGCCTACCGGTACATTGAAACAAATGAACTTTACACAGCCTTTAAACGAAACACGGCTTGTAACAAAAATTAAAACCGTAGCCTACCAAGAAAGTCATTGGTCACTATCTTCCTCCTCCTGTGCACTGAAACCACTGAAGTCATCTTCGGTGTCGGAGTTGAATAGCCTCAGAATTGCTTCATCCGATGTTGGATCGTTTTCATTGTCGCTCTCCTCACTTTCATCCGGAGGCAAATACCCCGCTGAGCTCATGCTGCCCCTTCAACACGCAGCAGTCCAGCCTTTCGAAACCCGTTGATGATAGTGGATTTTTTGACAATGCTCCACGCTGTCAGGACCCACTGGCAGACTTGACCATAAGATGCTCTTCGCCTGCGGCCCGTTTTAGTGAAGGATTTCTCCCCACTTGTCATCCAAGCCTCCCACTGAACAAGGAGCGCCACCTTAAATGCACGATTTACACTGATGTCAAGTGGCTGCAAATACTTTGGGCCATCTGCTTTTTTTTCCCTCTGAAAGCTTTTGTTGTCTTTCTGCACTGAGTCAGTTCCTCACGCTGCTGTTTCCAACGTCTTATCATCGACTCATTAATGCCAAGCTCCCATGCAGCAGCTCTATTTCTTTTTCCAACAGCCAGATTTATCGCCTTCAACTTGAAAGATGCATCATATGCATTTCTCCGTGTCTTTGCCATGATGAGGGTGACACAATTACTCCCGTAATCAGAATGATGGGAAGTTTGAGCGCGCTCGATTTACGTCACATTATGTGATAGTGCTCAGTTTTTTGGTGGCATGAATCTTGTGAAAGCGGGAAAAATCCATAAATGAGCCGAGTCATTGTATAAACCGCGAGGTTCAAAATGTGGGAATAGACTAGCGGTTTATAGTCCGGAAATTACGGTAGATGTTTCTACTGTATTATTGATTGTATGTTTGTTTATTCCATGTGTTTTTTTATTTTACCTTTATTTATACAGGTTTTTTCTCATTGAGATAATATCTCTTTTCCAAGAGAGGCCTGGTCCAATAGCAGCAGGGTGAACAACATTTCAGACAAAACAACTTACATACACTAACACAACTATAAACACACATACAGTACAACAATGACATATTACATTAAAAACACAAACATCTTGACTAAAAACAGCTGGCCATGCGTAACTCTGTGTTGTTGTATGTGTCGAACTGCTTTGCTTTATCTTGACCAGGTCGCAGTTGCAAATGAGAACTTGTTCTCAACTAGCCAATCTGGTTAAATAAAGGTGAAAAAAAAGAATGTTTATCAAGTAATGTTATGTTAAAGGGGTGGTTCATCAAAAAATAAGTTTAATCTCACTAGAACATTTTCCTAGGGCATTAGCCTTCACCAAAGACAGTTTTTAGGTTGGTTGGATCAGTATTTAGTTTTCCACATGATGCGGGATCTTTCTGTTGTCCCTCATTCCTCTGTCACGCCCTTAGAGAGCCTTTTTATTTCTCTATTTGGTTAGGTCGGGGTGTGATTTGGGTGGGCATTCTAGTTTTTCTATTTCTTTGTTGGCCGGGTATGGTTCCCAATCAGAGGCAGCTGTCTATTGTTGTCTCTAATTGGGGATCATGCATAGGCAGCCTTTTTTCCACCTTTAGTTGTGGGATCTTGACTATGTTTGTGTGTAGTTGCTTTCTGCACTGCATGTAGCTTTATGGTTGTTTTTGTATTTTGTTGTTTTTTCGGTGTCATTTAAAATAAAGGAAAAATGTACGCCTACCATGCTGAAGTGTGACAGCCTCTCCCTTTCTTCTCTTGCACATTCTGACCTGGTCCTTTAAAAAAAATTCTACTAGTCTTTGCGATATTCTACAAAGTAAAAATGAGCATTATTAGCTCGGTGACAGCTATGAGCGGCTCACATCACTCACCATGTTCCATACCCCATAATATCATAAACTGTGTTTGCAACGTTCCCCAGTTTATGTATTGTAGTTTGTATATTTGCATGTGTTTATTTCAGGAAATGGCTTCCTGAAATCCCTCAAGCAGCTGATTGGTCGACTCCATGGCTAATTGGAGAGCTGACACCGCCCCCTCGTCAAGACGCAGCTGTCTCCAATTACCCATTCCATCTGAAGCTATATAAAAGCCAGTGTTCTGTTCAGGAGAGAGAGATCTTTTTGTAGAGATTTTCTGGGAGGTCATTGCAGAGATCTTTTTGTAGAGAGATTTTCTGGGAGGTCATTGCAGAGAGATTTTGATAGAGGTTGATTTTGCTGGGAGTTCATTGCTGAGAGTTGGTATGTTTTGTGAGTTTGTTGCTCAGATAGAGCTTATTTGATGTCCTTTGTTTGTTTGTGAAATTGTTTAATATTCTGTTTAATTTGTTCCCAGGGGAGAAGGGGAAGGCACCTAGGGAGTGCTTAGGCAAGAGGCCCGCGGGCATACATATACCCGTAGCATATTCGCTGTCTAGGCACACTAGGTAAGACCTGGGCGGACCACCCCCTGTATTTAGGTTAGGGCACCAGGTGGTGCTAAATTAGGTATGTAGTGGGTAGGCAGGTAAGATAGGAGAGGGGGCTTTGAGATTTACATTCTTTGCTTTGGTTCCGTCCAGCCCCTTTTCCCCATATTACCGTGTAAAGGAATAAAGTCCTTGGAAACGGTACCACATTCTGCCTGTTGTGATTCTTACTCGCACCTACAGTCCATACCTTTTTCGCTTCACGGAGAGTTTAGTTGTAGCAGGGTGTTGCGTTCCCTCTTCATAGAGGCGTGCGTAACAACTAGCTACATAATTTATTTTATTTTACCAGTGAAGTCAGTTAAGAACACATTCTTATTTACAACAATGACCTGGCAATCAGCCCAGTTAGTATGTGTTAGCTAGCTTTCGTGCTAACCAGCAGCTAGTAAGCTGGTGGATCGACCTGCCAAACAGCTAACTAGCCAGTGGTTAGTATGCTACCTACACATACTAGTGAACTTAAGTGATATAACTAGCTCCTTAGCTAGCTAACGTTAGCTACATTAGTTATTGTTATAGCCAATGTCTTGGCTGTATTAATTGTTTATAACTAAGTTTAACAATTGATAACAATAACCATATATTGTTAGCTAGCTACGTTATACTGTCTCCTTATCTGGGTAACATTAGCTAGCTAATTAGCTTTACCATCCAGAGCTATGATGTAGGCAGGATATCTCGTCCCCCTATGCGCTGCCAATTAACACTACATTCTTTCAAATTGTCGCACGTCCCATCACTCTTCAATATTTTCAACTGGAACAATTTCTGATGTCCCTTCAAAAGAATCCACAACTGCATACATGTTTGGTGATATTTTGCTTCTGCTGCAAAGTGCAAACTAAGGGAAAACCGTTATTTTCTTTGCTCGCCTAGTTTTTTAAAATTTCGGCCATGCACACGATTAGTTACGTAGAGCTTGCCGCCTTTTATGCTTTGCCCCCAAGTTTTTATAGCTAGCTACGGATTCAGTTTCATTAGCAGTTGACGTGATGCCAGCAGTTTTCAATAATTAGCTCATTTGCTTACCCTTCTAAGAAATGCCTCCAGTCCGAGTGATAAGGGGACCATATAAAAACAGACAGACCAGGTCAAGCAGGAATATTAAGGTATTGTTGTTATATTGCCTTAGCTGGGTGTGAGCTCTAGAAATCTAGATTCATTTTTTAATGTAGCTACAACCATATTACTGCTTGGGGTGTTCAATTGCTTATGCTATGCTGTTACTGGTATGTATTAGAGGTCGACCGATTATGATTTTTCAACGCCGGTTGAAAATTGCCGATTATTGGAGGACAATTTTTGTATATATTTGAAATAATGACAATTACAATAATACTGAATGAACAATGAACACTTATTTTAACTTAATATAATACATAAAATCTATTTATTCTCAAATAAATAATGAAACATGCTCAATTTGGTTTAAATAATGCAAAAACACTGTGTTGGAGAAGAAAATAAAAGTGCAGTATGTGCCATGTAAAAAAAAAAGCTAACGTTTAAGTTCTTTGCTCAGAACATATGAAAGCTGGTGGTTCAATATTCCCAGTTCTTCAATATTCCAAGTAAAGAAATATTAGGTTGCAGTTATTATGATGCAATGACTATTTCTCTCTATACCATTTGTATTTCATATACCTTTGACTATTGGATGTTCTAATAGGCACTTTAGTATTGCCAGCCTAATCTCAGGAGTTGATAAGCTTGAAGTCATAAACAGCGCTGTGATCAAGCATTGCTAGGAGCTGCTGGCAAATGCAGTAAAGTTTGAATGAATGCTTACGAGCCTGCTGTTGCCTACCACCGCTCAGTCAGACTGCTCTATCAAATATCAAATCATAGACTTAATTATAATATAATAAACACAGAAATACGAGCCTTTGGTCATTAATATGGTCAAATACGGAAACTATCATTTCGAAAACAAAAAGTTTATTCTTTCAGTGAAATACGGGTGGCAATCCTAAGTCTAAATATTGCTGTTACATTGCACAACCTTCAATGTTATGTCATAATTATGGAAAATTCTGCCAAATTAGTTCGCAACGAGCCAGGCGGCCCAAACTGCTGCATATACCCTGACTCTGCATGCAATGAACGCAAGAGAAGTGACACGATTTCCCTAGTTAATATTGCCTGCTAACATGAATTTAATAAAACTAAATATGCAGGTTTCAAAAATATACTTCTGTGTATTGATTTGAAGAAAGGCATTGTTGTTTATGGTTAGGTACATTCGTGCAATGATTGTGCTTTTTTCGCGAATGTGCTTTTGTTAAATCATCACCTGTTTGGCAAAGTAGGCTGTTATTCGATGATAAATTAACAGGCACCGCATTGATTATATGCAACGCAGGACAAGCTAGTTAACCTAGTAATATCATCAACTATGTGAAGATTGATTGTTTTTTATAAGATAGGTTTAGTGCAAGCTAGCAACTTACCTTGGCTCCTTGCTGCACTCGCATAACAGGTGGTCAGCCTGCCACACAGTTTCCTCGTGGAGTGCAATGTAATTGGCCATAATCGTTGTCTAAAAATGGCAATTACCGATTGTTATGAAAACTTGAAATCGGCCCTAATTAATCGGCCGACCTCTAGTATATGTAGACTAGCTGTATATCTGCAAGCTAGATACAGTAGCTTGTTAACTTGTTAGCTAGATGGTACATTGTCAGTGTTTGTATTCAGCATCTAGTTTCTAGCTAGCTACTTTCAAACCACAATCAACATGGCTCTGATTATTTAGAGCTTAATGAGGATTTAATTGCGTGTCAGGTACACACAGACCCCACACCCACACACAGAAATTCAGTTTCTTAGCCTCACCCTTGTGAAGTCAGTGTCATGTATTCTAGCTAATATTTTCATGAGATAATGTTCTGTGTTGGTTTTCTCTGTATTTTTTAGGACCCTCTAACACACCCCAATCAACCTGGCTCTGATGATTTAGACCGTGATGATGCCCCTGAGATTGTCAGTGTCAGGTGCACAAACACACACAACTCTCAGGCCTTAGCAATCTGTTCTACCTTTGCAGATGTATTATACATTTCCTTCTCGCTTAAACAAATGTCTAAATATACCTTGCATCTAACTCTTTTCAGAATTAAGAAATGTTCTACCTTGGGGCATCAGTAATGAAGGGGCAATGCCTTATGGCAATAATGCTCTTTGTTCTGCGTCATCGCCTGACTGGAACTGCCCTGATAGACCTACATGCCTTGCTGAATTTGCTTGTCCCCAACTTGGTTCCAACATCTAGATATCTCTTCAAAAATGTTTTGGGTAATCCAGCCCTGACAGCTGTCTTTCATTTATTTTGTGATGAATGCCAAAACTACTTAGGAACCAGCAACCAGAAGACACAAATTGCTCACATTGTGGAACGTCCTTCATCAGAGAAACAAAATGTTTATTTTTGTCAATACCTTTGAGGGACCTTCTGCGAGATACACTGGAGAACCATGGAATAGATATTTTGAGGAAAACAGTGAAGGAAGGAGAATATGAAATCGAGGATGTCATGGATGGAAAGATGTACCAAACATTACTGAAAGAGAAGAGGCTATCTGCTGAGGATTTAACATTAACCTGGACCTGTAAAGGAGTACCCATTTTTAACACCTCAAATTACTCCGTCTGGCCCCTTCAATTTACCATGAATGAACTGCCTTACATACATTGGAAAGAAAATGTGATGGTTGCAGGACTTTGGTTTGGCCCTGATTTGCCCAGTTAGTATGTGTTAGTTAGCTAGCTTTCGTGCTAACCAGCAGCTAGTAAGCTCGTGGATCGACCTGCCAAACAGCTAACTAGCCAGTGGTTAGTATGCTACCTACACATACTAGTGAACTTAAGTGATATAACTAGCTCCTTAGCTAGCTAACGTTAGCTACATTAGTTATTGTTATGGCTGGGTCTTTCAGCATGACAATGATCCCAAACACACCACTCGGGCAACGAAGGAGTGGCTTCGTAAGAAGCATTTCAAGGTCCTGGAGTGGCCTAGCCAGTCTCCAGATCTCAACCCCATAGAAAATCTTTGAAGGGAGTTGAAAGTCTGTGTTGCCCAGCAACAGTCCCAAAACATCACTGCTCTAGAGGAGATCTGCATGGAGGAATGGGCCAAAATACCAGCAACAGTGTGTGAAAACCTTGTGAAGACTTACAGAAAACGTTTGAGCTCTGTCATTGCCAACAAAGGGTATATAACAAAGTATTGAGATAAACTGTTGTTATTGACCAAATACTTATTTTCCACCATAATTTGCAAATAAATACATTTAAAATCCTACTATGTGATTTTCTGGATTTTTTCCCCCTCATTTTGTCTGTCATAGTTGAAGTGTACCTATGATGAAAATTACAGGCCTCTCTCATCATTTTAAGTGGGAGAACTTGCACAATTGGTGTCTGACTAAATACTTTTTTGCCCCACTGTTTACCAGTGATGCAAGGACCATCGCTTATATATTGCATTGTATACGTTCAGTGGAATAGATGTATTTTTTTTTTTTACTATAACAAACCGGACAGGAATAGCCTATAGGAATGCTTTCATCACTTCAATTAGAATACTATGACAACCGGACAGGAATAGCCTATAGGAATGCTTTCATCACTTCAATTAGAATACTATGACAAACCGGACAGGAATAGCCTATAGGAATGCTTTCATCACTTCAATTAGAATACTATAACAAACCGGACAGGAATAGCCTATAGGAATGCTTTCATCACTTCAATTAGAATACTATAACAAACCGGACAGGAATAGCCTATAGGAATGCTTTCATCACTTCAATTAGAATACTATAACAAACCGGACAGGAATAGCCTATAGGAATGCTTTCATCACTTCAATTAGAATACTATGACAACCGGACAGGAATAGCCTATAGGAATGCTTTCATCACTTCAATTAGAATACTATGACAAACCGGACATGAATAGCCTATAGGAATGCTTTCATCACTTCAATTAGAATACTATGACAAACCGGACAGGAATAGCCTATAGGAATGCTTTCATCACTTCAATTAGAATACTATGACAAACCGGACAGGAATAGCCTATAGGAATGCTTTCATCACTTCAATTAGAATACTATAACAAACCGGACAGGAATAGCCTATAGGAATGCTTTCATCACTTCAATTAGAATACTATAACAAGCCGGACAGGAATAGCCTATAGGAATGCTTTCATCACTTCAATTAGAATACTATAACAAACCGGACAGGAATAGCCTATAGGAATGCTTTCATCACTTCAATTAGAATACTATAACAAACCGGACAGGAATAGCCTATAGGAATGCTTTCATCACGTCAATTAGAATACTATAACCAACCGGACAGGAATAGCCTATAGGAATGCTTTCATCACGTCAATTAGAATACTATAACAAACCGGACAGGAATAGCCTATAGGAATGCTTTCATCACTTCAATTAGAATACTATAACAAACCGGACAGGAATAGCCTATAGGAATGCTTTCATCACTTCAATTAGAATACTATAACAAACCGGACAGGAATAGCCTATAGGAATGCTTTCATCACTTCAATTAGAATACTATAACCAACCGGACAGGAATAGCCTATAGGAATGCTTTCATCACTTCAATTAGAATACTATAACAAACCGGACAGGAATAGCCTATAGGAATGCGTTCAATAACTTCAGGGGAATAGTATAGAAAATAATCCAGGAACACTATTTAAATTCATGAGAATACTATACAGATACTGCATAATATTTATACTATTGAAATCTTATTGGTTAGTTTGAAGTTATAGGTCAAAAATACGTACTATAGACACTCCTATAATTAATCTATAGTATTTTAATAGCAAAATAATATATTTTAGCATACTATTAGATAACTATAGGGTATTATAAAAAACGTAGTTGCTTATAGGAATGCTATAGTGCTTTTTCGTAAGGGAAAGACCGCTTTGCGTGGCTGATTGTGCTGCACCAGGAGGAGACGACAAACCGACGACCGGTGCACCCTGCACCCAAAGATGTTCTCATCTATCTGTGCTGCACCGGTGTTGTGCTTCCTACTAGGTATCATTGATTTTAGGTATCAACATTTTATTTCAAGTAGGATAACAGCCACCACAAAAAATAACTAATATTGATAACCATCTAGATGTCACCTTGATACATACTGTACATACCATCAACTACTCAATTGGGAGGGCATGAATGTCAACAACACGGGGACACCTTTCGCTCCCACTTGACAAGCACTACTGTTCGGCAAAGGCGTGGGAAGTAGCTGCCTAGGCGCCAATATGACAGTTACAGTAAGTACACGCATACAACGCATAGAGCAATAGTACACAAATCATCTATAATTCTAATAAACCAGTCTACTTTTCACAAAATCTGTTTTATAAGTGAAAATGTAAAATTCTTAAGAAAAAAAAACACAGCTCAATCAAAACAGTCTAGCAGAGCGCTTTTGCCGCAACCACTGCTTTCCGCACGCCCACTACTTACCTTTCGACACACCCACCAGTCCTTACTTCGGTCACGGTACTGGGATGCAGTTTATCCCTTCTAGTCTGTGTAGGCTGCCTTTCACAGTAGTAAAGCACCACCCAGCAGGTGGTGCTGATGTGCAATTCTATGCTCACCACCCACTAGAACCAAGAAAAATAAAAAATCCTTGACTAGAACATGGAAACAGGATTGGAGATGAATTTGTTTTTTTATTTCAAACATTATTTGTGTGGAGTAAAGAAATAAATACTGACTTACACAACACATTCACAACTCTCATTCGACCAAAAATGTCCATTCATCCATATTCCATAAATGTCCTATATATTTGAATGAATTCCTTCATCCATTAGGTCTTTCATCCTGTGTTCTAACTTTATTTATCTATTCAATTAATTTATATATCCTATTTATTGATCTACCCATCCAGTCCTAACTTTTTTATAGCAGCTTTATCATTTGATTAAGAAACAAATGTATGGTTGAATTGAGGTTGCTATACCTAAAACCTCTAATTCCTTATGAGTAATTATTACAGCTTGCATATACTGTGGTTTTCTAGTAGAAGAGTGTGTAAAAGTCTACTAGTCTTATTTGTTATGAACTATGTGATGGAACTGCCACAAACTCCAGAGTAATAAGGTTGACATAGTAGTTTATCAAAATAATCAGACCAGATATTTTTATATATTTAACTTTGACTATATTTCACCGCTTCACTTAAGCAAAACGTTTTAATCTTCTACCACTACTACAAAAATACTTTCAAAGAGCTAAAGCATGTCACACATTTTTTCTTCATGTACAATTACCATCTAGTTCACCCCATTTGTCAGATCTGTCTGATACCCCTAATTTAATTGGCCTACATCATGTAGATGAATACTACGTGAATGGGTTTTATAGCTGATTGGGATTACTAAAAAATATTGATATAATTCTTTTTTCTTGGGGGGGGGGGGTGGATTCGTAAATTTGGGGGGTTTCTGTAGCTGTGTTCTTGGCTACGATGATGTGTAATAAGATTGGATTTATTTATAAAAAAAAAAAAAAAAAAATTGTAATAAGATTGGATTGTTATATCCGGGGTTTGGTCGAGTGAGTCAGGAGAGGGAGTGTCTGCACTGTGATTTCTCAACAACACGAAAACGTTAGAGCCACTGTGCTTCTATCGCCTCAGAAAGGGAACTACAGCAGTGCTCTTCATACAACTGCTGGGAATTATGCTTGGTTTCTTGGGCAGAGGGACGCTCAAATCACCAGCGAAACATGGATATTACATATTTAATGCTTTCGATTTAGGTCAGTAGACATACAATTTACCACAATTTTCCTGCTCGACTCCGTTTATCGCGTCGTCAGTATGGAGAAGATGCTCTGCAGTCCGCATCCTGGGACAAATAAAACGAACTCTGCTTCACTGCCGTCGGACAAGGGGAATTCGGCGAGACAAATCGGACGAGCTGGTTCTCATAGCCCCGGCTCGGCTTCACTTGGGAGCGGGGCCGGTGGAGGAGTGAGTCGGGGAGGTTTTTTAGGAAACAGTATGAATTTTCAGCAAGCGTGTAAGCGTCAGTTAGAAGGAGTGTTGAGCAAATACACAAACTTAATTCAAGGATGGCAGAACAGGTAAGCAGAACTTTCAATCATCTTACCCACTGGGCAAAAACGAGTTGAATCAACGTTGGTTCCACGTTATTATTATTTTGTATATATGTGATGACATTGAATTGACGTGAAACAAAGGGAATTTCTTTTAATTTTTTTACCCAACTTTTAACCTAAATCCAATTACATGGTGATATTTTTTTGTCGATTTCACATTCAATTCACGTTAGTTGACAATTCAGTGCTAGAGGCTTCACTACAGACCCTGGTTCGATTCCAGGCTGTATCACAACCGGCCGTGATTGGGAGGGCCCATAGGGTGGTGCACAATTGGCCCAGCGTCATCCTGGTTAGGGTTTGGCCGGGGTAGGCCATCATTGTAAATAAGAATTTTTTCTTAACTGACTTGCCTAGTTAAATAAAGGTTTAATTTGATTTAAACCCTAACCCTTTTTTTAAAATGGTGTGTTCCTTGGTGCTTGCTATTAGTTATCTCTCCTTGCACTGCAAAGGTCAGTATTGTGTGGATTGATAATGTGTAACAACCGCTGTAAAGGCTACAGGTTGCAGCCCAGTTAGCCTACTTAAGTAGGCGGCAGGGATACCTGCCTAATGGATGGAGCGTTGGACTAGTAACCGAAAGGTTGCAAGTTCAAATCCCCGAGCTGACAAGGTACAAATCTGTTGTTCTGCCCCTGAACAAGGCAGTTAATCCACTGTTCCTAGGCCGTCATTGTAAATAAGAATTTGTTCTTAACTGCCTAGTTAAATAAATAAAAAGTGAGCAGAAGGAACTGCTATTTAGATCCTAGCCATAGCCTAGAAAATGGAAACATTGTAATTTTGACAACTACAGAGCCTGTGCATATTGGATAACAATGCTCATGCATGATTTAGCATTTGTCGGCCTTCCCTTGTTACAGTATCTGTGCGCATCATCGACATCTCTAACGCACAGATACTGTCCCTATATCCTAGTCTATTTATTTAACCTGGTCTCAGAGCATTTTGTATTATTCTGTATGTAAGTCTGAGACACTTCATTTTAGTATGATATGTAAGGTTTGGTATGGTCACATAAGACCGATGGTTACTTCCCAGGTAAAACAAACGTCTGGCCCACATCTGGCCTGATTCCGGCATACCAGATCTAAAACTGCCGGCCCGGGTCTGGCAGCCGGATCCGGCCCAAGTCCGAACTGAGTGACTGTACAGACTAGGCCTGAGTCATTTGGGCCAGATCTGGCAGCCTGAACTGAGCCAAAGCTGCCATTTTAGGGCCAGAATCAGCCCAGCAAGGGCCAAAATCCACTCAATTCTGATGTTATTCTATCTGCAGAGTTTACGTGACTGTGTTAGCCGTAGTTGGCTAGCTAGCAAGTAAGGGATAAGAACATTGCCAGCCTGCATAGGAATCAAACAAATAGAATGAACAACAAATCCGCTTCTCTCGCAATCTAACAGTTTTAACGAACAACCAGGTTTAGTGAAAGGATGAAATAGTAGGAATTTACTTGTCAAAATCTCAATGAAAACATGTACATTTTACCAGTAAATGTGTGCTTGTTTTCTTTGGCAACAGTGGTATAAGCGAGATAAACGCCTCCGCTCTACATTATATGGAACTAATAAACACGGCTTGTACCAAGTTGTCCATTATTTCCAGATAATGTATAAAGCGTCAGTGTTCATCTCTTACATGCATGTCTCTCTGGGTCTATCTGCCCTTTCCTTGCTGTCCATCTGTACCCTTGGATGTGAAAGTGTTTCTCCTGACAGCACCTTTTGAATAACAGGGGAAGAAAAGAGCAAAAGCAGTAGTTCCAACAATTAGTCAGATTTTGACACCACACAGAAATCCTATGAATCACAGTCCAGACCTCAAATGGGAAGCAAATCAACACAACACAGTAACCACAGAGGTTTTCACTTTCAACAAATCCAAATATACATGTGCCTGTTGTAGCGCCACCGTGTGGTCAATCTGAATGTACTTGCATATGTTGAGTCTTGACAGGGTTTGGGTATGTGTACCAAGAGTGGTTACAATACAAATATCTGATGTATATGCATTTGTGCCAGACCACACCGACATGAATGTTTATTGGTCAGTTGTTTGACATACTAGTCTGGAAAATATTGCTTTGAAAGACCTTGGTGCCTAGATGCCATATATCAAGTTTCATCCAGATCGGCCCTGTGGTTCCGGAAGAGATGGCATTTTAAGTGTTTTTCAAAAATTCTAAATGGTGGAAAATCCATCATGGCAGACCTTGTGGGTCCTTGAGGAAAATGTGTTCTTTTTGAGAAGAGGCACCTATGCACAGAATTTCAAGACTCTAGGTCAGGGATGGGCAACTGGCGGCCTGTGGGATTTGGTTATGTGTAAGGGTTATGGTTTAGGATAGGGATATCCTATGGATCCCAGATAGCACTGACCATAAACATATAGAAGCTATGGATGCAAGGACTGGCCATCCATTATATAAAAACTATAGTTTTGAGGCTATACAGTGTTTGTTTTCAGTTAATCCTATGTTTGGTTCTGATGGGGAAGAACAGTTGACCGAAGCTCAACAAGCATTTATAACATTTTCTTTGAGAAGCAATAGGTATACAGTGACTAGTAAAAGTCTACACACCCTTGAACAGTTTTCACATTTGAGATTGACTCTTTTACTGTCCAGCCACACCATCCCAGGTTCAGGTTGCCATCCTTCAGATTCACATTTTGAGTATTTGTTGCACGGTGGTGGAGACAGTCCATCAGAGAGGCTGAGGGTGGAGAGACAAACAAGAACATGTGTATTGTCAAGCAAATCACTTTACACAGGGTTCAAGTGAGGAATGGGATCAGCTGGGAACACTAATAATTCAACCAATATAATGTTTAATAATTGAACCAATAGAATGTTTAACATTATACTTATAGTTTTTTTTTTTATATAGATTTACTTTTCAATGAAAGAAGACAGCAGCTGATTGACCCATTTAAAAAAAAAATTAATTTCACCTTTATTTAACCAGGTAGGCAAGTTGAGAAAAAGTTCTCATTTACAATTGCGACCTGGCCAAGATAAAGCAAAGCACTTCGACACATACAACGACACAGAGTTACACATGGAGTAAAACAAACATACAGTCAATAATACAGTATAAACAGTCTATATACGATGTGAGCAAATGAGGTGAGATAAAGGAGGTAAAGGCAAAAAAAAGGCCATGGTGGCAAAGTAAATACAATATAGCAAGTAAAACACTAGAATGGTAGATTTGCAGTGGAAGAATGTGCAAAGAAAAATAATGGGGTGCAAAGGAGCAAAATAAATAAATACAGTAGGGAAAGAGTTAGTTTGTTTGGGCTAAATTTATAGGTGGGCTATGTACAGGTTCAGTAATCTGTGAGCTGCTCTGACAGTTGGTGCTTAAAGCTAGTGAGGGAGGTAAGTGTTTCCAGTTTCAGAGATTTTTGTAGTTCGTTCCAGTCATTGGCAGCAGAGAACTGGAAGGAGAGGCGGCCAAAGAAAGAATTGGTTTTGGGGGTGACCAGAGAGATATACCTGCTGGAGCGTGTGCTATGTGCTACATGCTGGAGCGCGTGCTATGTGCTACATGCTGGAGCGCGTGCTATGTGCTACATGCTGGAGCGCGTGCTACATGACTGTATAGGGTTAACCATTTTGTTGTTGTTGTAATTTTAAAGAAATTGAACCTTGTAACTAGGGAAGTCAGTTAAGAACAAATACTTATTTACAATGACGGCCTACATCGGCCAAACCCGGACAGAGCTGGGTCAATTGTGCACCACCCTATGGGACTCTCAATCACAGCCAGGAGATACAGCCTGCATTCGAACCAGGGTGTCTGTTGTGATGCCTCAAGCACTGAGATGCAGTGCCTTAGAACGCTGCGCCACTTGGGAAACCAAACCATGAATAGTTTTTCAAAACAATGTATTGTTTTGTGATTGACCACTATCTAGATCCAAATTATTCAAGTAGCTAACGTTACAAATAACCACTGGGACTATATAATAAATGTATGTATATGTGTGTTACTGTAATTCAGCGTTTAGCTGCCATAGTACACACGAAGCTAAATAAACCATTATTATCATCATTATGAACTTAGACAAAGTTTATGTTCAGGTTCAGCAAAACTTTGGCATGCAACCTTGGGTTATGACAAAGAAACACTATGGCTAAGTAACACAGCTGGTGACACAATTCATAATTGACCTGGTTTAGATACGCAGTTTTATTTTCTTCTGGCATCTCAGAATGCGCAGGCATAGCTACTGTCAAAGGTTCCATACATAAAATACATGTTTGATGTCTCACAAATATAAGGTGTGCAAAAATAATAAATGTGACATTAAGCAGATGCTTTTATCCAAAGGGACAGTATATATGCATACATTTATTTTCTGTTCGTGGCCCCGGGAATCGAACCCACAACATTTTGAGCGCCAGGATTTTTTCCATGGACTGTCATGGTCGTTATTTATTTATCTATTTTAATAGGCTATAGACTACATTTGTAACCGTTTTAATAGGTTACTGCAATAATTCAACATGCATGGTTGTAGGCTGCATCACTCCTTCAGCATAGTTTGCAGATGATCAAATGGAAGATCTAGGCCTACATTTTCAGAAAATACAATTATTCTACGCCATAGGCTACAACAACCGTGCAATGAGGAATGTATTATTGTTAGGACACAATTATTGTCTAGGCTGTAAACTGCCCGTGATGTAGGCAAAATTTGAATAACCGCTCAAACGCCATTTTGTGTTTTATGCCAAAATAAAGGTCTTTTAAAATACAACCATTTGGATCAGTTATGGGTTTATTTTCGACAGGTCCAGAAAATTACATTAGGCCACTCATATAGTGTATTTTGGCAGGATGTATCGGCGTTTACAGATAGGCCTACCATAGAAAAATAGGCTATAGCCTATGACCCTGAGATATGCTGTCGGTCGTGGATCATGTATCCCAAGTCGTCCTATAATTAACGTGGCCACCAGCATATGCCTAAAAATCAATAATGCCATTATATTAAGACAGGATTGGCCGAAGGACTGAAATTAATAGAATTAGTGAGTGGGGTTCCAAAAAAATCTGTAGTAAAATCAAATTCCTTTTATAGAATAAATTCTTTAGGGTCTTGCTCCATCTAATAGCCTAATGGGAAGAATTTTAGCTTGCAAATGACTGAGCAAATTCGAGGTGAAATTATTACATTAATTAGTTGTTTTATTCTTGCATCACCTGCCGAAAGAACCTCATGGCTCTACTTCTGAAAAGGTTAATCAGGCCAGATATGCTGAAGTGGACTTGGCCCGAGTACCATTAGCCGGAACCAAGAGTAATATTTTTCTGCCTGACTCGGGAAGTGCTCGGCCCGTATGAAGCCCCCTGAGTCCGAGTCAATGCCGAGTCCCCCAAGTCTAAAACGGATTAGGCCCCAAACCCACCTTGTTGACTGGGTTAAGGCAAAAACAAAAGTAATGTGATTGGTCGGGATGGATGGGTCGCAACCCAAAGGTTGCGAGTTCGAATCTCATCAAGGACAACTTTAGCATTGTATCTAATTAGCAACTTTTCAACTACTTAGCATGTTAGCTAACCCTTCCCCTAGCCTTAACCATTTTAGCTAAACTTAATTCTAACCCTTAGCCTAGCTAACATTAGCGAGCTAGCTAGAAATCGTAACATATCATACGTTTTGAAAAATTGCATACAGCATATGTATACAGTCGTGGCCAAAAGTTTTGAGAATGCAACAAATATTACTTTTCACAAAGTCTGCTGCCTCAGTTTGTATGATGGCAATTTGCATATACTCCAGAATGTTATGAAGAGTGATCAGATGAATTGCAATTCATTGCAAAGTCCCTCTTTGCCATGCACATGAACTGAATCCCCCCAAAAACATGTCCACTGCATTTCAGCCCTGCCACAAAAGGACCAGCTGACATCATGTCTGTGAGTCTCTCGTTATAACACATGTGTGAGTGTTGATGAGGACAAGGCTGGAGATCACTCTGTCATGCTGATTGAGTTCGAATAACAGACTGGAAGATTCAAAAGGAGGGTGGTGCTTGGAATCATTGTTCTTCCTCTGTCAACCATGGTTACCTAAAAGGAAACACGTGCCGTCATCATTGCTTTGCACAAAAAGGGCTTCACAGGCAAGGATATTGCTGCCAGTAAGATTGTACCTAAATCAACCATTTATCGGATCATCAAGAACTTCAAGGAGAGCGGTTCAATTGATGTGAAGAAGGCTTCAGGGCGCCCAAGAAAGTCCAGCAAGCGACAGGACCGTTTCAGCTGCAGGATCGGAGCACCACCAGTACAGAACTTGCTCAGGAATGGCTGCAGGCTGGTGTGAGTGCATCTGCACGCACAGTGAGGTGAAGACTTTTGGAGGATGGCCTGGTGTCAAGAAGGGCAGCAAAGAAGCCACTTATCTCCAGGAAAAACATCAAGGACAGACTAATATTCTGCAAAAGGAACAGGGATTGGACTGCTGAGGACTGGGGTAAAGTCATTTTCTCTGATGAATCCGCTTTCCGATTGTTTGGGGCATCCGGAAAAAAGTTTGTACGGAGAAGACAAAGGTGAGTGCTACCATCAGTCCTGTGTCATGCCAACAGTAAAGCATCCTGAGACCATTCATGTGTGGGGTTGCTTCTCAGCCAAGGGAGTGGGCTAACTCACAATTGTGCCTAAGAATACAGCAATGAATAAAGAATGGTACCAACACATCCTCTGAGAGCATCTTCTCCCAACCATCCAGGAACAGTTTGGTGACGAACAATGCCTTTTCCAGCATGATGGAGCACCTTACCATAAGGCAAAAGTGATAACTAAGTGGCTTGGGGACAAAACATCAATATTTTGGGTCCATGGCCAAGAAACTCCCCAGACCTTAATTAATCCCATTGAAAACTTGTGATCAATCCTCAAGAGGCGGGTGGACAATCAAAAACCCACAACTCCAAGCATTGATTATGCAAGAATGGGCTGCCATTAGTCAGGATGTGGCCCAGAAGTTAATTGATAGCATGCCAGGGCAGATTGCAGAAGTCTTGAAAAAGAAGGGTCAACACTGCAAATATTGACTCTTTGCATCAACTTCATGTAATTGTCAATAAAAGCCTTTGACACCTATGAAATGCTTGTAATTATACTTCAGTATTCCACAGTAACATCTGACAAAAAATATCTAAAGACACTGAGGCAGCAGATTTTGAAAATGTATATTTGTGTCATTCTCAAAACTTTTGGCCATGACTTCATTTAGCAAATTCAAATCATTATGCATTATATGTAATACATGTTTTTTTATGGTAACATCATAGTAAATGGAGTGTCTTGGATTTACGTACAGAATAATATGAAATTATCTGAGACCAGGTTGATTTATTTCCCTTGAGGTCAGTGGCTTATTTGAAAACCACTGAACACTTGTCAGAATTGTGAAATTATGCGTGTGAAAGTTTAGACAGTGACCGATCATGAGGAAACTGGGTGTATGGCAGGTTGTTTTGTATGGGCTCCTCAAACTGAGTTTATTTATTTTGGACAGAGAACTTGAGGAAAGAGAGAGTTTATGGTAAAGTACCTAGTTTGCCACTTGAAAACACTTCTTGATACAATTGTTGAATAGCATGTTAGCTATGTGTGCCTTTTTTAAACTGGAACAGTTGAGGCATACATCAAATTCACAAAAAATGACAAATGGACAGTTTTTAAAATTTCCTGTGGGAGTTTACACACCTAGGAAAAAGCTGGTAGTATTCATGGTGAAACGTCACTGTATCTATGTAGGACTGCAGAGATGAGCTAAAGGACAGCAGTGTGCTAGAGCATATATCCGCTCTACTTAGACCCCTTTCTGTGTTTGCAAACATTGCCGCAATAGGACGATGTACGCAAGTTGGTGGCAGAACGAGGGAGAGTTCTAATAGAATGCCAGCAAAAAAAGCCTAATTTATGTTGCCAATAAGTGCATTTCACACTACTTTTGGATTATAATTGGTTTTTAAGGCTCATATGAATGTCCTGCTAAATATGTTTGTCATCATCGTAAATCAACTGCATTATACTTTAAAAAACGAATGGCTCTTTGGCTAGCTTTTTCTACAGCCTATATCAATGAGCGTTAGCATTCTAGCTACAACTGCTACATCCAAAATAGATATTTTGCAAAGATCCCAACCAGATAAACTCAGCGAAAGAAAATAAATGTCCCTTTTTCAGGACCCTATCTTTCAAAGATAATTCATAAAATCCGGACAGCTACGGAGAGACCATTTGTAGCAACACCTGCACAGGATCGGTACAGCCGAACATCACACCTGCGGGACAGGTACAGGATGGCAACAACTGCCTGAGTTACACCAGTGCTCAGACTGTCCGCAGTAGGCTGAGAGGCTGGACTGAGGGCTTGTAGACCTGTTGTAAGGCAGGTCCTCACCAGACATCACCGGCAACAACGTCGCCTATTGGCACAAACTAGAGGTCGACCGATTAATCGGAATGGCTGATTTAATTATGGCCGATTTTCAAGTTTTCACAACAATCGGAAATCGGTATTTTTGGGCGCCAATTTTTTTTTATACCTTTATTTAACTAGACAAGTCAGTTAAGAACACGTTATTATTTTCAATGACTGCCTAGGAACGGTGGGTTAACTGCCTTGTTCAGGGGCAGAATGGCAGATTTTCACCTTGTCAGCTCGGGGGACCCAATCTTGCAACCTTACAGTTAACGAGTCCAACGCAATAATGACCTGCCTCTCTCTTGTTGCACTCCACAAGGAGACTGACTGCCTGTTACGCGAATGCAGTAAGCCAAGGTAAGTTTCTAGGTAGCATTAAACTTACCTTTATAAAAAACAATCAATCATAATCACTAGTTAACTACACATGGTTGATGATATTACTAGATATTATCTGGCGTGTCCTGCGTTGCATATAATCTGACTGAGCGGTGGTAGGCAGAAGCAGGCGCGTAAACATTCATTCAAACAGCACTTTCGTGCGTTTTGACAGCAGCTCTTCATTGTGCGTCAAGCATTGCGCTGTTTATGACTTCAAGCTTATCAACTCGCGAGATGAGGCTCGTGTAACCGAAGTGAAATGGCTAGCTAGTTAGCGCGCGCTAATTGTCGTTGTGTTGCTGGTTAGAGCCCAGGGAGGAGCGAGGAGAGGGACAGAAGCTATACTGTTACACTGGCAATACTAAAGTGCCTATAAAAACATCCAATAGTCAAAGGTTAATGAAATACAAATGGTATAGAGGGAAATAGTCCTATAATTCCTATAATAACTACAACTTAAAACTTCTTACCTGGGAATATTGAAGACTCATGTTAAAAGGAACCACCAGCTTTCATATGTTCTCATGTTCTGAGCAAGGAACTGAAACGTTAGCTTTCTCACATAGCACATATTGCACTTTTACTTTCTTCTCCAACACTTTGTTTTTGCATTATTTAAACCAAATTGAACATGTTTCATTATTTACTTGAGGCTAAATTGATTTTATTGATGTATTATATTAAGTTAAAATAAGTGTTCATTCAGTATTATTGTAATTGTCATTATTACAAATACATTTTTAAAAATCGGCCGATTTTAATCGGTATCGACTTTTTTTGGTCCTCCAATAATCGGTATCTGCGTTGAAAAATCATAATCGGTCGACCTCTAGCACAAACCCACTGTCGCTGGACCAGACGGGACTGGCAAAAATGTTATTTTACTGATGAGTCGCGGTTCTGTCTCACCAGTGGGATGATGGTCGGATTCGCGTTTATCGTCAAAGGAATGAGCGTTACACCGAGGCCTGTACTCTGGAGCGGGATCGATTTGGAGGTGGGTCCGTCATGGTCTGGAGCGGTGTGTCACAGCATCATCGGATTGAGCAATCTTAATGATGTGCGTTACAGGGAAGACATCCTCCTCCCTCATGTGGTACCCTTTCTGCAGGCTCATCCTGACATGACCCTCCAGCATGATAATACCACCAGCCGTACTGCTCGTTCTGTGCGTGATTTCCTGCAAGACAGGAATGTCAGTGTTCTGCCATTGCCAGCGAAGAGCCCGGATCTCAATCCCATTGAGCACGTCTGGGACCTGTTGAATTGGAGGGTGAGGGCTAGGGCCATTCCCCCGCAGAAATGTCTGGGAATTTGCAGGTGCCTTGGTGGGGTAACATCTCACAGCAAGAACTGGCAAATCTAGTGCAGTCCATGAGGAGGAGATTCACTGTAGTACTTAATGCAGCTGGTGGCCACACCAGATACTGACGGTTAATTTTGATTTTGACCCCCCTTTGTTCAGGGACACATTATTGCATTTCTGTTAGTCACATGTCTGTGGAACTTGTTCAGTTTGTCTCAGTTGTTGAATCTTGTTATGTTCATACAAATATTTACACATGTTAAGTTTGCTGAAAATAAACGCAGTTGACAGTGCGAGGACATTTCTTTTTTTGCTGAGTTTATAATCTTGGCGACTGTTCAAGCAAGAATCCAAACATCATTTTAAGCCTATAACACAAAGACTTTGTTTAGAAGTGGTGCAGTGTATGATGACTGCCAGGTACCTGGTTATTGATTCAAAACCAAAAGTGTTTTTCGAAGGAGATGTGACCTTTCTCCCCACAACCTGAGTGAATGCATATACACACACGCTCTACCTCTTTTCAAAAGGTTAGCTCGTAGTATACATCAAGCAGATGTATAGTTGGCTAATATGTCTGTGTAAAACTCCACAAGTTGAGTGTTGGGATTTGGGTTTCGAGATGGTTCTTCCACAAGAACAAAATACTTCTGTATTTCTAAATGACTTTTTATGTATTGGAGGCAAATTTGGTTATTTGGAGTTCAAGGTAACTGTTCCATATTCAATTTAAAAAGTGATTAAGGGGCCTCCCGAGTGACGCAGCGGTCTAATGCACTGCATCTCAGTGCTAGAGGCGTGTCTAAACACAGAGGTTCAATCCCGGGCTCTACCACAACCAGCCGTGTCCGGAGGCCGATAGGACATCTGGGTTTAGGGAGTGTTTGGCCGGAGGGGATTTACTTGGCTCATCGTCCCCTCAGTCACCAGCTGAACAGCGTTTCCATTGGTGCGGCTGGCTTCCGGCGGGTCATGTTTCGGAGGACGCATGACTCCACCATTGCCTCTCCCCAGCCCGTTGGGAGTGATGAGACAAGATCTGAGGAAACATGGAAACAAGACTGCGAAGCTACACTGAGCACCGGCTGAAGTTAATATGAAATCGCATTCCAAATCTCAGATTCACATTTTTGGTCATTCAGCAGACGCTCTTATCCAGAGCGACTTACACTAGTAGTAAGTGCGTACTTTCATGCTTTTTGTTGTTGTACTGGTCCCCCATGGGAATCGAACTCCACAACCCTGGCGTTGCAAGCGCCAGACTCTACCAACTGAGCCACACAAGACCATTCACTGGAGCATGTTGTTTTCTTCTGTCAAAGTAAAATAATGCTAGCCTATTGAAACTACCTGAATCATCGCAGTAGTGTGCCTACCTGCCTGCTACTTGAAAATAATGAGAGCAACCAAGTTGAAAGCTTTTCCTGGGGTTATTGTACTATTATGTTACGGTGTGTGCCACTTTTCAATGCTTTTCTGCTAGTATAGCCCACTTCTTCTTGACATTTGATGTGTCAATGGACCAAGTAAAGCCTACTGTACCAGTACATGTAACACTGTCTATAAGCTGGAAAAGCCAACAATATATTTTCCCTTCACCACAGATCTCATGGCCTTAAATTGCAGTTCTAACATAGTTCTAACATTGGACATAGTTTGTGTGACATTTGGGTTCACGTACAGGATTTCCAGACGTACTTTCAGTCGAGACTGATTTTCATCTAGCGGCCAAGGATGGCACATTTTCACAAATTTGGGAAGCTGAAAAATGAATGTCAGAAAGTATGCCATAGCCAGAAAATGTCCTTTTGACATGTTTTCCACCAGCAAGTCGTATTTTGTCATGCACAACAGATGTGATAGTTCGGAAAAGCCTCCCATGCCTAAGAGTTCAAAAATGGCAAGGAATGCACAAGAGGCAGTCTGTCAGTGGGAGACTGTGTTGGTATAATTACTAGGTCTGCCACTCACATCCCTGTGTCTAAGAGCATAAACATTGTAGGCTATGTACAGTATGTACCTGGCTATGCTGTGGTCTTGTGAGCATCTCTGAGAGCGGGTCTATGCCAAGTTTGCACTGTGTTTGGGTGATCATGTCAATGTCAATTGCTATATTGTAGGTGTGTGAATGTGCACGAGTATTGTACTGAATGCTTAGTTTTCATGTTTGTCTCACACGTATGCACATATTTGGGTGTCTATCTAAGTCCTCCAATTGTGCACCACACCATCACCCTGAGAGAGGGCCTGCATGTGCTTTAGGATGAATGGGTTGCCCCTCTATTACGGCTCCCCAGTCTATAAGGTCCCAATGCTCAGAGTGCAGCTTTCAGAGAAACTGGGCTGTTATACACACAGACACTGTGAAATTACCTTCCACGTCACATGCGCCTCATTACTTGCACGATTATTAATGTATCACAAGGCCTCTGGGTCAAACCTAATGCCAAGACTCCGGGAGGTACCATTGCCAATTTCCGAGCCAGCCAAGACGTTCCTGATACTGCCATTGGGTCCAATTGGGAAGCTAGATGGTTGTAACATTCGGGGGGGCCATCTACTAAAGGTGCAGTTATTAAATGTATACTGTGGGCTGGAAGCTAAGCTGTTGAGTCTGACTTAAGTATGCTCTTTGTAATGTGTGGTAAGCCAAGCTTTTTCAGGGTTACTGTTTTACCACAACTCAAAATGTTTTCTTCTTTGAACTAGAACGAGTCCTCAGTGTGCCGGAGCTCAAGGCTGGTTTCCATGGGGACGGTACAGAGCTGAGGAGAAACCATTTAAAAACAACTGGATGAACAAATGTTTTCTGTTGCGTAAGATGCTGCACTTTTAATTTTAACTCTGTTTTCATGTGCACATTCTTATTTCAAATACATTGCATTCGGAAAGTATTCAGACCCATATTTTGTTACGTTACAGCCTTATTCTAAAACTTGTCCCAAAGCCACTCCTGCATTTTCTTGGCTGTGTGCTTATGGTTGCTGTCCTGTTGGAAGGTGAACCTTTGTCCCAGTCTGAGGTCATGAGTGCTCTAGAGCAGGTTTTCATCAAGGATCTCTCTGTATTTTGCTCTGTTCATCTTGGTTAGCAGATGTTAATGCATGTGTAGCGAAATGCTTGTGCTTTTAGTTCCGACAGTGCAGTAATATCTAACAAGTAATCTTACAATTCCCCAACAACTACCTAATACACACAAATCTAAAGGGGTGAATGAGAATATGTACATATAAATATATGGATGAGCGATGGCCAAGCAAAGGTGCAATAGATGGTATAAAATACAGTATATACATATGATATGAATAATGTAAGATATGTAAAGTGGCATTGTTTAAAGTGACTCGTGATCCATTTATTAAAGTGGCCAGTGATTGGGTCTCAATGTGGGCAGCAGCCTCTCTGAGTTAGTGATTGCTGTTTAGCAGTCTGATGGCCTTGAGATAGAAGCTGTTTTTCAGTCTCCCGGTCCCAGCTTTAATGCACCTGTCCTGACCTCGCCTTCTGGATAGTAGTGGTTTGAACAGGCAGTGGCTCAGGTGGTTGTTGTTGTCCTGGACAATCTTTTTGGCCTTCCTGTGACATCGGGTGCTGTAGGTGTCATGTAGGGCAGGTAGTGATGCGTTGTGCAGACCGCACCACCCTCTGGAGAGCCTTGCGGTTGAGGGCGGTGCAGTTGCCGTACAGGATGCTCTCGATTGTGCATCTGTAAAAGTTGGTCAGGATTTTGGGCGACAAGCCAAATTTCTTCAGCCTTCTGAGGTTGAAGAGGTGCTGTTGCTGCTCCTTCACCACACTGTCTGTGTGGGTGGACCATTTCAGTTTGTCAGTGATGTGTACGCAGAGGAACTTAACTTTCCACCTTCTCCACTGCTGTCCCATTGATGTGGATAGAGGGGTGCTCCCTCTGCTGTTTCCTGAAGTCCACGATCATCTCCTTTTTGTTTTGTTGACGTTGAGTGAGAGGTTATTTTCCTGACACCACACTCCAAGTGCCCTCAGCTCCTCGCTGTAGGTTGTCTCATCGTTGTTGGTAATCAAGCCCACTACTGTCGTGTCGTCTGCAAACTTGATGATTTGAGTTGGATGCGTACATGGCCACGCAGTCATGTGCCTTTTTACTGAGGAGTGGCTTCCGTCTGGCCACTCTACCATAAAGGCTTGATTGGTGGAGTGCTGCAGAGATGGTTGTTCTTCTGGAAGGTTTCTCCCATTTCCACAGAGGAGCTCTGGAGCTCTTTCAGAGCGACCATCGAGTTCTTGGTCACCTCCCTGACCAAGGCCCTTCTCCCCCGATTGCTCAGTTTGGCCGGGCGGCCAGCTCTAGGAGGAGTCTTGGTGGTTCCAAACTACTTCCATTTAAGAATGATGGAGGCCACTATGTTCTTGGGGACCTTCGATGCTGCAGAAATGTTTTGGTACCCTTCCCCAGATTTGTGTGTAGATTGAGGATGTTTATTTATTTGAGTGCACTTATGTTGGGCGGTTTAGGCCTGGCTCGCAGTCTGCATTCCAATTCATCCCAAAAATGTTCAATGGGGTTGAGGTCAGGGCTCTGTGCAGGACAGTCAAGTTCTTCCACACCAATCTCGACAAACCATTTCTGTATGGACCTCGCTTTGTGCACGTGGGCATTGTCATGCTGAAACAGGAAAGTGCCTTCCCCTACCCAAAGTGTTGCCACAAAATTGGAAGCACAGAATTGTCTACAATGCTCTAGCGTTAAGATTTCCGTTACCTAGATCTAAGGGGCTGAGTCAAAACCATGAAAAACATCCCCAGTAGCATTTTCCAAGCATCCACCGAACCCGGATTCGTCTGTCAGTTTGGCATTGCGCATGGTGGTCTTAGGCTTGTGTGCGGCTGCTCGGCCATGAAAACCCATTTCAGGAAGCTCCCGATGAACGGTTCTTGTGTTGACGTTGCTTCCAGAGGCAGTTTTGAACTCGGTAGTGAATGTTGCAACCGAGGACAGACAATTTTTACCCGCTTCAGCACTCGGTGATCCCGTTCTGTGAGCTTGTGTGGCCTACCATTTCGCGGCTGAGCCGTTCTTGCACCTGTATGTTTCCACTTCACAATAACAGCACTTACAGATGACCTGGGCAGCTCTAGCAGAGCATAAATTTGATGAACTGACTTGTTGGAAAGGTGGCATCCTATTCTACTGCCAATGTTTGTCTATGGAGATGGCTGTGTGCTCGATTTTATACAGCTGTCAGCAATGGGTATTGCTGAAATAGCCTAATCCATTTATTTGAAGGGGTGTCCATACATTTGTATATACAGTACCAGTCAAAAGTTTGGACACATTGTCATTCAAGGGTTTTTCTTTATTTTTTTTTTTTTAACCTTTTTCTACATTGTTGAATAATAGTGAAGACATCATAACTATGAAGTCATACATATGGAATCATGTAGTAACCATAAAATGGTATTTTAGATTCTTCAAAGTAGCCACCCTTTGCCTTGATGACAGCTTTGCACACTCTTGGCATTCTCTCAACCAGCCTCATGAGGTATTCACCTGGAATGCATTTCAGTTAACAGATGTGGCTAGTGGAATCTCTTTCCTTTTTTAATGCGTTTGAGCCAATTAGTTGTATTGTGACAAGGTAGGGGGTGGTATACAGAAGATGGACCTAGTCGGTAAAAGACCAAGGTCATATTATGGCAAGAACAGCTCAAATAAGGAAAGACAAACGAAAGTCCATTACTTTGACTGATCTTCATGTCTTAGTGTGCAAAATGTTAAGTTTGAAAGTTTCTTCAAGTGCAGTCACAAACACCATCAAGCGCTATGATGAAACTGGCTCTCATGAGGACGCCACAGGAAAGGAAGACCCAGAGTTACCTCTGCTGCAGGGGATAAGTTCATTAAAGTTACCAGCCTCAAAGTGTATCCCAATGAAATACTTCAGAGTTCAAGTAACAGACACATCTCAACATCAACTGTTCAGAGGAGACTGCGTGTATCAGGCCTTCCTGGTTGAATTGCTGCAAAGAAACCACTACTTAAGGACATTAATAAGCAGAAGAGACTTGCTTGGGCCAAGAAGCACGAGCAATGGACATCGGACCGGTGGAAATCTGTCCTTTGGTCTGAGGAGTCCACATTTTAGATTTTTGGTTTCAACCGCGGTGTCTTTGTGAGACGCGGAGTAGTTGAACGGATGATCTCTGCATGTGTGGTTCCCACCGTGAAGGATGGAGGTGTGATGGTGCTTTGCTGGTGACACTGTCAGTGATTTTATTTAGAATTCAAGGCACACTTAACCAGCATGGCTACCTTAGCATTCTGCAGCGATATGCCAGTCCCACTAAGCTCAAACCAAATGGGATATCATTTTGTTTTTCAACTCGACAATGACCCAACACACCTCCAGGCTGTGGAAGTGCTATTTTACCAAGAAGGAGAGTGATGGAGTGCTGCATCAGATGACCTGGCCTCCACAATCACCCCACCTCAACCCAATTGAGATGGTTTGGGATGAGTTGGACCCCAGAGTGAAGGAAAAGCAGCCAACAAGTGATCAGCATATGTGGGAACTCCTTCAAGACTTTTGGAAAAGCATTCCTCATGAAGCTGATTGAGAAAATGCCAAGAGTGTGAAAAGCTGTCATCAAGGCAAAGGGTGGTTACTTTAAAGAATCTGAAATATAAAATATAATTTGAATTTTATTGAGAAATATATATATTTTTACTACATTATTCCATGTCTTATTTCATAGTTTGTCTTCACTATTATTCTACAAAGTAAAAGTAAAATGAAACCCTTGACTGAGTAGGTGTCTAAACTTTTTTGACTAGTACTGTATAGGGTATATTAAGATGGTATTATTTGTCTATTTTGCCCAAATGTATGAATATGAGATGTAAGCTCCAATGGGTATTTTGGCAACCTTGTAAATAACAGTGTAATAAAAGTTATAAAGCTGCTCTCAGTTAGGTTAGGCTATACAGTCTGCCAGCTGTTTGTGTTAGTCTCCCCTCATGTTGTCTCCTCCGGTATCCCCATCCATCAGTTTCCTCTGTTTGTGTTAGTCTCCCCTCATGTTGTCTCCTCTGGTATCCCCATCCATCAGTTTCCTCATGCTGTTTGCGTATTCATGCAAGAGCTCTGGAGGAGACCCAGAATGTGCTGATATGCATTTCCTTTTAGCAAAGTCAATGTTAATACCGTTAGGAAATGCCTGGCTGTCTGTGTATGTGAAAGAATGTGCAACAGTAAGCACTTTTGGGTGTATTATCATGGTGGAGAATAATTAGTTTAATTCCAGTAGTATTCCCTATTGAAATGCTATTTTGGCAGTGCTGGGTGTAGTACCACTGCTCACCACTATGATTGAACAATACCTGACGACTCAAACTGATTCCACCCCCCTCCTGCTCCAGGTTTGCTACATACTTTAGTCTGAGACTGCTATCGTTGAAGTTGTTTGTGGTGTTGTGAAAAACAGTCATGCGATTGGATCATCTCGAACTAATCAGAGTATCGCTGCTTTGAATTACCCATGTATGTTCTGGCTCTGGGCCAACCCATCAGGTTCTGGTTCCAATCAGAATGGTTAGAAATGGTTTCCTTCTAGATATCATTGAGGAGGTACTCAGATCCAGACTTATTGCGGCGAAAAAACTAACGTCCATGTGCCTAGCGTTTGGCCGAAGCAAGGTGTTTAGGTAGCCAGGCAAGATTGCACCCACCTCGACTTTGGTGTTCTGCTTCTTCCGCCCCCATAGAGTGGTGCTATGACTGAAAGTCTTGAGTTGGAACTGTTGGACATCAGGCCCTCAGGAGAATGGAGCTCAATTGAAAATATCTGTTTTCATTGGGTTATCAATCATTGTTCAACATAGGTCTTTTAGCAGTTCTGTCCAGTGTGGGTACCTTGTGCCTCCTGGTAATTGGTGTCCGCAGTAAGATGTCCCTTTTGGGCTATTGGAGTTGAACCAGGAGTCGTGTGAGAGTGATGTCTCGGAAGTATGAGGATAGTTTTCCCATGCTTTGTTACAGTTTCTAGTGTGCTACTTAGCCATGAATTTGATTTCACCTGGGAACAGTGTGCTGCAGTGTTGTCATGGTATTGTACTGAAACAACTGGCTGTTTAGTAAGGAGTAAGGTTACACTATCCATCACTTTTAACACCATTACCATTTGTTTTCCACTGACAGGGCCAGGACTATATCTGGGGTCAATTATAAATCCTGCTCTTTGCTGACTGTGTCAGGGTTGAAATACTGACCCAGGCACAAAGATCCCCGTTGCACACATTAATCACATTCTCTTGGGATGGAGCGGGAGGTCGTGGGTGTGGGATCCATTACCAGATGGCACTACACTATGGAAATCCTGAGGATTAATGGGAAAATGGCTAATGTGAAGGACCCAGCGATCATTGCCCACATTTAGAGTCCGATGCACTGTATACATTCAAGTTAAGGTAATGCATATTTGTGGACTGTTAAGGTCTCGTAAAGTTGACAATTTTATCACCAGCTTAAGTCAGAACAACATTCCCTTTTGGGAAGCATGCAATGTGCACGCACACGAAATGTATTGAACACCAGAGATTTAGTTCAAGCTGTCTTGAGTGTTAATGCAAAGGGGCCGGTGAAATATGACCATTATCACGGATACATCTTCTGCTGCAAGATACAAATTGCCCTAATGAAACAAAGTATGAATAAATTAAAATAGGCTGATATGCTAAATGAGCCTCTAGAACAAAGCAACAAGCTCCAAGACCAGCTGATGCAAGCTTGGAATCCAGTAAAATGAATTACATTTGCCAAAATGAGAGGGCTAAGTACTCGTGCCTATACAGACATAAATTAAATCATTCAAAATACTACACCAGAGAGCATGATTTGGCCACAGAGGATAATGAACTTTTTAAATTTTTTTAATGAGCTGTGTGTTTTGTTTTAAGCGTGCAGTTAGGGAAATGCGCATGGCAAATAGCTTATCAAATAGATGTATCAAATCTTCCCTCATGTGGCACTTTGGGGTGGACCCACCTGTCTCAATCAATGAAAGAAATGGACAAGATGGCGGTGAACACATTGTTTGGTTGCTTCATTGAGCAAAAATGTATTTATTTTAATACAAGTTTATTTTATTCAAACAAACCACTTGCAACTGGACAGAGACATTTTAGAACATCCATGTTTGACCCGAAATCAAGAACGAAGATGGTATCGGCAGGTTAAGGTTGGCCAAATTCTCTGTCCTACTCCAAACATAGCCAGCCGATCTGGCTTACAATTGCAATAGGGTTGGACAGCATTCCTATGTCGATTAAGACACCACAGAGCCGGTCCGAGATATGGCTCGGAAAACATACCTCAATCCAGGGTTGAGAAATGCGTAGTACTCCAAATTGTCCAATTATCCCAACTGTTACACCTAGTGCAGCTTGTAAGCAAGCGGGTCGGATCTGTTGCCTATGCCAAACAGTACCTATCCTGTAACGGCTAATGGAACATAACATTAGCCAGTTACATGGCATTAGCCATATGCAAGCTAAGTTACTGCTAGTTAATAAAGCTAACAACATGTCTTCATCAAGTAAGGTTAGCCTATCAAAAATGGACAAATACTCCTCCAACACATATCAATGTACAGTAGGCCTACCTTACAACATCACAACAAACCATGTTTCATTTGAATAAATATCATGCAAATCATTAGGCTACATGGGGTATAAGAAAATTGCCATTGAAAATGTGGGTATAATTCACCGGGAAGTTAAGATGAGCTGTTTGATATGGAAGCCCATTCCCGCCACACAATAATAAAATGCATATATTCATAAAGTATTCAGAACCATTGACTTTTTCCACATTTTGTTATGTTACAGCCTTATTCTAAAATTGATTTAAATTACAGTTTTTCCTCGCCAATCTACACACAATACCCCAAAATGACAAAGCGAAAACAGGTTTTTAGACATTTTGGCCAATTTATTAACAAAACAGAACTACCTTTACACAAGTATTCAGACCATTTGCTATGAGACTCAAAATTGAGCTCAGACGCATCCTGTTTCCATTGATCATCCTTGACGTTTCTACAACCTGATTGGAGTATAGCTGTGGTAAATTCGATTGATTGGGCATGGTTTGGAAAGGCACACACCTGTCTATATAAGGTCCCACAGTTGACAGTGCATGTCAGAGCAAAAACCAAGCCATGATGTCGAAGTAATTCGTAGAGCTCCGAGACGACAGGATTGTGTTGAGGCACAGATCTGGGGAAGGGTACCAAAACATTTCTGTAACATTGAAGGTCCCCAAGAACACCGTGACCTCGATCATTCTTAAATGGAAGAAGTTTGGAACCACCAAGACTATTTCTAGAGCTGGCCGCCCGGCCAAACTGAGCAATCGGGGGAGAAGGGCCTTGGTCAGGGACGTGACCAAGAACCTGATATTAACTCTGACAGAGCTCTAGAGTTCCTCTGTGGAGATGGGAGAGCCTTCCAGAAGGACAACCATCTCTGCAGCACTCAACCAATCAGGCCTTTATGGTAGAGTGGCCAGACGGAAGCCACTCCTCAGTAAAAGGCACATGACCGCCCTCTTGGAGTTTGCCAAAATGCACCTAAAGACCCTGACAAAGAGAAACAAGATTCTCTGGTCTGATGAAACCAAGATTGAACTCTTTGGCCAAGCGTCACGTCTGGAGGAAACTGGCACCATCCATACAGTGAAGCATGGTGGTGGCAGCATCATGCTGTGAGGACGTTTTTCAGCAGCAGGGACTGAGAGACTAGTCAGGATTGAGGGAAAGCTGAATGGAGCAAAGTACAGAGATCCTTGATGAAAACCTGCTGCACCAGTCAGATCCTGAGCGCTCTGAAGGTTCATCTTCCAACAGGACAACGACCCTAAGCACACAGCCAACACAACACAGGAGTGGCTTCAGGACAAGTCTCTGAAATGTCCTTGAGTGGCCCAGCCAGAGCCTGGACTTGAACCTGATCAGACATCTCTGGAGAGACCTGAAAATAGCTGTGCAGTGACTCTTCCATCTAACCTGACAGAACTTGAGAGGATCTGCAAAGAAGAATGGGAGAAACTCTCCAAATACAGGTGTGCCAAGCTTGTAGTGTTACACCCAAGAAGACTCAAGGCTGTATGTAACTGCTGCCAAAGGTGCTTCAACAAAGTAGTAAAGGGTCTGAATACTTACGTTAATGTGATGTTTTAGGTTATTTAAACATCTCTTTTTGCTTTGTCATTATGGGGTTGTGTGTGTGTGTGTGTGTGTAGATTGAGGAGAAAAAACAAAACAATTCAATACATTTTAGAATAAGGCTGTAACGCAACAAAATGTGAAAGAGGCCCAAGGGTCTATTTCTTCCGAATGCACTGTAGATCATGCATGGGTTATGTTTCTCGATTTGTAGCATTTGTGTGGCAATTTCCATCAATCCACATTGTAGAAATCAGCACAGCAGGGCTGCCCGTAAATGTGTGGGGAGTTGACATTTGCCCTAGCACTTTTGAGTTGGTTTAATAAAAATAGACAAGACAGCATTAAGAGGGACAAAGTACTGTTGTTTAGACTGATTTGCCTCATAATTTGTTTGACAGGACTTTGTTTTCGTCTTCCCTAGGGCCAGGAGTTTATTTATGACCTGATTAGAAAAATGCTGGTCCCATCGTAGTCTATTTTTTTACAGTTGATTTATTACTATGTCATCCCCTACAACTAGGGTCTGAGGTTTACCCGGTCAGGTTAGCCTACCAGATCAGGAAAAACTCTGGGCCCCAGGAAAACAATTCCCCCCACCACCACACGTTGTGGTGCCACCTCTGAAATCACCACACGTTACAAATGAAAACTTGATGATCTACTATCTAAAAATGGATTTACATATCTTGTTGTTTTTTAAAATATTGTAGTACAAACATTTTTAAAAACTGTGCCCGGGAATGGGCTTCAATAGTTTTATGTGGCTCATTACAGCCAGCAGCTACTGTGACAATTTCAGAATGTGACAGGCTGCAATTTCAGTTAAAACTAAATAAAGCAAGCCTCAAATATAACGAACATGTATATACATTTATACTCTAGGAGTTTTGAACTCAACAAGAACATTTAGTTTACACTGCTCTGCTCAAAGGGGGGGCATTTTTTTTGGGGGGGGGGGGTGAGTAACTTGCAAAGTAAGAATTTCGCACGTTTAGACAATAGTAATGTCTCTCTCGAGAATCTCTCCAGTGTCTTATCGTCAATGTGAAAACGGTCTATGACGATGCTCTCTGTTCTGGTTGTAGCAGTGTGGAGGTTTTTGTCTGTGGGTGCTGTTGACCTGTAAGTACTCGCTCGGCTTGTTCCAAAGCCTGGTCAATAGAGGTGCTTCTCTAATCGCACTTTGGAAAGAGACGATTGATCGGCTGTAAGGGAATCTCCAGGTAATAACACTTCAGGGTCTAGATGGCAATACAATTAAAGGCCAACCACACACTGTCTATGTCATGAATGCTTTGTTGTGACAAGTCAGGCTAATAGGTGACAAACTGGTACTGTCCCATAGCCAGGACTGGAGTGGGTGTGTCCTTTACTTGCTCTGTGTATGTCATGTTGCAGGCTCCGACTGAAATTAAATTAGGCCTAAGCTTGGGGCCATTCAATAATCAAAGGTAACAAACCTGTCTGATTCCGTTTAATTTTCACTTGGCGAGCTGTGAGCTCCAGCCTCTCCACTCAAGGTACCTATACACTCTAATGCCTTCTTGGGTCATTTGGGATAGCTAGTGGGTTAGGTGTTGAAGTCACTTCTTAATGAGCTCAGTAATATGGCTGAAGCTTCTATAATGAAGAGCCCCTGTGAAATATCTATTTTTTGCATGAAAAGGTGAGAGGAATTTGAGTGGGGGAAACATTGAGGAGGATGGGAGACCCACGGTATCGGCACGGCATGCATGGAACGACAAAGTGTGTTTCAGAAATCGTCAGACTATTTTTAACCTAAAGCATTTTTATAAAGACCTTTATTTATAATACAATGTTATGGGAAATGGGAATGCGAGGGCTACTCACTGTGTTGGGAAGGGATCACCACAGTGATTGAATGAGGGTATGAGGCTTGAGTTGAGCTGTTCAGAGCCTTGACTTCAGTGCTGGACAGGATTTGACTGGGTAGATAAACAATAACACAACACAGACAAAAGAGCTACGAATGATTTAGTCCAAGTAAGGAGTAAAATCATTGATGTGTAATAATGTGATTGTGTATGTGATTGACTCTACATATAGTAATGAGAGAAAATTGATCGGGGTACTCGCAGTGCTTGGAGAGGAAACATTCAATGTGCCAGTGGATGAGAGGGCACATGAGACATGGCTTCGGTTCATGTCAGGAGAGAGTTGACAATGGTTGTGGAATGGTCATCATCTCTTAATCAGGGCACTTAGCTGTAAATACAAATAGCAGATACATTCCATTACAGCTGCGCCGTCGTAGGTTTGGACAATGAGTTTCTCTATGAACTTAAACTCGGAAGTCTCAAAATTCACAAAGTCAAACACAGACTGTGCATCTTGCCCACTTGACACATCAAAGTAGCCAAAGAAACGTTCCTGAATAAAGCCCTGATCATCCACATACCTGACGATAACTGACAACTTAACCATGTGTATGTGACAAATAAAATTTGATTTGATTTTGATTTGATTGGATTTGAACTGCAAGCAGACTGCTGGCACCATTAGGTCCCAGAGTGGTGGGGCAATTTTTACCCCCTGGGGCCCAGAGTTTTCCCTTATCTATTAACCTAACCAGGAAAACTATGGACCCTAAGGTATGACAGTGATGAATCAGTTGTAAAAAGGTTTTATAAGGGCTTTGATGGGACCAGATTTTCCTAATCAGGTCACATGTTTTTTTTATTTTTTACTCCTTGACCTGGGGGGATGAAAACCCTTTCAAACTGCAGCAACCTTTTATACCTGTTCATATTAATTATATTTAGACTAGATTATGAGGGGTATTTCCTCTTCACAGAGACAACTGCTAGACAGTAGAACTCACTGGGCTGAGCTTGCTTTATGTATGTTTGCATCATGCAACTGTAGGCCTTATAAAAAATGAACTCATCTGTCATCACTATGTTGTATTGATGATTTCCAGTGAATCATTTTGGGTTGAAAACGTATAAGCAGCCTAGCCAGCCCAATTTTGAATATAAAACAAATTTCCTCACATTCACATTATCTCCTGACATACATACAAATTGACCATTAAAAACAACGTGACCAATTAGTTTACCCTGAAAAAATGGACAGGGCACATAGGCTGTATGCTATGGAACGCCGTTTGGGTCTTTGCATGTCAAAAAAGATACACGTCAAATAAGGTTTGCGTTCATGAACGTTTTACGTAGTTATTACACATTGACACTATCCCTCGTATTTCAGATGTCACAATGATTCATCGATATGTATGCTATGATGCTGATAAAGTGGTCTCGCGCACCTACAGTGCTGGTCATTTAAAAAAGCTAGCTAGCTCATGGATGCAAACAATGTTGTTCCCCAAAAACATAGCAAAACGACAATCTGTTTCAGTAGCTATAGTTAGCTAGCTAACTACATAGCTAGGTGTCATCGAAAATAACCCTAATTTATAAGCCAGTTCTTATTTGATTGATGGTTGTCAGACCCATCTATGTGAAGCTAGCCACAATAGTGAACTTTGGTTCGCCCTTCAAAATAAGTGTCATGCTAAACAAGTTTGAAATGTTATATAAAATCAACAAAAGGCAATCATTTGTTAATTTGACAAATCTGTTGAAACCACACTGGATGTATTAGACTTTAGAATTGCATTGGGGCGTACTTATTTCACTGTACAGCCTTACCCCTTGTCATTGATCCACAATCCATAGGTATCAGTCTACTCAGTGACACCCAGAGAACATTAGTTTCGTAGCTCTTATTGTGGGACTCTAAAACTATGAATTGAGCTACATTTGTTGTCATCCTATATGTATTGAACACTATTCCAGAGGAAAAACAATATTGCATGGATGTTTGAGTCTGAAAACTCTGAGGAGGACATATGGAAAAAATATATTGGGTATTGAGTAGACTGTTACCCCATTTCATTGATCCCCAATCCTTAGGTAAAACTGTACAGTGCCATATGAATGTCAATACACACAATATGCTGACTGGGAAGGGGTTTCACACAGTCACAGTCCTGCGATAAGAGCTACAATGCTAGTATTTTCTCTTCACAGTTGTGTTCTGTGGGTATCACAGAGTAGACTGATACCCCATTTCATTGCTTCACTTTCCAACCTTGTTTGACATTATCTGTTCTAAATATGGCATGATTCCACCAATTGTAACCTTCTGCATCACTTTTGAAGGCAAACAGCAAATTCCAATATTGTGCCTAATCCTTATTGTGGCTAGCTTCACAACACATAACCCAGTCCGGTCGAGCCTCATGAAGCTTGCTGGCTGCTTATAATGTTAGCTTTGGGCAACAGGGTTTAGTAGCTGGCTAGCTATTTATTTTCATGAACTGAAGTTCAATTTCAACAGGCGAACAACAAGTGGCTACCTAGCTAATACCAGAAGTTTCGGTCCAGCACAACATTCTACAATTAAACTGTGTTATTTGACGTGTCAAATACAGCTGTTCTTAGTAACGTAGTAGCCTAGAGTTGATCAGACTGAAAAATCGTCTCGTTTTCATCCCATCCAGCATGTCAGAGCTCTAATGTTTAGGTGAAGCCAAGGTTGCTACCCCATTTATGTAATGAGTTTTTGTGTCTGTCTGGAGTGATTATGTGTTATCATCTTTGCTAAATAAATACCGGAGGAAAGTGGAAAGCTTACTTGAGCGGGTGAAAAACATTATCTGCATCAACCCCTCTCTCTCTTTTTAATCTAACTTTTAATGGATGATGCGATGGAAGCTATCAAATCATTCTGAATTGATTTCGACATCCCAGAAAATGTGCAATTACCTCTGCAACCTCCTTGTAGTTGCCCTTGTTAGCGGAACTTTCCCTTTTGTCGTGTACTCCGTGTACCCCAGAGAATGAAAGGGGTAAAAGTCAACAACATTTTCGGTAGCGTTGGCGGCGTGCTGATAGCTAGCTAGCTACTGCTACTTGCCACGAAGTTAGCAAGGCAAATTGAAATGGATTGCACTAACTGGACACTACAATAAAGTTCTAAAACCAAGAAAATTATTTTATAATCTACCTCTTCCATCTCATGTAATTTGAAAAAACTATTTTGAATTGAATAATATCCAAGAAATGCTCAGCTATCACTTTCAATCTCTCTCCAATAATGCTCTGCAGCACAACCCCAATATAACACACTAGGTTAATTCTCTGATCCTATCCTATGATGGGATGGACAACATGTCAGTCCATGCTGCAAAAGCTTTGATTTGTTGGAAGTTATCCTCCGGAAATGTTCATATTTACTATGTAGGTCAATGGAAGGGTGTGAGGCCTACAAGCCTCCAAGGTTTTGTATTGAAGTCAATGTACCCAGAGGAGGACAACAAGCTAGCTGTCCTCCGGCTACACCATTGTGCTACCACAGAGAGTGCTGTTGAAGTTACTATAGACCTTCATTGCAAAACAACAGTGTTTTAATCAATTATGTTGTGGCATATGAATATATTTAGTATAGCTTTATTTAAAAATTATAACTTTTAGTGTTTCACTATTAAAACAAATGAAATTTCACTGAGGAGGATGGTCCTCCCCTTCCTCCACTGGTGTGCATGTGTCTCTTGCTCTCTTTCTCTCTCTCTCTCTCTCTCTCTCTCTCTCTCTCTCTCTCTGTCTCATGACTGTATTACTTAGCAGTTGCAATTACTGCTAAAGTAATAGCAGAAGTATTAAACAATGATGAGTACGTAAAGAATCAATACCTAAAAAAAATCTCTCCCTCTCTGTTCCCCTCTTTTTCTTTTCTCTTTCACTATGCCTCCCTTTTCTCTCACCCTCTCGTACAGGTACTTTGTGCTGGATCCAGAGCTGGGACAGCTGCAGTACTTTGTACATGAACAAGGCAAGAGCCAGAAGCCCAGGGGCTCCTTGCCTCTGATTGGTGCATCGGTTGTCCAGAGTGATGAGGCCCCACACATGTTTATCGTCAACTCGTTCAATGGCGAGCTTTACAAGCTCAGAGGTACGCAGACACTTATTGCCAATTATTCAGCTTCCACAAATGAAACTGTTATAATATTAAGTGTTTATTTTACATGATGCCTAGTCAGTGATTGGGCATACAGGGAGATTGCATGGGGACATTGGGATGTGTGCATTTCCTTATGGGTGTTTTGCAGTTACATCATAAAGTGATACCACTTGAGCAGCTTAAATTGTGCAACTGCCGAAAAACATCTCTTTGTTTTGGAAAAGCACATAATGCAATTGAACCTGGAATGTTATAACTTAGCTTCAAAAACATTTCACGAGTTGCATTACGAACTTTCATTTCCCACATTTGACATGAGTTTGTCAGAAGTAGGACTGGGATGATACCAGTACCGCAATATTTTTTGCCATGGCAAAAATAAAAACACGAAGCAGACCAAGCTCTTTGGTCCTTTAAAAAAACCTGCTGTATATCAAATATTGTGTGCTATAGCTTGAAAAAAACTAAAATGTTGTCTCTGTATGACGAAATAATGTTTGTTTCCAACCTGTTTGTTTTCCTAAGGGAGTTAAAACCGCTTTGTGTTTTGTTTCCTTGGCACGATACTAACGAGTGTCGCGGTTCTGGCATCGTCCCGGCTCTAGTCCTATGCTTGTATCCACTGATTCAGCGAGAGTCTACCTGTTGCTCTGCTTCATTCTCTGGAATGTCCCCATACATTCCCCACGAGAGCTACCAGAATAACTGGCCCTAGATCTGTGGAGGATGTAGGATCCATCTATTGAGCTCAGAGCAAGTGATAGTCCCACAGAGAATAAGTAATTGTAGTAAATCAATGCAGGAGTACAGGGATCCACTGTCTACAATGCAGATATGGAATTAGATGCAGCTTAAATGAAAGAAGGTTAAATGACGGTCCTTATCAAAGAAGCTAGTTGGGTGCATGTTGTGTTGCTTGGAAGGTCTAAACACTATACTTAGTGGCTTACAAATCGTTCCTTTCATTGGGATGGGGGCATTTTATTTCAAACTTCAGTTTGCCAGAGTTAAACCAAATGATGGGGAACAATGCCCCCCCCCCCCCCCTTGAGTGTAGCAGCTTTTCATGAGTTGACTAAGATTAGTAGGCGCAGCTTAAATCACACACAGGTTGTCATGGAAAACCTGGGCCTCTATGGGGAAGGGAGAAGATCAAGGTTCAGCCGGGAACAAGTTTCCTATTCAACGACCTTCGGCGAGTCTGCGACAACAGGACCCCTCTTTCGTATCGCCTTACGGGTGATTTGTACAGCCCAGATGTGAATGTGTTCTTTCTTTCCATGATGTGGATGCACTTGAATTCCCTCTCACAAATGTTTAAGTGCCAAGTCACTGAGAAGGTTCATATTTCTACAAGCCAATAATCTCCCTCCAAGTGTCCTTGGTCGAACATTTTAAGTTGAATTTAAGAATGTTGTATTGAAGCCAGGGGAAATTATGTGACATCTGATACAGGCGCCAAAGCACAGGCTCTGTCTTCATCTGTTATCCAACCAAGGGAGCATAGGGTCATTCGTTTTAGTCTAAGAGAGGGAGCATTCTGTTTCGAGCTTCGCCCAGAGCCATGCTCATTGCGCCAGAGAGTATGACATAAAAATGGGGGGAAAGCATGAATTGAATCATGTTTGAATGATCAAATGTCAAATTAAAGCTGTTGATTACATGATGCCATCAATAAGACACTAGGGGTGTTTATAAGGGTCAAGTCATTCTCACTGCTTTTCAAGGGGCTCATTGAGATGCCTGACTGCATATCATACATTATTGTGAAGTAGCATAATGCTTTATAGAGTCTTTGGTGATAATGGCAACAAAATAAAACCTGTAGATTCAATCCCACTGCAAAATCAGACAAAGATAAAATATTTTAAAAGATCAATGGAACATTATAAAACTTGAATATTGCCTAAAACACATTCAATCTCATCTATAATAATTATCCATATTACATCTAAGTGTATATTTACATACACTTAGCCAAATACATTTAAACTCAGTTTTTCACAATTCCTGACATTTAATCCTAGTAAAAAAAAAACTTTATTTTAAGAATGTGAAATGTCAGAATAATAGTAGGGAGAATTATTTATTTCAGCTTTTATTTCTTTCATCACATTCCCAGTGGTCAGAAGTTTACATACACTCAATTAGTATTTGGTAGCATTGCCTTTAAATTGTTTAACCTGGGTCAAATGTTTCGGGTAGCCTTCCACAAGCTTCCCACAATAAGTTGGTTGAAATTTGGCCCATTCCTCCTGACAGAGCTGGTGTAACTGAGTCAGGTTTGTAGGCCTCCTTGCTCGCACACACTTTTTCAGTTCTGCCCACAAATATTCTGTAGGTTTGAGGTCAGGGTTTTGTGATGGCCACTCCAATACCTTGACTTTGTTGTCCTTAAGCCGTTTGTCCACAACTTTGGAAGTATGCTTGGGGTAATTGTCCATTTGGAAGAGCCATTCGCGACTTGAGGTCTTGAGATGTTGCTTCAACATCCTTTTCCTTCTCATGTAGCCATCTATTTTGTGAAGTGCACCAGTCCCTCCTGCAGCAAAGCACCCCCACAACATGATGCTGCCACCCCCGTGCTTCACGGTTGGGATGGTGTTCTTCGGCTTGCAAGCCTCCCCCTTTTCCTCCAAACATAACGATGGTCATTATTGCCAAACAGATCTATTTTTGTTTCATCAGACCAGAGTACATTTCTCCAAAAAGTACGATCTTTGTCCCATTGTCACTCCCTGACCTTAGAGCCTTTTTTATTTCTCTATTTGGTTAGGTCAGGGTGTGATTTGGGTGGGCATTCTAGTTTGTCTGTTTCTTTGTTGGCCTGGTATGGTTCCCAATCAGAGGCAGCTGTCTATCGTTGTCTCTGATTGGGAATCATACTTAGGCAGCCTTTTTTCCCACCTATGTTGTGGGTAATTATTTATTTTCTGTGAGTGCTTGTGTGCGCCACGGTTGTGTCACGTTCGGTGACGAAGTTAGGTCAACAACGGAAGCCCGAGAGGCAGCTTTTGGGGGGGCACACGGGGAGATTGGCGGAGTCAGGGTTTAGACCTGAGCCAACTCCCCTGTGCTTACCGTGGGGAGCGTGTGACTGGTCAGGCACCGTGTTATGCGGAGATGCGCACTGTGTCTCCAGTGTGCATTCACAGCCCGGTGCGCTCTGTGCTAGCTCCCCGCATTTGCCGTGCTAGACTGGGCATCCAGCCAGGATGGATTGTGGCGGCTCAGCGGTCCTGGTCTCCAGTGCGTCTCCTCGGTCCAGGATATCCTGCGCCAGCTCTACGCACGGTATCCCCAGTTCGCCAGCACAACCCAGTCCCACCTGTTCCAGCTCTCCGCACTTGCCGTGCTACAGGGGGTATTCAGCCAGGATGCGTTGTGCCAGCTCTATGCTCCAGACCTCCAGTGCTCCTCCACGGTCCAGTATATCCTGCGCCGGCTCTACACAATATGCCTCCAGTGCGCCTTCATAGGCCAGTGCATCCTGTGCCAGCTCTCCACACTCACCGAGCTAAAGTGAGTATCCAGCCAGGACGCGTTGTGGCAGCTCCCCGCACCACGCTTCTAGGACGTCTCCTCAGTCCGGTGAGACTGTTCCGGCTCCACGTACGAAGCCTCCAGTGATGATCCATGGCACGGAGCCTCTAGTGATGAACCATGGCCCGAAGCCTCCAGTGATGATCCATGGCACGGAGCCTCTAGTGATGAACCATGGCCCGAAGCCTCCAGTGACGATCCATGGCCTGAAGCCTCCAGTGATGATCCATGGCCTGAAGCCTCCAGTGATGATCCATGGCCCGAAGCCTCCAGTGATGATCCATGGCCCGAAGCCTCCAGTGATGATCCATGGCCCGAAGCCTCCAGTGATGATCCAGGGAAAGGAGCCTCCAGCGACGGTCCCCAGTCCGGAGCCTCCAGACAGTGAACGTGACACCCATGTGCAGTTGCAAACCGCTTTTTAATAGTGGTTTTGGAGCAGTGGCTTCTTCCTTGCTGAAGATATGTGTCGATATATCGATATAGGACTCGTTTTATTGTGGATATAGATACTTTTGTACCTGTTTCCTCCAGCATCTTCCTCTCCTCCAGCAAGGTCCTTTGCTGTTCTAGGATCGATTCACACTTTTCGCACCAAAGTACATTCATCTCTAGGAGACAGAATGCATCTCCTTCCTGAGCGGTGTGACTGCTGCGTGGTTCCATGGTGTTTATACTTGCGTACTATTGTTTGTACAGATGAACGTGGTACCGTCAGGCATTTGGAAATTGCTCCCAAGGATGAACCAGACTACAATTGTTTTTCTGGGGTATTGGCTGATTTCTTTAGATTTCCCCATGATGTCAAGCAAAGAGGCATTGAGTGTGAAGGTAGGCCTTGAAATACATCCACAGGTACACCTCAATTTAGTGTATGTAAACTTCTGACCCACTGGAATTGTGATACAGTGAATTACAAGTGAAAATCTGTTTTGTAAACAATTGTTGGAAAATTACTTGTGTCATGCACAAAGAAGATGTCCTAACCGATTTGCCAAAACCCATATTTTGTTCACCAGATTTGTGGAGTGGTTGAAAAACAAGTTTTAATGACTCCAACATAAGTTTATGTAAACTTCCGACTTCCATCTGTATATAGTGGGGCTCCACGATATGGGGGAAACGTTTTACACGTTTGTGATCTACAGTTAACTGCCAAAATGAAAGATATACCAACATAAAGTGTCTTAGGAGTTAAACACACCAATAGCGTTTGCTGGCCAATATCACTGATTCCCCCGGTACTGCTGCTCTTTCTGTGCACCAGTTCCGGAGGTCTACGTCACCGGCTGCTAGGCACCACTGAACTGTCTCATTACGCACACCTGGTTCCCATTCCCCTTGATTAGTAATTGTATATATTTTATTTTTTACCTTTATTTAACTAGGCAAGTCAGTTAAGAACAAATTTAACCTTGCTCTTTTGTTTTGCGTTGCATCCCTGTAATTGTTTTGAGCTTTGTCCCCGTGCCTTTCATGGCATGTTGTATTTTGGGTGGAGTATTAAATCCCCCTATTTTGTATTCCTGCGCCTGTCTCCAGCGTGGCATACAATGTGGCAGCCGAGAGTACTTAGCACCTCTGAACCGAGTGCCAGCCGTAATTTGCGAACCTAGTGCGCACCAAATTTACATGTAAAATCAAGCGAAAATGTCTGCAGTCAGACATCTACCGCGGGTGGTCCCTAAAACACAGTGTACTGAACGATCGGTAGACAAACGCTTGATCCTCATTCAGTGTGATGTGTGCCTTTTTAATTGGGCTTTGGGCCACCACGAGCCAGAACAGTTTAAATGCACCTTAGCATAGATTCTACAAGTGTCTGGAACGTCCATGAGAAATTCAATCATTTGATGTTTTGTTGATGATTGTTGAAAACTTTCTCAGGCGTCGCTCTACAATCTCCCGTAAGTGTTCAATTGGGTTGAGATCTGCTGACAAAGGCTGCATTTACACAGGCAGCCCAATTCGGATCTTTTTTCCATTAATTGGTCTTTTGATCAATCGCATCAGATCGGTCAAAAGACCAATTAGTCAAAAAATGATCCGAATTGGGCTGCCTGTGTAAACGCAGCCTGAGACACACACACATCCTTTAAACCCCCTATGCTCCCTTGAAACACCTATTTCAAAGTCACTGAGATGTCTTCATCTAGCCATGGTAGCCAAAATAATGGGAAACTGGGCATTTTTATACATGACCGTAAGCATGTTGGGATATTACTTGCTTAATTTACTCAGGAACCACACCTACGTGGAAGCGCCTTCTTTCAATATACTTTGTATCCCTCATTTACTCAAGTGTTTCCTTTATTTTGGCAGTTACCTGTAGATCAAAACACTCGGGGTCAATTGTTGGAATCATCGAAATAGAATGATTTATATTAAGAAGCAAAGTGGAAAGCTGCAACATTATTTTTTTGGAACAATTTGTTTACTGCATCTGACCGAACAGAACAGCTTTTGTCTTAATAGAGCAACTCCTAGTGAATCTAACAGCGAGGAGGAACTGCGCTGCTTGATTGAGAGGGGGTGGAACTTGGTGTGTGTGGGAAGCAGCCACAAGAGGGGAGGGAATGAGATGACAAACAGAGTAAACTAGAAAAACGGATGTTTCACGTGGCATAGTGGTGTTTTAATGTGCGTGATTTATATGGATCTCTTGCCATATGGATATTGTGCATGTCAGTATTGCGATTTCGATGTGAATTTGATTAATTGTGCAGCCCTACTACATTCATTACATTTTTTGCGAGTGGCCACTGCGTAGAATAAGCCCCAGGCTTTACAATGTTCTTCCCAGCAACTGCAATAATCCCTACTGTCCCATAGTAGTCATGTTTAACTTAACTTCCATCACTTTCAGTTATGAAGTACATATTCAGAGCGCTGCCCTGTCATATTATCTCTTCACCTTAATCAGATCCCCCTACGAGTTCCCACGAGAGTATAACCGTATTATTATAGCCAACAACATCCATTCAATCATTGTAATTAGCAGCAGTGTAATTGCATGGTCATGGTGTAATACTTGAATGGCAATGGATAGACATTAGTGCCCTCTTGAGAGTCTACATTGAAGCGCAGGTTGACCTTATTGAAATGCAGAGATATTGTTATTTTAAAAGGGATGTGTAGAGCATTGTTGAGTAGTACTAGTTGCTCATTGTAAATGGGTAGGACTGTGTTGTGCTACTTGTTCTCATTTTCCAAAACAAGCGTGGCTTATTCATCAACTGAATGGAACTGCCAGCCTTCCAACTACAAACCTTTAAAAAAAAAAAACTAAACACCATCTTTGAATTCTTCATTAGCATTGGCCTCCTTATAGGTTACCTCTTAGAATGAGCACAAGAACGACCCGGTCTTCGCTAAGAAATGATTAGTGTGCAAATAGCTCATGTTAGAGACTTAGCGTCCTTTTCATCATTCAAAACAGGTGCTCTGCCAGATCCACCTCTGTTCATTACAGATAGCTAATTATGTACATTCACGGCATAGCCTGTGTAAATCAAGACCCAAAATTGCTGATCTAAATGCGTTGCAGACTCTGAACTGAGACGTTTTGAAAGGAAAATATATGTTTATGGTGTAGAAGGAATCAATGGGGGAGGGAATAGCCTGCATGAACAGAGCCTTCGCTTGAGTGCAGAGGAGCTATTCGCTGGAGAAGGTACTGTTTTAAGTTTCACATTGACATTCGTGTGTGTGTGTGTGTGTGTGTGTGTCTCTGAATCTGTCCTAGTGTTCCTCTCGTGCCACTTCACTCAAGCGACATTTCGGGTGCTTGAAAAACAGTGAAGGGCTTAAGTGATTGACAGACACTCATGTCAGTGCTCAAATTGAGGCCATTATCATTCCAAGAAATGACTCGTTCTCGAGCTTAACTCACATGAATAGATTTAACATTCAGTACTTCACCATTCATGATCAACCTGCCCATTGTTTTAGTTAATCACTACTAGGGACTCCAGGAGTCCAGACAATGCTGCTATATTCGGTTAAGTTGCCAATTAAATTTTTTTTTTTTTCTCCATGGGTGGGGACTTGAGACTTTGGTACATAAAATTAAATTGTATCACACAGAATAGGTTGAGATGCTGAATTACTCTTGAACTAAAGTTTTACCAATCACTCCGGATGATCAGCCCAATTGGTGTAGATAGTCTAGGTCAGTGGTTCCCAGAATGTTTATAGTCCCGTACCCCTTCAAACATTCAACCTCCAGCTGTGTACCCTCTCTAGCACCAGGGTCAGCGCACTCTCAAATGTTGTTTTTTGCCCCCCCGCGGTGACTATTAAAACCTTCCCCAACCAGAAACTGTGGATTTATGGTAGCATCACAGCAAAATTGAAAGTGCGAACCACTGCTTTTAAACATGGCGACCGGAAACATGACGGAATACAAACAGTGTAGCTATTCCATCCGCAAGGCAATCAAACAAGCTACGCGTCAGTATATATTCAAAGTAGAGTCGCAATTCAATGGCTCAGACACGAGATGTATGTGGCAGGGTCTACAGTCAATCACGGATTACAAAAAGAAAACCATCTCTGTCGTGGACATTGACGTCTTGCTCCCAGACAAATTAAACAACTTCTTTGCTTGCTTTGAGGACAATAAAGTGCCACTGACACGGCCTGCTACCAAAACCTGCGGGCTCTCCTTCACCGCAGCCAACGTGAGTAAAACATTTAAACGTGTTAACCCTCGCAAGGCTGCCGGCCCAGATGGCATCCCTAGCCGCGTCCTCAGAGCATGCGCAGACTAGCTGGGCGGTGTGTTTACGGACATAATCAATCTCTATCCCAGTTTGCTGTTCCCACATGCTTCAAGAGGGCCACCATTGTTCCTGTTCCCAAGAAAGCTAAGGTAACTGAGCTAAATGACTATCCCCACATAGCACTCACTTCCGTCATCATTAAGTGCTTTGAGAGACTAGTCAAGGATCATATCACCTCCACCCTACCTGACACCCTAGACCCACTCCAACTTGTTTACCGTCCCAATAGGTCCACAGACAACGCAATCACACTGCACACTGCCCTAACCCATCTGGACAAGAGGAATGCCTATGTAAGAATGCTGTTCATCGATTACAGCTCAGCATTTAACACAATAGTACCCTCAACTCGTCATTAAGCTCGAGACACTGGGTCTCGATCCCGCCCTGTGCAACTGGGTCCTGGACTTTCTGACGGGCAGCCCACAGGTGGTGATGGTAGGAAACATCTCCACCCCTCTGATCCTCAACACTGGGGCCCCACAAGGGTGCATTCTCAGCCCTCTCCTGTACTCCCTGTTCACCCATGACTGCATGGCCATGCACGCCTCCAACTCAATCGTCAAGTTTGCAGACGACGCTACAGTGGTAGGCCTGATTACCAACAATGACGAGACGGCCTACAGGGAGGAGGTAAGGGCCCTCGGAGTATGGTGTCAGGAAAATAGCCTCACACTCAACGTCAACAAAACAAAGGAGATGATCGTGGACTTAAGGAAACAGCAGAGGGAGCATCCCCCTATCCACATCGATGGATCAGTAGTGGAAAGTTTTAAGTTCGTTGGCGTACACATCATGGACAAACTGAAATGGTCCACCCACACAGGCAGCGTGGTGAAGAATGTGCAATCTCGCCTCTTCAACCTCAGGAGGCTGAAGAAATGTTGCTTGTCACCAAAAACACTCACAAACTTTTACAGATGCACAATCGAGAGCATCCTGACGAGCTGTATCACCGTCTGGTACGGCAACTGCTCCGCCCACATCCGTAAGGCTCTCCAGAGGGTAGTGAGGTCTGCACAACGCATCACCGGGAGCAAACTACCTGTCCTCCAGGACCCCTACACCACCCGATGTCACATGAAGGCCAAAAAGATCATCAAGAACAACAACCACCAGAGCCACTGCCGGTCCACCCTGCTATCATCCAGAAGGCGAGGTCAGTACAGGTGCATCAAAGCTAGGACCGAGAGATTATTTCGATATAGAGAGAACCTACTTTGATGCGAAAAGTGCAAATCAATCTCAGAAAAACAGCAAAGAACCTTGTGAAGATGCTGGAGGAAACAGGTACAAAAGTATCTATATCCACAGTAAAACGAGTCCCATATCGACATAACATGAAAGGCCGCTCAGCAAGGAAGAAGCCACTGCTCCAAAACTGTCATAGAAAGCCAGACTACGGTTTGCAACTGCACATAGGGACAAAGATCGTACATTTGGAGAAATGTCTTCTGGTCTGATGAAACAAAAATAGAACTGTTTGGCCATAATGACCATTGTTATGTTTGGCGGAAAAAGGAGGATGCTTACAAGACGAAGAACAGCATCCCAAACGTGAAGCACGGGGGTGGCAGCATCATGTTGTGGGGGTGCTTTGCTGCAGGAGGGACTGGTGCACTTCACAAAATAGATGGCAACATGAGGGAGGAAAATTGTGGATATATTGAAGAAACATCTCAAGAAATCTGTCAGGAAGTTTGGAAGCTTGGTCACAAATGGGTCTTCCAAATGGACAATGACCCCAAGCATTCTTCCAAAGTTGTGGCAAAGTCAGTGTGTTGGAGTGGTCATCACAAAGCCCTGACCTCAATCATATAGAAAATGTGTGGGCAGAACTGAAAAAGTGTGTGTGAGCAAGGCCTACAAATCTGACTCAGTTACACCAGCTCTGTCAGGAGGCATGGGCCAAAATTCACCCAACTTATTGTGGGGAGCTTGTGGAAGGCTACCCAAAACGAAACATTTGACCCAAGTTAAACAATTTAATGGCAATGCTACCAAATACTAATTGAGTGTATGTAAACTTCTGACCACTGGGAATGTGATGAACGAAATAAAAGCTGAAATAAATAATTCTCTCTACTATTATTCTGACATTTCACATTCTTAAAATACAGTGGTGATCCTAACTGACCTGAGACAGGGAATTTTTACTAGGATAAAATGTCAGGAATTGTGAAAAATTGAGTTTAAATGTATTTGGCTAAGGTGTATGTAAACTCTAATATGCATATGATCATTTTTGTTAATCACCCTAGAAAGCTCTGTCCATTTCGTTGTGTTAGGCTTTGAAACAACATTGACAGCAACCATGATGTCAGTGGTTAGAGGGACGATGGAGCCCTGAGTACCAGGCCATCAGCGACCTGATGGTCGTTAACTAGCTGGGTACTACCAGCACGTGTCCAGATTGCATAAGAGTTCATGTGGAATTTTACTGCGGTCATGACTACCGACAGCCCTACCAGTGAGTCACTTTTTTACATGGTTGGTGTTTGGATAGCAGGCCGTCTTTGGGCCTGTGAGAGCTCCTCACACAGACACCGATGCATACCCTGACCCTTTAATAGAATACACAGCACATTGGTTGATAATGTGTCAGACACAAATTGGATGTCAATCTGAAATGTGATAGTCATCACAAAATGTATGTCATTATGTTTTGCATATCTATTGACATGACCATGAACTCGTGTAATGATGATGTCCTATTTCTCCCATTGTGATGATGATGGTTATCGGAAATGAACATTTGATTCTCTCCTTTTGTTTCTCCGTAGCATCCAATGCCAAAGAGCAGCGATTCTGGATGAACCAACTCCAAGCATGTGCCAGACGCCACTCTGACAGCAGTGCCAAGGTGTTTACAACGCGTGCACACACACACACACACACACTGCAGTCACAACTAAGCTCTAGCTCCTGGCATATGTCCCTAAGGAAGAGCGTGCAGTGACAGGGAAGCCTTGACTTCCCTTTAGTGTTGAATATACCACTGAGTTTACAAATCGCATCGCAGGCATTTCCCTCTTCTGTAAGCACAGCTCAGATTTATATAATTACTTGGGTTCAGGCACTTGGAGGAAATGAAATTGCTGTTAATATGGCTTTGTACAAAGGGCTTGAATGGACAACTATGGTATTAGTGTAGGGGTCAGGAGTGGGAGAAAGGCTGTAGTTTGAGAAAGCAGCTTTGTGGTTGTGAGATTTTGTCGCAAACCACTGTGCTTTTGTTGGGTGCATTGTTGGCACACAGCAAATGTTCTTTTCTATAGTGGTTGGATTTTGGAAATATTTAGCTTTCCTGCAGCCTCAATGCACACAGCAGGCAAAACTAGTTAGCATTCATATACAGTGCATTCGGGAGGTACGTTACAGCCTTATTCTAAAGTAGAATTAGCCTTATTTTTTGTCGATTTTCCTCTTCAATCGACACACAATACCCCATAATGACACAGCAAAATCTGTTTTTTTAGAAATATTTGCAAATGTATTAAAATTTAAAAACTTAAATAACTTATTAACATAAGTATTCAGACCCTTTGCTATGAGACTCAAAATTAAGCTCTGGTGCATCCTGTTTCCATTTACCTGTGGTAAATTAAATTGATTGGACATCATTTTGTAAAGGCGCACACATCTGTCTATATAAGGTCCCACAGTTGACAGTGCATGTCAGAGCAAAAACCAAGCCATGAGGTCAAAGAAATTGTCCGTAGAGCTCCGAGACAGGATTGTGTCGAGGCAACGATCTAGGGAAGGGTACCAAAAAAAAATGTGTGCAGCATTGAAGGTCCCCAAGAACACAGTGGCCCCCATCATTCTTACATGGAAGAAGTCTGTAACCACCAAGATTCTTCCTAGAGCTGGCCACTCGGCCAAACTGAGCAATCGGGGGAAATGGGCTTTGGTCAGGGAGGTGACCAAGAACCCTAGTCACTCTGACAGAGCTCCAAAGTTACTCTATGGAGATGGGAGAACCTTCCAGAAGGACAACCATCTCTCAACCACTCCACCAATCAGGACATTATGGTAGAGTGGCCACCGACAACCTGCTTGGAGTTTGCCAAAAGGCACCTAAAGGACTGTCAGACCATGAATGCCAAGTGTTATGTCTGGAGGAAACCTGGCACCATGACTACAGTGAAGCATGGTGGTGGCAGCATCATGCTGTAGGGATGTTTTTCAGCGGCAAGGATTGGAAGGCCAGTCAGGATCAAGGAAAAGATGAACGGAGCAAAGTACAGAGATCCTTGATGAAAACCTGCTCCAAAGCACTCAGACTGGGGCAAAGGTTCTCCTTCCAACAGGACAATGACCCTAAGCACACAGACAAGACAACACAGGAGTGGCTTCGGGACAAGTCTCTGAATGTTCTTGAGTGGCCCAGCCAGAGCCTGGACTTGATCCCGATCGAAAGTCTCTGGAGAGACCTGAAAATAGCTGTGCAGTGATGCTCCCCATCCAACTTGACCGAGCTTGAGAAGATATGCAGAGAAGAATGGGAGAAACGCCCCAAATATATGTGTGCCAAGCTTGTAGCGTCATAACCAAGAAGACTCAAGGTTGTAATTGCTGCCAAAGGAGCTTCAACAAAGTACTGAGTAAAGGATCTGAATACTTATGTAAATGTGATATTTCCATTTAAAAAAATATATAAATACAGTACCAGTCCATAGTTTGGACAAACCTACTCATTCAAGGTTTAACATTTATTTGTACTATTTTCTACATTGTAGAATAATAGGGGAGACCTCAAAACTATGAAATAACACATATGGAATCATGTAGTAACCAAAAAAGTGTTAAACACATTTTTCGAAGTACAGTGGGGCAAAAAGGTATTTAGTCAGCCACCAATTGTGCAAGTTCTCCCACTTAAAAAGATGAGAGAGGCCTGTAATTTTCATCATAGGTACACTTCAACTATGACAGACAAAATGAGAAAATAAATCCAGAAAATCACATTGTAGGATTTTTAATGAATTTATTTGCAAATTATGGTGAAAATAAGTATTTGGTCAATAACAAAAGTTTATCTCAATACTTTGTTATATACCCTTTGTTGGCAATGACAGAGGTGAAACGTTTTCTGTAAGTCTTCACAAGGTTTTCACACACTGTTGCTGGTATTTTGGCCCATTCCTCCATGCAGATCTCCTCTAGAGCAGTGATGTTTTGGGGCTGTTGCTGGGCAACACGGACTTTCAACTCCCTCCAAAGATTTTCTATGGGGTTGAGATCTGGAGACTGGCTAGGCCCGGGCGGTGTGTTTGGGATCATTGTCATGCTGAAAGACCCAGCCACGTTTCATCTTCAATGCCCTTGCTGATGGAAGGAGGTTTTCACTCAAAATCTCACGATACATGGCCCCATTCATTCTTTCCTTTACACGGATCAGTCGCTCTGGTCCCTTTGGAGAAAAATAGCCCCAAAGCATGATGTTTCCAAATCAAATGTATTTATATAGCCCTTCGTACATCATCTGATATCTCAAAGTGCTGTACAGAAACCCAGCCTAAAACCCCAAACAGCAAGCAATGCAGGTGTAGAAGCACGGTGGCTAGGAAAAACTCCCTAGAAAGGCCAAAACCTAGGAAGAAACCTAGAGAGGAACCAGGCTATGTGGGTTGGCCAGTCCTCTTCTGGCTGTGCCGGGTGGAGATTATAACAGAACATGGCCAAGATGTTCAAATGTTCAAAAATGACCAGCATGGTCAAATAATAATAATCACAGGCAGAACAGTTGAAACTGGAGCAGCAGCATGGCCAGGTGGACTGGGGACAGCAAGGAGTCATCATGTCAGGTAGTCCTGAGGCATGGTCCTAGGGCTCATGTCCTCCAAGAGAGAGAAAGAGAGAAAGAGAGAATTAGAGAGAGCATACTTAAATTCACACAGGACACCGGATAGGACAGGAGAAGTACTCCAGATATAACAAACTGACCCTAGCCCCCCGACACATAAACTACTGCAGCATAAATACTGGAGGCTGAGACAGGAGGGGTCAGGAGACACTGTGGCCCCATCCGAGGACACCCCCGGACAGGGCCAAACAGGAAGGATATAACCCCACCCACTTTGCCAAAGCACAGCCCCCACACCACTAGAGGGATATCTTCAACCACCAACGTACCATCCTGAGACAAGGCCGAGTATAGCCCACAAAGATCTCCGCCACGGCACAACCCAAGGGGGGGGGGGCGCCAACCCAGACAGGAAGATCACATCAGTGACTCAACCCACTCAAGTGACGCTCCCCTCCTAGGGACGGTATGAAAGAGCCCTAGCAAGCCAGTGACTCAGCCCCTGTAATAGGGTTAGAGGCAGAGAATCCCAGTGGAAAGAGGGGAACCGGCCAGGCAGAGACAACAAGGGCAGTTCGTTGCTCCAGAGCCTTTCCGTTCACCTTCACACTCCTGGGCCAGACTACACTCAATCATATGACCCACTGAAGAGATGAGTCTTCAGTAAAGACTTAAATGTTGAGACCGAGTTTGCGTCTCTCACATGGGTAGGCAGACCATTCCATAAAAATGGAGCTCTGTAGGAGAAAGCCCTGCCTCCAGCTGTTTGCTTAGAAATTCTAGGGACAGTTAGGAGGCCTACGTCTTGTGACCGTAGCGTATGTGTAGGATGTATGGCAGGACCAAATCAGAGAGATTGGTAGGAGCAAGCCCATGTAATGCTTTGTAGGTTAGAAGTAAAACCTTGAAATCAGCCCTTGCCTTGACAGGAAGCCAGTGTAGGGAGGCTAGCACTGGAGTAATATGATCAACTTTTTTGGTTCTAGTCAGGATTCTAGCAGCCGTATTTAGCACTAACTGAAGTTTATTTAGTGCTTTATCCGGGTAGCCGGAAAGTAGAGCATTGCAGTAGTCTAACCTAGAAGTGACAAAAGAATGGATTAATTTTTCTGCATCATTTTTGGACAAAGTTTCTGATTTGCGCAATGTTACGTGGATGGAAAAAAGCTGTCCTTGAAACAGTCTTGATATGTTCTTCAAAAGAGAGATCAGGGTACAGAGTAACGCCGAGGTCCTTCACAGTTTTATTTGAGACGACTGTACAACCATTAAGATTAATTGTCAGATTCAACAGAAGATCTCTTTGTTTCTTGGGACCTAGAACAAGCATCTCTGTTTAGTCCGAGTTTAAAAGTAGAAAGTTTGCAGCCATCCACTTATGTCTGAAACACATGCTTCTAGCGAGGGCAATTTTGGGGCTTCACCATGTTTCATTGAAATGTACAGCTGCGTGTCATCCGCATAGCAGTGAAAGTTAACATTATGTTTTCGAATGACATCCCCAAGAGGTAAAATATATCGTGAAAACAATAGTGATCCTAAAACGGAACCTTGAGGAACACCGAAATTTACAGTTGATTTGTCAGAGGACAAACCATTCACAGAGACAAACTGATATCTTTCCGACAGATGAGATCTAAACCAGGCCAGAACACAGGAAGCAGCTCTTTCAGTAGGTTAGTTGGAATAGGGTCCAGTATGCAGCTTGAAGGTTTAGAGGCCATGATTATTTTCATCATTGTGTCAAGAGATATAGTACTAAAACACGTGAGCGTCTCTCTTGATCCTAGGTCCTGGCAGAGTTGTGCAGACTCAGGTCAACTGAGCTTTGAAGGAATACGCAGATTTAAAGAGGAGTCCGTAATTTGCTTTCTAATAATCATGATATTTTCCTCCCCCATGCTTCACAGTAGGTATGGTGTTCTTTGGATGCAACTCAGCATTCTTTGTCCTCCAAACACGATGAGTTTGGGATCATTGTCATGCTGAAAGACCCAGCCATGTTTCATCTTCAATGCCCTTGCTGATGAAAGGAGGTTTTCACTCAAAATCTCACGATACATGGCCCCATTCATTCTTTCCTTTACACGGATCAGTCGTCCTGGTCCCTTTGCAGAAAAAGAGCCCCAAAAGCATGATGTTTCCACCCCATGATTCACAGTAGGTATGCTGTTCTTTGGATGCAACTCAGCATTCTTTGTCCTCCAAACACGACGAGTTGAGTTTTTACCAAAAAGTTATATTTTGGTTTCATCTGACCATATGACATTCTCCCAATCTTCTTCTGGATCATCCAAATGCTCTCTAGCAAACTTCAGACGGGCCTGGACATGTACTGGCTTAAGCAGGGGGACACGTCTGGCACTGCAGGATTTGAGTCCCTGGCGGCGTAGTGTGTTACTGATGGTAGGCTTTGTTACTTTGGTCCCAGCTCTCTGCAGGTCATTCACTAGGTCCCCCCGTGTGATTCTGGGATTTTTGCTCACCGTTCTTGTGATCATTTTGACCCCACGGGGTGAGATCTTGCGTGGAGTCCCAGATCGAGGGAGATTATCAGTGGTCTTGTATGTCTTCCATTTCCTAATAATTGCTCCCACAGTTGATTTCTTCAAACCAAGCTGCTTACCTATTGCAGATTCAGTCTTCCCAGCCTGGTGCAGGTCTACAATTTTGTTTCTGGTGTCCTTTGACAGCTCTTTGGTCTTGGCCATAGTGGAGTTTGGCGTGTGACTGTTTGAAGTTGTGGACAGGTGTCTTTTATACTGATAACAAGTTCAAACAGGTGCCATTAACGTCTTGGATATAGGGGGCGCTATTTGAATTTTTGGATGAAAAACGTTCCCGTTTTAAACAAGATATTTTGTCACGAAAAGATGCTCGACTATGCATATAATTGACAGCTTTGGAAAGAAAACACTCTGACGTTTCCAAAACTGCAAAGATATGTCTGTGAGTGCCACAGAACTGATGTTACAGAAAAAACCCAGATAAAAATCCAATCCATTTTTTGAAACCGCCTCATGCCAATTAAACCTTATATGGCTGTGAAGGAGCTAGGAGTCAGCTTACGTTTTCCACGTTTTCCCCAAGGTGTCTGCAGCATTGTGACGTATTTGTAGGCATATCATTGGAAGATTGACCATAAGAGACTACATCTACCAGGTGGTCGCTTGGTGTCCTCCGTCGCAATTATTGCGTAATCTCCAGCTGCAGTATTTTTCCGTTTGCTTCTGATGAGAAGCCAACTGCCACCACTGATAGATTATCGAATAGATATGTGAAAAACACCTTGAGGATTGATTCTAAACAACGTTTGCCATGTTTCTGTCGATATTATGGAGCTAATTTGGAAAAAGGTTCGGCGTTGTAAGTGACTGCATTTTCCGGTCTTTTTCTTAGCCAAACGTGATGAACAAAACGGAGCTATTTCGTCTACACAAATAATCTTTTTGGAAAAAATGAACATTTGCTATCTAACTAAGAGTCTCGTCATTGAAAACATCCGAAGTTCTTCAAAGGTAAATGATTTTATTTGAATGCTTTTCTTGTTTTTGTGAAAATGTTGCCTGCTGAATGCTAGGCTTAATGCTATGCTAGGCTATCAATACTCTTACACAAATGCTTGTGTAGCTTTGGTTGAAAAGCATATTTAGAAAATCTGAGATGACAGTGTTGTTAATGTTAGGGAGGCTGCGAATTTTCGCAGCTTTTTGTTAAAAATCGCGCAAAATTTCAACGTCCTGCTACTCATGCAAGGAATATAGTAAATGCATATGATTAGTATGTGTGGATAGAAAACACTCTGAAGTCTCTAAATCATGTCTGTGGCTATAACAGAACATGTTTAGGAGTCAAAATCCCAAGGAAAACTGTTCACCAAAAACACACAAAAAATATCCATCCGCCAGTCTCTGAATTGTCTATGGCCAGGGAAAATAGATGGAGTCCCGTTTACAATTCCTACAGCTTCCACACGATGTCGTCAGTAGTACTGGCAATTCATTTCTGGTTTATCCTTGGTGGGATGACGAATAGGCACTTCCTGTCTTGGGGTACACTGAAGGAAGTTATGAAAGGGAGAAAATGGACAATGATTTCAAGACTTGCTGCTATCGAATACAGATCGCCCCGTGATCAATTTTATCGATTATTAACGTTTATTAATACCTAAAGGTGGTTTACAAAAGTAGTTTGAAGTGTTTTGTCAAAGTTTATAGGCAACTTTTTTAATTAAAAAAAATGACGGTGCGTTTTGAAAAGGTGCTTTTTCCTGGATCAGACGGGCTTCATAAATGGACATTTTTGGGTATACATGGACCAATTTAATCGAAATAAAATACCCAATTGTGATGTTTATGGGACATATAGGAGTGCCAACAAAGAAGCTCGTCAAAGGTAATGAATGTTTTATATTTTATTTCTGCGTTTTGTGTAGCGCCGGCTACGCTAATTATTTCTGTTTACGTCCCCTTTGGTTATTTCGGGGGTTGCATGCTATCAGATAATGGCTTCTCATGCTTTCGCCGAAAAGCATTTTACAAATCTGACATGTTGGCTAGATTCACAACGAGTGTAGCTTTAACAAAAGGCTAAGCTTGTGTTTCAATATATTTATTTCATTTCATTTGCGATTTTCATGAATAGGAAACGTTGCATTATGGTAATGAGCTTGAGGCTATGATTACGCTCCCGGGTACGGGATTGCTCGACGCTAGAGGTTAATACAGGTAACAAGTGGAGGACAGAGGAGCCTCTTAAAGAAGAAGTTACAGGTCTGTGAGAGCCAGAAATCTTGCTTGTTTGTAGGAAATCATTTGCAAATAAATAAATTAAAAATCCTACAATGTGATTTTCTGGATTTGTTTTTTCTCATTTTGTCTGTCATAGTTGTAGTGTACCTATGATGAAAATTACAGGCCTCTCATCTTTTTAAGTGGGAGAACTTGCACAATTGGTGGCTGACTAAATACTTTTTTTGCTCTACTGTAGCTACCCTTTGCCTTGATGACAGCTTTGCACACTCTTGGCATTCTCTCAACCGTCTTCATGAAGTAGTCACCTGGAATGTATTTCAATTAACAGGTGTGCCTTTAGGAATTTATTTCCTTAATGCATTTGAACCAATCAGTTGTGTTGTAACAAGATAGGGGGTTATAGAGAATATAGTCTGTGAGTATAACAGAACTCAGGCAAAAACCTGAGAACAAATCCAAACAGAAGTGAGAAATCGGATGTTGCTATATATTCAACCCATCCCTATTGAAATCCCCTTGAGATATGAATGAAGATTCACTTCCTAGGGCTTCCACTAGATGTCAACCGTCTATAGAAATTTGAATGAGGCTTCTACTGTGTTGTGGGACTGAATGAGAGGGGAATGAGTCAGACTACTGGCAGAGAGCCAGTTCCAGGTCACGCGCATATTGCATGATATCTTCCTGCGTTCTGTTCCTCCTCAAGACACAAAGGAATTCTCCAGGTGGTACTTTATTGAAGATTTATGATAAAAACATCCTAAACGTTCTGCACTTAGTTTGAAATGTTTCTTTGACCTGTAATATAACTTCTTGAAGATTTTGTCCGAAAAAATGGTTTACCAGCTCCAGCGTTTGGATAGGTGTACCAAACGCGCTAACAAAAGTAGCTAATTTGACATAAATAACGGACATTATCGGACAAATCAAGTATTTATTGTGGACCTGGGATTCCTGGGAGTGCATTCTGATGAAGATCATCAAAGGTAAGGGAATATTTAGCATGTCATTTATGGTTTATGTTGACTACAACATGGCGGCTAATTTGACTTGATTGTTCTGTGCGCCGTCTCAGATTATTGCATGGTTTGCTTTTACCGTAAAGTTTTTTTGAAATCTGACACAGCGGTTACATTAAGGACGGGTATATCTATAATTCCATGTGTATAACTTGTAGTATTTCTGTTGAATCGATGTGGCTAAGCAAAATCACTGGATGTTTTTGGAACTAGTGAATGTAACGCGCCAATGTAAACTCAGATTTGTTTATATAAATATGAACTTTATCAAACAAAACATACATATATTGTGTAATATGAAGTCCTATGAGTGTCATCTGATGAAGATCATCAAAGGTTAGTGATTCATTTCATCTCTATTTGTGCTTTTTGTGACTCCTCTCTTTGGCTGGGAAAATGGCTGATTTTATTGTGGTTTGGTGGTGACCTAACATAATCGTTTGTGGTGCTTTCGCCGTAAAGCCTATTTGAAATCGGACACTGTGGTGGGATTAACAACCTTTAAAATGGTATAAGTTACATGTATGTTTGAGGAATTTGTATGAGATTTCTGTTTTGAATTTGGCGCCCTGCACTTTCACTGGCTGTTGTCATATCGTCCCGTTAACGGGATTGCAGCCCAAAGAGGGACATGAAGGTCAGTCAATCTGGAAAATTTCAAAAACTTTGTAAATTTCTTCAAGTGCAGTCGCAAAAACCATCACCTATGATAAAACGGGCTCTCATGAGGACCGCCACAGGAAAGGAAGACCCAGAGTTTCCTCTGCTGCAGAGGATAAGTTCATTAAAGTTACCATCCTCAGAAATTGCAGCCCAAATAAATGCTTCACAGAGTTCAAGTAACAGACACATCTCAACATCAAATGTTCAGAGTAGACTGCATGGTTGAATTTCTGCAAAGAAACCACTATTAAAGGGCACCAATAAGCAGAAGAGACTTGCTTGGACCAAGAAACACAAGCAATGAACATTAGACCGGTGGAGTTTTGGTGGTTCCCACCATGAAGCATGGAGGAGGAGGTATGGTGGTGTGGAGGTGCTTTGCTGGTGACACTGTCAGTGATTTATTTAGAATTCAAGGCACACTTAAGCAGCATGGGTACCACTGCATTTTTCAGTAATACGCCATCCCATCTGGTTTGCGCTTAGTGGGTCTATCATTTGTTTTTCAACAGGACAATGACCCAACACACCTCCAGGCTGTGTAAGGGCTATTTGACCAAGAAGGAGAGTGATGGAGTGCTGCATCAGATGACCTGGTCTCCACAATCACCCGACCTCAACCCAATTGAGATGGTTTGCGATGAGTTAGACTGCAGAGTGAAGGAAAAGCAGCCAACAAGTGCTCAGCATATGTGTGAACTTCTTCAAGAATGTTGGAAAAGCATTCCAGGTGAAGCTGGTTGAGAGAATGCTAAGAGTGTGCAAAGCTGTCATCAAGGCAAAGGGTGGCTACTTTGAAGAATCTGAAATATAAGTTTTTATTTGTTTAACACTTTTTTTTTTTTTTACTTCATGATTCCATGTGTTATTTCATACTTTTGAGATCTTCACTATTATTCTACAATGTAGAAAAAAGTAAAAATGATGAAAAACCCTTGAATGAGGAGGTGTGTCCACTTCTGACTGGTAATGTTCATGTGAAAACATTTATTAAAAAGCTGTTTTTACTTTGTAATTATGGGGTATTGTGTGTAGATTGATGAGGGGATTTTTTACATTTTTTAAAATACATTTTAAAGTAAGGCTGTAAGTCAAGTAGTCTGAATACCTTCCCGAATGCAGGGTATTTAGTACCCTTGACTTACTACACGTTTTGTTGTGTTACAACCTGAATTCAAAATGTATTAATTTAGATTGTTTTGTTTCACCCATCTACACGCAATACCCCATAATGACACATTTTAGCACATTTTTGAAAATGAAATACAAAAATATCTCATTTACATAAGTATTCACACCCCTGAGTCAGTACATGTTAGAATCACCTTAGTAGCAGTTACAGCTGTGAGTCGTTTTGGGTAAGTTCTGTCAAGTTGGTTGTTGATCATTGCTATTTTCAAGTCTTGCCATAGATATTCAAGCCAATTTTAAGTCTAAACTGTAACTAGGCCAGAACATCTAGAACATTTCAGTGTTGCCTTGGTAAGCTACTTCAGTATCTATTTGGCCTTGTGTTTTAGGTTATTGTCCTGCTGAAAGGTGAGTTCCCGAGTGTCTGTTGGAAAGCGGACTGTGTTTAGCTCTATTCTTGTGCTCAGCTCTATTCCATGTATTTGAATCCTAAAAAACGTCTTAGTTCTTGCCAAAGAAAAGAATACTGTGTTCTACCTTAAATGGTTTACAGAGTTAATGTTTACAGTTAATTCATTGATCTGTATCTAAAACTATTTTTCATTTACAAGAGTCATTTAATTAGAATTCACGTGATGAAGATTGAGAGAACTATGTACGTATTTCTGTTGTATTGGTTATTATTATTATTGGATTACACTATTGACCATCATTGGAGGCTGGTGACTTGAACAATTGAGGAGGATGGGAGTCCCACGGTATAGGCACGGAACGCACGGTGATGACAAAGTGATTAGTGCTCACATGTCAAAGCTGCTGAATCTCACTCTTGTAAGGAAATCCTCTTTCATAAATACATTAAGTGATGAATGTGAAATTCAGATTAGGAGTTTAGAATCACTGGGTGTAGTGTCAGAATCCTATTGAAGCCTACTATGCCCAATCTTACTGCAAAGGATTCCAGAGAACATAGTTCTTGACTATAGTCGTCAGATGGGAGTAGAGGATAGTCAGTTTCCTACAGAAAGAGGTTCAGACCAGGGAGATGACCAAGAACATGCAACCTACAGAAAGAGGTTCAGACCAGGGAGATGACCAAGAACATGCAACCTACAGAAAGAGGTTCAGACCAGGGAGATGACCAAGAACATGCAACCTACAGAAAGAGGTTCAGACCAGGGAGATGACCAAGAACATGCAACCTACAGAAAGAGGTTCAGACCAGGGAGATGACCAAGAACATGCAACCAACAGAAAGAGAGCAAACCATGGAACAAGTCATGCTTCTCCAATGAAATGAAAACAAAATGACCCAACATGCCATCTGCTGCGGCACTGCACACAACCAGGCAGTAGGAACAAAACTGTCTATTCTGTGACATTGCAGACCACAAATCCAAAAACTGCACAGACCACAATATTGCTGCACGCAAAGAGAAAAAGAGAGACTAAAGAAAATTGGAAGATGCTTTGTATGTTTAGGACAGAAACACACAGCATAATTCTCTTACTGTGCAACCCCCTATTGTTTCTGCAGAAGCTGTTCTTTCCTCAGTTATTCCCCATTTAGTGAAGATGAAACCAGATGGACAGAACACTGTGTTGCTACAAATGGCAAAGGCATGGGTAGAAGGCCCATTGGGCAGGAAGATGGCTCGTTGCTTATTAGATGGAGGCAGTCAGAGAAGCTTCATACATGAAAATCTTGTGAAGAGGTACTCACTCTTCCCAACTTCTGCTCCAGCAACGTCCTAACAGAACACATTGAAGAGAATGTCTGGGACAAACAGCAGAGAATAGAGATAGAGGCAATTGAAACCCCACAAGTGTGCACAGCTGTGATGAAGGTTCCTGGTGAACAGATTCAACATGAGCTCAATAGAAAGGGACTGCAGCTCACAGACTTTCCAGAAGATGACAATGATCCTGAACTCTCTGTCCTGATAGGAGCAGACTACTACTGGCAGATAGTATCAGGCAGAGTGGAGCGACTGACGGAGACGCTGGTTGCTTTAGAGATCACCTTTGGATGGTCGGTGCAGGGATCCGTGTCCATGTCAAGTGTCGCCGAGGCAACATGCATGTTCATCCCGCATGATGAAGACACACTAGACTTCAAGCAACTGCATGCATTCTGGGAGCTTGAGTCTCTGGGTATCACCAGCAAGAAAACAACACAGAATCCAGAGGTAAATGAGGCTCTACAGAGGTTCGAGAGAACAACCACCTTCAAAGATGGACTAGACCATGTGGAGTTGCCATGTAAACAAGAAATGCCAGAACTCCTAGACAACTATAAAATCTCCAAGAAACGGTTTGAAGGTCTGAAGAAAAGACTGAAGAAGGGTGTGACTTTGTACCGCAGATACAATGAAGTTGTGGAGGACTACTTACAACAGGATATGGCATAGGATGTGACCAAGGACAATGTATCAAGCGCAAACAACATGAAATACTACTTACCTCACCACGCAGTACTCCGGGAGGACAAGGTGACGACAAAACAGAGTGGTGTTTGATGTCTCGTCCCATGACGATGGCTGTCCATCCCTCAATGACTGTCTACTCACAGGACCGAACCTGAATCCGGATCTGCTCAGCGTTCTGATAAAGTTCAGACTACATGAGATAGCATTCATGGCAGACATCAAGAAGGCTTTCCTGCAGACATCCAAAGCAGAGAGAGACAAACGTTGTGAGATTCCTGTGGCTCACATGCCCACCAATGGGAGAAAATAAAGAGGAGCTGCACGTGCTGAGGGTGAACAGAGTGCTATTTGGAGCTTCCCCAAGTCCATTCTTGCTGGCAGCTACAATCAGGAAGCACCTGAAACAATATGAAACAGAACAACCAGAAGTCACTCTATGTAGATGACTTCATTGCAAGTTCACACGATGTTGAAGAGGCTTACTTTGTGACAACTGCAAAACGAATGGTGTCGACTGCAGGCACAGACCTCTGCAAGGGGATGACTAACTCTCCTGAACTGAAAACAAAATGGGAGGGGAGTACGACAACTTACCACCCATTGATGCTAGAAACACAAGGAGTAGTGCTCAAAGCTTTAGGTTTAGTGTGGAGACCGGGACCAGATGAGAAGTATTCTGCACGCATCTTCAAACCTCTTTGCTTCCTGATCCCCTTCAACATCAGGGTCAAGTAAATGCACCAGGAAATGTGGGAGAGAGGACTCAGCTGGGATGAAGTGACCATCTGAACTGACATGAGAATGGCAACCGTCGTGTTCAGAACTAGTCACACACTGAAACTACACGTGTTCTGTGACGCAAATGAAAGGGCTTACAGTGCTGTAGCTTACATGCAAGGCGAATCACAAGACAGAGGAACAATGACAAGTCTAGTCACATCAAAGTCTAGGGTAGCCCCACTCAAGAAAATTACGCTGCCACGCCTGGAGCTCATGGGAGCTGTGATTGGAGCGAGAATAGCAAAAAACCTCATGACCACACTGAAAATGGAACAAAAACGGATCTAAATGTGGACAGACTCTATGATTGGATTTGCAGCTCACGAATGTAAACAGTTTGTCGCAAACAGAGTGCCGGAGATCCAGTCCTTGACCAATCTAGAGTCATGGTCACATATGGAAGGGAAAATAAATCCAGCTGACATCCCTACAAGAGGACAAACTGTTCAAAACTTGACACAGAGCCAGCTATGGTGGAACGGACCTAGCATTCTGACATCACCCCATTAGTCGGAGGAGACTGATGACGACAAGGATTCAGAGGAGGTGGATGCAGAACTCAAGTCCAGTGACCTGGTGACTGTACAGCTCACATCAAACAGCGCAGACATCCCTGAACCCGTGTTGGAGCTTGAAAGGTACAGCAAACTGAAGAGTGTTGAGTGACCGCCTGGATAAAGAGATAAATAGCCAATGCTCATACAAACATGAAGATGCAAGGTGGACTGACTGCTGACGAACTGTTCAAGGCAAAAAAACTCAGCACCCAAAGCTCAACAAGGAGGAAATGGCAAGCAGATGGGAAGTACAGGCAGAGACTTGTGACCAGCTTCTGGAACAGCTGGTGAAGAGACTACTTGCTGGATCTAAAGTCAGCACACCGCTGTGACACACCACAGCCCACCCCACTGAAAGTGAGTGACGTTGCAATCATCGGAGAAGATAACACACCTAGACAAGCCTGGGAACTAGGGAAGTTTGGGGAACTGTTTCCAGGCCGAGATGGCCTAGTTAAGTCATGTTCAGTTCGAACTGCCCCAGGGACTTTGTTGAGGAGACCTATTCAGTTGATATACTGCTTAGAGATGTAGATGAACACCGGATGTTGTAGCTTAAATGGGTTACAGAGTTAATGTATACAGTTAATTCATTGAGCTGTATCTAAAGATATGTTTCTTTTACAATTCTTTACATATGTACAAGAGTAATTGTATTAGAATTCATGTGATGGATATTGAGAGAACTATGTACATACTTCTGATGTATTAAATTACGCTATTGACCGCAAGTACCAGAATGCCTTGCGACCGGAAGTTTAAAAATATATATATATAAAAAAATAATAAAGCGATAGCGTCAGTTATGTACAAGTGAACCAGTGTTATTACTAAAAATAAGCTTTCATCTCACAACTGACGACCTGAGTCATTACTTTGAAGTTAGTTATTCTATATACCCATAACATGATGCAGCCACCACCATGCTTGAAAATAAGAAGAGTGGTACTCCGTGATGTGTTGTGTTGGATTTGCCCCAAACATAACATTTTGTATTCAGTACATAAAGTGAATTTATTTGCCACATGTCTTGCATTTTTACTTTAGTGCCTTAATACAAACTGGGTGCATTTAAAAAAAATATAATAATAATAATAATTCTGTACAGGCTTCCTTTTCACACTGTCATTTAGGTTAGTATTGTGGAGTAACTACAATGTTGTTGATCCATCCTCAGTTTTCTCCTATCACAGCCATTAAACTCACCATTGGCCTCATGGTGAAATCCCTGAGCAGTTTCCTTCCTCTCCGGCAACTCTGTTAGGAAGGATGCATGTATCTTTGTAGTGACTGGGTGTATTGATACACCATCCAAAGTGTTATTAATAACTTTACAATGCTCAAAGGGATATTCAATGTCTGCTTTTTAATTTCCCCCCCTTTTACGAATAAATGCCCCTTTCAAGGCATTGGAAAACTTCCCTGGTCTTTGTGGTTAAATCGGTGTTTGAAATTTACTCCTCAACGGATGTTACAGATTGTGCATTATATTTGGGGTACAGAGAGGTAGTCATTCAAAAATCATGTATTATTGCATACAGAGCCCATGCAATGTATTGAGTTTTTAAGCCACATTTCACTCCTAAACGTATTTAGGCTTGCCATAACAAAGGGGTTGAATTCTTACTGGCTCAAGATATTTCAGCTTTCATTTTTTATTAATTTGTAAACATTTCTAGAAACATAATTCCACTCTGACGTTATGGGGTATTGTGTGACACAAAATGTAAATGTAATCCATTTTAAATTCAGGCTGTAACACAACAAAATGTGGTCAAAGTAAAGGGGTGTGAACACTTTCTGAAGACACAGTGCTTTCTGTAGACATGAATGACATCACCTCGCAGAATGATCCTCTCTATTAGATCCCATCTTATCTTGGCACCCCACGTACACCTGCTCCTCCCACCGCTACCCCTCTAACTCTCCTGCCATCTCCTCCCATAGGGCTCTGCAGCTGCTACAGTTGACCTTATGTGAGACAGCTACTCACTGAGTACAGTATCATCCCTGATTCTCTGCCTGTTTGAGTGTGAGAGCGAAGTTGGGTACGTGCCACCTGGCAATCGCTTTGAAGGGGAACCCTTCCAAACCTATAAACCCTTTTTGATTTTGAAAGCTTTTGTGTGGGAAAGTCTGTGAAAGTCATATTCACATCGAGGTCGTGGTGATTCAGGACTGCCACCCGAGTGTTTAGTTTTTTAAAATTCTACTACCTCATATTGTGTTTTTGTAAGAAAATGTTTCAGCAAATGGCTTATTCTTCAGCATACTGTGTAGTGCTGTTTTTTTCTTCATTTCCTTCGCTCACTCGCCCCCCCCCCCCCGCACCATCTTTCCATGTCCTCAGACTGATTGTGTGAGTGCACCGCAGCAGTCTACATTCAATGCTCTCTCTGTCTGTCTGCATCTTCTCTCTCTCTCTCTCCCATGATGCATCACCCCCATTTCCTCCACCCATGCCTCGTGGGACTGTGTTTCCTATAAAAAAAGAAAGACACATTTTCTTATGTAAATGAGTTGATGTTCAGCCAGTGCCAATGTAGACTTGATTTGAGGAGTGTATATCATTTGCTGAAGTATGTCTGGTTATGGACTCACATAGGGCCCTGCAGCTGCTACAGTAGGCCTTATGAGTCAGCTATTCCCTTTGAATACATTATCATCCTTGTTTCTCTGCTTGGGTGTAAGAGGTAACCTGGGTACGTGCCACCTGGCAATAGCTTTTAAAGGGAAACCTTTTTGATTTCAAAAGCTTTTGTGTGGGGAAAGTCATATTCACATCGAGGTCATAGTGATTCAGGACTGCCACCGAAGTGTTTTGTTTTTTAATTCTACTCCAGCATATTGTGTTGTCTTTGTTGGAAAATGTTTCAGCAAGTAGCCTATTCTTCAGTGCTGTGTTTCTATCCCCCCCCCCCACCCACCATGTCTCCATGTCCTCAGACTGATTGTGTCCCTTTCCTTCTCCCCCCCACCATCTCTCCATGTCCTCAGACTGATTGTGTGAGTGCACCGCAGCGGTCTACAATCAATGCGCTCTCTGTCTGTCTGCAATCTCCTCTCTCTTTCTCCCATGATGCATCACCCCCATTTCCTCCACCCTTGCCTCGTGGCACAGGAACTCAGAAATATTCTTCCTGTTTCCTGTCAAAAAGACAATCCGAAAGACCCGTTTTCCTTATGTAAATGAGTTTGTTTTCAGCCAGTGCCAATGTAGACTTGATTTGGGAATGTTTTGAATTTGCAGAAGTATGGCTAGTTATGGACTCCTGCTCTCTTGGTATGTTGGTATCTCTGGCACTCCAGTTCAGCCCTGTTGTTGGTCTGTGCTGTCTCTGCACTGTCTGTCTGGGGTACATTGGTTCTCCATTTGACAGTGGAGCCAGTGGAGTGTCAGCCTCATGACGGAGTTATCCCATCCTATGGATCTCTGCTGTGGGCCTTGACAGCCTGGTTTGGAAGTCACTGGGTTGTGGAGGAAACAGTAGAGATTCAGAACCTACTGTATAGTAGTGAGCCGACTAGTTAATTTTAACAGGCGGAAGGATGAAACTTAATCCGTTTTGCATCTGGGTCATGTTCAGTAGGGCACATAGTTTTGTAATGGAAAACATAAATAACTTTTCTTATTGGACAAGTTCAGGTAGTATCTTTCCATTTCCCAACCTACTGAACATGACCATGTACTGAGTTCTCTGTTATTTTGTGTTTGGCCTTAGGTGTGGAAGTTGAAGGGGTCGGATGAGCACCTGAATGTGGAGAGAACGACGGGAGGCAGCCAGGAGGGGCTGGTGAGTCCCGATGCACCCATCCACACCTCAGCTACTGACTCTGTATAAACAACTGGCCCAGCACAATCACCTGCCTACTTTCAGTTCTCTATATACTGTAGGCATACATACACTTATACGGTTATCCATGTCTTTATCTCTAGTTGTGTCCTGGTTCTCACTTTCTGCACTCATCCATATATTTAAAAGTAAAGAAAACGCCTTTATATTATTGGATACCCGCTTGAAAAATGTAATTGCAAACTCTCAAACCACATTCACTTTTTCAAAAAGTGCTGCACTTTTGAATAGACCGAGAAGTCCAATTCTACTCCCTAACTTGGATCAGCAAGGGAAAGGCTCCCAAAAGAAGAGGGTGAAGAGCGAGATTAGGATTTTTTTTCTTGTCAAAAGCAGTTTTTTGGGGGGATTCCTGTACTGTGACAGAGGGCACAAGTTGTCATTACCATGCAACCGTAGTAGTCTAATCGCGTCTAAGCTTCCCATTCTACTTCAGTGAATAAGTATTGCAGCTCCTCCGAAGGCGAAGATATATTCCTGGCTTAGCATACACCATCTACAATGACTCCATGTTAGCCTGAGCACTGAAATACACTTGGGGAATGAGGGCATTTTTGTTCTACATTTTATCTCCAATGCTGGGTGTACAACTGATAAGTGAACACCACTTTCCTCAGGTTAGCTGCTTATTTATGCTTTCGGTGGAGATTAACACTTTATTAAAAAAGCTGTCAAGCATTTCATACTAAGGCTATTATGGTGACTGTATTGCCATCACAGCACACCAGTAGTCACGAGCCATGAACGCAGTCAAATCCAAGCTCTCATGCTGCTGATGATCAGTAGTAGCCTACCCAAACTTGCTAACGTTGTGGAAATATTGGTTCAATAATATCCTCAGATACCGGAGCCTGTGAATTCAAATAGACTTTATTACAAAGTAACAAGCTGAGTTGGTCCATTGACCAACCGCCGGACTCTGTTTCAGTCCACTCTTTTTTTATACAGTTTCATGCTTATTCAAGTTTCATAGTCCCTCCACTTTATGCTAATAACCATATCCCCTCGGCTTTACTCCACCATTGTTTCCAAATCTAAGTTATTTCCTCTAGGCGGGGTTTACCCTCCCCTCTAGTTCTTTGGATCAATTATATTGGTGGCGCACCTATACATTATTTCCAGAAAATAATAAGTACAGATTACTATAGGCAATTATAAGATTGCTACATGCCATTATCGGACTATAATATTACTACGGGCCATTCTAGGATTAAGTACAGATAACTATAGGCCATTATAGAATTATACAAATAAATACACTTAATCCCAGGATTACACATAGTGCCTTTGGTTACTCCCTTTTAGAGCTGTTCAGCGTTTTAACAAGAAACACATTCTCTTAACAGAAAGCACCCATATATTCCCCCCTTTGGGACTTACGTCCCAACCCTTAAATTTGATCCAGTACAAGTGAGAAGGAGAAGCACCTTCTGTATGTATTGCTATGGAGGCAATCTGCCTCCCTTTCTCCTTATCAACCGTTGCTCCTCTTCCTCACCCATACTGGGGAATCAGGACCAAACCTCTCCTTTCACATATAGCTAGAAAGAAGTAAAAGATCCATCCTCCAGCCAATTGTCCTTTAACACACTGTGTATAAGCATGCATTGCTTTGCCTTGCCCAAGGTTCTCAGTTATGTAGAATACAATAAAAACAATCAACTCAACCTCATAAACCCTTATAACATCGTTCTCAATATGACACCGAAACATGTGGCCCTCCCTCACGGACACCTCTCCAACAACCATTTTAGCATAAGCGTTAAACATGCCGGAGGATTAAAGGCATGGTCCGTGGACTCTTGTAACCGGAAAAACCCTTTGTTACATACATGTTTAGACAAAACAAATTCTCAGAAGGTCTAACATCATTTATAGTATCATTCAACAATTGATATACTGAATATATGTATATTCACTAAACACACTATTCATCACAATACAATGGGCAATCACCCCTTTGACACATTGCACAATCCAATGGTTCAATATAATGATAATATCCGTCTCTTTCGTTCCATCCCATTGGGCACCACTTACAATACCCTCGTTTAGGGCACTGTTGGTGCCAATGTGCTCCTACATTCTGTTGAAACCTGTGATCAGGATCCTCATTATCCTTGACATAGTCCGGAACTGGATATATGTCAGGAAGTTAGCCATCTATTTCAGTCTCTAACAATTGTTGTTGTTGTTGATAGGTACGACAAGCCACACCTCCCCCTGGAGCTACTCCCCATAACCATGCAGGATCTCCAAATGGACAGTCCAAAGGTCCTCCTTTAGCATTACATGGTTTTCCCTGTTTGTTGGTGTATTGTCCTGGAGCTCCAGGGACAGGGTACACCTCCACAGGTGGGTTGGTAAGGACTGTCTTTGGATCAGGAGAGATTTCAGTAAAGGCAAAACACAACCGAATACCACTCCCATCACCACTAGTGAGACACCTATCATGATTGCCATTTTTGCAAACATTGCTCCCCATTTTCCCAGGATTCAGTCCAACCAGTTCCAGGCATGGGAGTCATGTCCAGCATTGACCTTTACTTCCTGTCGTAGTCCTTTCAGCTTGGTCATTGCCTTAGTAAATGAACCATCTGGGGCGGTGTTATTGGGGATGAAGGTGCAGCATTCATCTCCAAACATAACACAAACTCCACCTTTTTCTGCTAAGAGCCCATTCAAGGACTGCCTGTTCTGCCATGTCATTCTGCTTGTGGCCTGTACTTTTTCTCCCAACGCTGTCAATGCAGAGTCTGTATAATTAATGAATCTTTGTTGGTTATAGTAAATATAATTAATCCATTCTGGATTTTTGTTTTTGTTAACCTCATCTCTTGCTTTGTATTCCCTGGGGATTCCTCTAGATTGTCCTATTGCATCCAAATAGACCTTGGGGTCAGACTTATACTCTCTCCTTACTGGAAACAGGTACAAAAGTATCTATATCCACAGTAAAACGAGTCCTATATCGACATAACCTGAATGAACTCTCAGCAAGGAAGAAGCCACTGCTCCAAAACCGCCATTAAAAAAAGCCAGACTACAGTTTGCAACTGCACATGGGGACAAAGATAGTACATTTAGAGAAATGTCCTCTGGTCTGATGAAACAAAAATAGAACTGTTTGGCCATAATGACCATTGTTATGTTTGGAGGAAAGGGGGGAGGCTTGCAAGCCGAAGAACACCATCCCAACTGTGAAGCACAGGGGTGGCAGCATCATGTTGTGGGGGTGCTTTGCTGCAGGAGGGACTGGTGCACTTCACAAAATAGATGGCATCATGAGGTAGGAAAATTGTGGATATATTGAAGCAACATCTCAAGACATCAGTTAAAGTTAAAGCTAGGTTGCAAATGGGTCTTCCAAATGGAGAATGACCCCAAGCATACTTCCAAATTTGTGGCTAAGTCAAGGTATTGGAGTGGCCATCACAAAGCCCTGACCTCAATCCTATAGAAAATTTGTGGGCAGAACTGAAAAAGCGTGTGCGAGCAAGGAGGCCTACAAACCTGACTCGGTTACACCAGCTCTGTCAGGAGGAATGGGCCAAAATTCACCCAACTTATTGTGGAAGGCTACCTGAAATGTTTGACCCAAGTTAAACAATTTATAGGCAATGCTACCAAAAACGTATTGAGTGTATGTAAACTTCTGACCCACTGGGAATATAATGAGGGAAATAAAAGCTTAAATAAAAATGGCTCTCTACTATTATTCTGACATTTCACATTCTTAAAATAAAGTGGTGATCCTAACTGACCTAAGACGGAGTTTGTACTAGGATTAAATATCAGGAATTGTGAAAAACTGAGTTTAAATGTATTTGGCTAAGGTGTATGTAAACTTCCGACTTCAACTGTGTGTGTTTACTTTTTTTTTATTTGTACGTAAACGCAAACAGATGTCTGCACTCCTCCGCCGGGGGCACACTAAAAAATGCTCCACATAAATCGATCACTGTAAGGTACTTGGCATCTGGGGGAACATTGATCGTGTAAGGGTTTGGAACTTCCGCAAGCCAGTCCTGTGCTATGTAATTTATTGCTCTTAAGACATGTATCAGTCTCCATTTCTTTTCATCTGCTTTAAGGACGGGCAATAGAGATGTATTGTAGCAGCTCTGTGTTTCTATTAATACCCCTGCTTTAATCAGCCCCTCAATAGTCATGCTTATGCCTTCCCTCAGCTTCTGGTTTCCTATAATATTGGTCTTTTCAGGGGTGTTTAGCATCTGGTTTTAATTTAATGCTTACAGGACTTGCTGATTTCACTACTCCAACGTCTGTGTCATGTTGTGATACCCCTTCTGGTAAGTGTTTGTTCCATTTCCTGCCTCTGCTGGTTATCTGGTGCGATCCCTTCTCCTAATTCTACTTGGTAAGTGTTTGTTCTATTTCCTGCCTCTGCTGGTTATCTGGTGCGATCCCTTCTCCTAATTCTACTTGGTAAGTGTTTGTTCTATTTCCTGCCTCTGCTGGTTATCTGGTGCGATCCCTTCTCCTAATTCTACTTGGTAAGTTTGTTCCATTTCCTGCCTCTGCTGGTTATCTGGTGCGATCCTTCTCCTAATTCTACTTGGTAAGTGTTTGTTCCATTTCCTGCCTCTGTTATCTGGTTATCTGGTGTTCCATTTCCTGATCCCTTCTCCTGATTCTACTTGGTAAGTGTTTGTTCCATTTCCTGCCTCTGCTGGTTATCTGGTGCGATCCCTTCTCCTAATTCTACTTGGTAAGTGTTTGTTCTATTTCCTGCCTCTGCTGGTTATCTGGTGCGATCCTTCTCCTAATTCTACTTGGTAAGTTTGTTCCATTTCCTGCCTCTGCTGGTTATCTGGTGCGATCCCTTCTCCTAATTCTACTTGGTAAGTGTTTGTTCCATTTCCTGCCTCTGCTGGTTATCTGGTGCGATCCCTTCTCCTAATTCTACTTGGTAAGTGTTTGTTCTATTTCCTGCCTCTCTGCTGGTTATCTGTTGCGATCCCTTCTCCTAATTCTACTTGGTAAGTGTTTGTTCTATTTCCTGCCTCTGCTGGTTATCTGGTGCGATCCCTTCTCCTATTTCTACTTGGTAAGTGTTTGTTCTATTTCCTGCCTCTGCTGGTTATCTGGTGCGATCCCTTCTCCTAATTCTACTTGGTAAGTGTTTGTTCCATTTCCTGCCTCTGCTGGTTATCTGGTGCGATCCCTTCTCCTAATTCTACTTGGTAAGTGTTTGTTCTATTTCCTGCCTCTGCTGGTTATCTGGTGCGATCCCTTCTCCTAATTCTACTTGGTAAGTGTTTGTTCCATTTCCTGCCTCTGCTGGTTATCTGGTGCGATCCCTTCTCCTAATTCTACTTGGTAAGTGTTTGTTCTATTTCCTGCCTCTGCTGGTTATCTGGTGCGATCCCTTCTCCTAATTCTACTTGGTAAGTGTTTGTTCTATTTCCTGCCTCTGCTGGTTATCTGGTGCTATCCCTTCTCCTAATTCTACTTGTTGGTTAGCTAACTTCTACATCCTTTGGGTCCCCATTCATTACTGTTGTGGGCAGTATTTTACTAAAGGCTTTATGAGTGGATAGTCTGTTTTGTTCCACTTGCTTATTTTTGCTTGTTTCATCATGGACCTAAATCATTTTCTATAGCTCCCTTATTTACTAGCAATGTAATGTGTGGAATGGAATCAGAAATATTATACAATGTTTCCACAGTATGAATCATCCCTATCCTCTACATCCATTGCTGCTCCCTGTTTCCCTATAATTATGTACTAGGACATAATTGGTACTGATTTTCCATTTGCATTTATTATCCAAAGTTGTTCTAATAAAGTACCTTGTTAGGGGTCATACTGCATTGTGCAGTGATACTCAGAGCAAAATCAATCAGCTTCAGGTATCTGAGCCTGGATAAACCTTCCCCACTACAGTTTGATCTATTTCTATCTTCATTTCTCCTAACCAATACATATTTGCTGTTCCTTTTGTCATTACCATTTGTAGGTTTTAGTCCCGTTACCCCTTCAGGAGAGCACTTCATTTGGATGCCCATTTTGCATAGAGCATCCCTCCCCAGTGCATTCATTGGGGTTTGTTCTGACACTAATATAGGAAGGGTCGCTGATTTATCATCAGCTGTTAAATGGACTGGACCTGTCATTGGAATTAACTGCGTTTGTCCCGAGAATCCTATAGTTTTGGCATATTCACCAGACATGGAGAGATGAGAGGCATAATTTGGACTTACACATGTGTAAGTGGCTCCCGTATCTATCATCATGGGTGTGCCTCTGTTCTCTATTTGAACCTGCAGGATAGGTTCTTGATCAGCTCTTGTGGTGATCACTGGGAACTAAGTCTCCCCTGTAGGATTCTCTGGGCATCCCTAGTATCCCTGATTAGGCCCCACCCATGGGTTCACAGGACCCTGTGGTTGCTTCTGATTTTTGTTTCCAGCCTCCTCCAGTCTGTTTCCAATTATTTTGGTTCCTATTTCCCTGTTGTTGCCAGGGGTTAATAGGACAATTTCGCCTAGTGTGTCCTGGCTGTCCCCAACAGATCCCAGGTGGTCCCAGCGGGCCCCTGTTTCCTCCTCTCTGATTGTTTTGCATAAGTCTTTGTTGCCTATTGCCATTATTCCATTGTTGGGGTTGTTGTGCATACACATTCACTACTGGTGGTGTGGGTTGTACTTGGGCCTGCTGGACAGGAGATGGTTGTAGTCCTCCAGAGGAGACTGCAGCCATTGTTCTGCTTCAGGCACAGGGGCTGTCACTGGAGCTTGGACTTTCTTTTTTCCTTTGTTCGTTAGTTCTTCCAGCTGGAGCTGTATTAGCTTGTTCTGAATGTATTCTCCTTGTTCCTCGAGTCTTTGTTTATCCTTTCTGTATTTTCCCACTGCATGGATTACATGGTCACATAATTCGTTGTGTGATTTTGAAGACATTCCCACCACGTCCTCCAGCCTGCTTCTCACTGGCTGGGGCATGGCCTCTATCACTGAGTTCCGGAACAGAGTTGTCATCAGTGTGTGCCCCTCTGGATCCCGTTCTGTTTCCAGCCTCCATCGTTTCAGCTGTCCATGTAGATACGCAGCTGGATTCTCTGTCTCCCCCAGTGCTTCCACTTTTAGTGACTTTTCAATCCTTGCCGGGTATTGCCTTCTTAGAGCACACCAAAAGTCTGGGCGGTGTGAGTCAAAGTCTATTCCATCTCCCAGTGTAGTCCCTATTGCCTCGTTCAGGTTACTGGACCTCCCTACATCCTCCTTCTTTGCCACTCCCACTACTCTCGCCAGCAGTGCCTTCAGATCCCCCACAGCCAGTAGCTTACCCATGGTTTGCTCTTCACAAGTCCTTATCCATTTTCCTTCTCCATCATGGAGGTCAGGTAGGCGGGCAAACAACCCTTCCAGGTCCTGCGAGCCCCATGGGACATAATCGCAGCCCTCTTTTTTTTTCCCTTTCCCTGCCATAGACCATTTTCCTTAACTGGCTATACAGTTGAAATCGGAAGATTACATACACTTAGGTTGGAGTCATTAAAACTCGTTTTTCAACCACTCCACACATTTCTTGTTATCAAACTATAGTTTTGGCAAGTCGGTTAGGACATCTACTTTGCGCATGACACAAGTAACTTTTCCAACAATTGTTTACAGACAGATTATTTCACGTATAATTCACTGTATCACAATTCCAGTGGGTCAGAAGTTTACATGCACTAAGTTGATGGTGCCTTTAAACAGCTTGGAAAATTCCAGAAAATTATGTCATGACTTTAGAAGGTTCTTAGTGGGGCAAAAAAGTATTTAGTCAGCCACCAATTGTGCAAGTACTCCCACTTAAAAAGATGAGAGGCCTGTAATTTTCATCATAGGTACACTTCAACTATGACAGACAAAATGAGAAAAAATTGTAGGATTTTTAATGAATTTATTTGCAAATTATGGTGGAAATTAAGTATTTGGTCAATAACAAAAGTTAATCTCAATACTTTGTTATATACCTTTTGTTGGCAATGACAGAGGTCAAATGTTTTCTGTAAGTCTTCACAAGGTTTTCACACACTGTTGCTGGTATTTTGGCCCATTCCTCCATGCAGATCTCCTCTAGAGCAGTGATGTTTTGGGGCTGTTGCTGGGCAACACGGACTTTCAACTCCCTCCAAAGATTTTCTATGGGGTTGAGATCTGGAGACTGGCTAGGCCACTCCAGGACCTTGAAATGCTTCTTACGAAGCCACTCCTTCGTTGCCCAGGCAGTGTGTTTGGGATCATTGTCATGCTGAAAGACCCAGCCATGTTTCATCTTCAATGCCCTTGCTGATGAAAGGAGGTTTTCACTCAAAATCTCACGATACATGGCCCCATTCATTCTTTCCTTTACACGGATCAGTCGTCCTGGTCCCTTTGCAGAAAAAGAGCCCCAAAGCATGATGTTTCCACCCCTATGCTTCACAGTAGGTTCTTTGGATGCAACTCAGCATTCTTTGTCCTCCAAACACGACGAGTTGAGTTTTTACCAAAAGTTTATATTTTGGTTTCATCTGACCATATGACATTCTCCCAATCTTCTTCTGGATTATCCAAATGCTCTCTAGCAAACTTCAGACGGGCCTGGACATGTACTGGCTTAAGCAGGGGGACACGTCTGGCACTGCAGGATTTGAGTCCCTGGCGGCGTAGTGTGTTACTGATGGTAGGCTTTGTTACTTTGGTCCCAGCTCTCTGCAGGTCATTCACTAGGTCCCCCCGTGTGATTCTGGGATTTTTGCTCACCGTTCTTGTGATCATTTTGACCCTACGGGGTGAGATCTTGCGTGGAGCCCCAGATCGAGGGAGATTATCAGTGGTCTTGTATGTCTTCCATTTCCTAATAATTGCTCCCACAGTTGATTTCTTCAAACCAAGCTGCTTACCTATTGCAGATTCAGTCTTCCCAGCCTGGTGCAGGTCTACAATTTTGTTTCTGGTGTCCTTTGACAGCTCTTTGGTCTTGGCCATAGTGGAGTTTGGAGTGTGACTGTTTGAGGTTGTGGACAGGAGTCTTTTATACTGATAACAAGTTCAAACAGGTGCCATTAATACAGGTAACGAGTGGAGGACAGAGGAGCCTCTTAAAGAAGGTCTGTGAGAGCCAGACATCTTGCTTGTTTGTAGGTGACCAAATACTTATTTTCCACCATAATTTGCAAATACATTCATTAAAAATCCTACAATGTGATTTTCTGGATTTTTTTTTTCTCATTTTGTCTGTCATAGTTGAAGTGTACCTATAATGAAAATGACAGGCTTCTCTCATCGTTTTAAGTGGGAGAACTTTTTATTTGAATTTTAAAATCTTTTTATTTCACCTTTATTTAACCAGGTAGGCTAGTTGAGAACAAGTTCTCATTTGCAACTGCGACCTGGCCATGATAAAGCATAGCAGTGTGAACAGACAACACAGAGTTACACATGGAGTAAACAATTAACAAGTCAATAACACAGTAGAAAAAAAGAGAGTCTATATACATTGTGTGCAAAAGGCATGAGGTAGGCGAATAATTACAATTTTTCAGATTAACACTGGAGTGATAAATGATCAGATGGTCATGTACAGGTAGAGATATTGGTGTGCAAAAGAGCAGAAAAGTAAATAAATATAAACAGTATGGGGATGAGGTAGGTAAAATTGGGTGGGCTATTTACCGATAGACTATGTACAGCTGCAGCGATCGGTTAGCTGCTCAGATAGCAGATGTTTGAAGTTGGTGAGGGAGATAGAAGTCTCCAACTTCAGCGATTTTTGCGAATTCGTTCCAGTCACTTGCACAATTGGTGGCTGACTAAATACTAGTATCTGATTATTTTAACTGTTGTCCTGTAACCCCTATTCCTTTTTCAAACCCCTCAGTCTAAGCCAAGTTTTACTTAAACGTCTATGGGTATTCCTTGATTGTGCTAGTTCCTCTAATGTAGATCCAATTCGCCCTACTGTCCATTAACTAAAACCACTCTCTCGCTCTGCTTTTAATAAGTATCTTCCAACAGGACCGTTTAGCTCTGGGTGACTAGACCACACCCTAGTTCCTGCTACCTCTATCCAGGTTATTTTTATATTTTCTAACTACTGTGCTGCACCCAGCATCAGTTGCTTTTCCAGTCTTTTTAGATACCTATTCTATTCTCTCGTTGCATAAACACTTCCACTTCTATTTTCACAACTTTTCTTTGATTTCCGGGAACCTGATAATGTTCTGTCTTGCACCTGTGTATTCTTTGTTTTGTTTGCCTCTTACTTTGTTTCTCTAGTCTAGACACTCACTTTCTTTTATTTGACCTCTTTGAGCTTCTTATAGTATCCATACTATTCTTTGTTCCCTATTCTCATTCTGTTCTGCCATTCACTTTTATATATATTTGTTAATCATTTATGTCCGGACGGCAGGTCCATGTGCGTAATTCTCCTCGCCATATTTCTATCATTACTATTTCCTGTGCCGACCACTGTTTTAATCAGTCGTAGTTTAAAGGTTCTTTAAACTGGTTTACGCCACCATCTGCAAATGGTAAATTGAGAAGTTCTTATCTGTACCCACCTTACTCTTAACTCCAGCCCACCTGGTAACAGACATTTTTCTGTAAATGTTTGATCACCATACATTCGTACGTTGGGTCCAGGCCAAGAGCGTCCTCCCTACCAGGTCACACTTAAGTTACGGTCCAGGAGCAGTTCGCTTCCAGACTGAATCCTTCTTTTACTCTTTCTTTCACACTTGCTCAACCCCGGTGGAAACTGGGCGCGTCCTCCCTACCAGGCTGCACTTAACCTGTTGCTTCTACTCGGGACGCTTGCGTCCCAACTAGAGCTCTGGAAATGCAAATGCGCTACGCTAAATGCTAATAGTATTAGTTAAAACTCAAAAGTTCATTAAAATACACATGCAGGGTATCGAATTAAAGCTACACTCGTTGTGAATCCAGGCAACAAGTCAGATTTTTAAAATGCTTTTCGGCGAAAGCATGAGAAGCTATTATCTGATAGCATGCAACACCCCAAAAGACCCACAGGGGACGTAAACAAAATAATTAGCATTTCGGCGTTACACAAACCGCACAATAAAATAGAAAACATTCATTACCTTTCACCATCTTCTTTGTTGGCACTCCTAGATGTCCCATAAACACTATTTGGGTCTTTATTTCGATTAAATCGGTCCATATAAAGCCTAGATATCGTTATATGTAGACTGTGTGATAAACGAAAAAAACATTGTTTCAAAACGTAACGTCATTTTTTTAAATTCAAAAAGTCGACGATAAACTTTCACAAAACACTTCGGAAATACGTTTGTAATGCAACTTTAGGTATTAGTAAACGTTAATAAGCGATAAAATTCATCAGGAGGCGATGTAAAGATCATTAGCTGTCCGTCTGGAAAAATGTCCGGCTAGAAACTCAACGAAAATATCCGGTCCTAGACCGGATTAGATACGGTGTCCTGCATGTGTTTGACCAAGAAAAAACTCGAAGGGAAATGACAAGACTCTAGACACCGTGTGGAAGCTGTAGGTACTGCAACCTCAGTCAATTAATTGTGGTTCACCTTTATCAATGGGATCAAGTAGCGCATGGATATATTTTCCCATTTTCAGTGATCAGTTTTTCCTGTGCTTTTCGATGTAAATGCCGTTTTGGTAAAGCCACAGCAGTGATTTAACCAGTTTTTTAAACGTCTGAGTGTTTTCTATCCACACAGACTAAGCAAATGCATATACTATATTCCTGGCATGAGTAGCAGGGCGCTGAAATGTTGCGCGATTTTTAACAGAATGTTCAAAAAAGTAGAGGGTCGACTGAAGAGGTTAAGCAGCGATCCAGGAGAGGAGCTTCCCCACCAACGAGAAGAATTCCACACTTTACGCATTTCTTATGCTTTCCCCAAGCGACCTGAAAATTCAGCCCTTCTCTGATACACTTCCCCGACCCACATGACTCGGACTGATTGAATAAGATTAATGAATTGCACTCGCAACTAATTGCGATTGCAGCCTCAAAATGGGTTGAACAAACAAGTCCGGCCAAACTGAATTGGACAAACAATCCAAATGTAACGGATGTGAAACGGCTAGCTTAGTGAGCGGTGGTGTGCGCTAAATAACGTTTCAATCGGTGACATCACTTGCTCTGAGACCTTGAAGTAGTAGTTCTCCTTGCTCTGCAAGAGCCGCGGCTTTTGTGGAGCGATGGGTAACGATGCTTCGTGGGTGACTGTTGTTGATGTGTGCAGAGGGTCCCTGGTTCGCGCCCGGGTATGGGCGAGGTGACGGTCTAAAGTTATACTGTTACACAAACTCAAACAGACTGAACAAACTGGTCAGATGAACCACCGAAATAAAACAGGTGAATAACCCCACTCAACTGAGCCAATCAAAACTGATGTGGCACAACCCCCCCCCCCGCCTTTGCTTACTCCCTTTAGAGCTATTCAGCCTTTTAACAAGAAATACATTCTCTTAACCTCTCTGGTACAAGGTCCCACCTCGACAACAGCCAGTGAAATTGCAGGGCGCCAAATTCAAAACAACAGAAATCCCATAATTAAAATTCCTCAAACATCCACCATTTTAAAGATAAACTTCTTGTAAATCCAACCACAGTGTCCGATTTCAAAAAGGCTTTACTGCGAAAGCACACCATGCGATTATGTTAGGTCAGCACCTAGTCGCAGAAAACCATACAGCCATTTTCCAGCCAAGGAGAGAAATAGCGGTTAAATTAATCACTAACCTTTGATGATCTTCATCAGTTGGCACTCATAGGACTTCATGTTACACAATACATGTATGTTTTGTTCGATAATGTGCATATTTATATCCAAAAATCTCAGTTTACATTGGCGCGTTAAGTTCAGAAATGCATTGTCTCAAACAAATATCCGGTGAAAGTGCAGAGAGCCACATCAAATTACAGATAAACTTCTCCTTAATGCAACCGCTGTGTCAGATTTAAAAAAGGCTTTACGGAGAAAGCACACTTTGCGATTATGTTAGGTCAGCACCTAGCCACAGAAACCCATACAGCCATTTTCCAGCCAAGGAGAGCGTCACAAAAGTCAGAAATAGCATTAAAATGAATCATTTCCCTTTGATCTTCATCTGGTGGCACTCCCAGGTCTCCATGTTAGACAATAAATGTTTGTTTTGTTCAATTATGTCCCTCTTTATGACCAAAAACCTCCTTTTTGTTTGCGTGTTTTGTCCAGTAATCCGAAGTCCAGACGAAAAGTTTTTAAAAAGTACAATAAAAGTTAGTAGAAACATGCCAACCGATGTTTAAAATCAATCCTCTGGTTGTTTTGGTCATAAATAATCAGTAATATTTCAACCGAACAAAAGCTTCGTCAATAGGAAAGGAGAAACAATCAGGCGCATGGCTGAGGAATGGAAATTTCCACTGGCCACTGATTGAAAGTGCTGTATCTCCCTCATTTGTCAGAGTAAAATCCTGAAACAATGTCTAAAGACTGGCCACATGTAGAGGAAGCCACAGAGCTTGTGATCTGGGTCCTAAGTCTTTGTATGGTGGATTGGCTTTCATTGGAAAAACAGCCTATCAAAATAATAGTACTTCCTGGTTCGATTTCCCCGAGTTTCCTCCTACCATATCAGTTCTGTTATACTCAGACATTATTTTAACAGTTTTCGAAACTTTAGAGTGTTTTCTATCCAGATCTACTAATTATATGCATATCCTATCTTCTGGGCCTGGGTAGCAGGCTGTTTAATTTGGGCACGCTTTTCATCCAAAATTCCAAATGCTGCCCCCTACCCTAGTGAAGTTAACAGAAAACACCCATACTAACTGTCTGGTACTCAGCACTCTGGTACTCAGCCCATGAGCTCATGTTGTGCAACATCTCTATAGGCTAGGCCTACTATATAATAGGCTAGGCCTGTTACTAGCCTGTTCAACCTCTTTCGTATCGTCTGAGATCCCTAAAGATTGGAAAGCTGCCGCAGTCATCCCCCTCTTGAAAGGGGGAAACACTCTAGACCCAAACTGTTACAGACCTATATCCATCCTGCCCTGCCTTTCTAAAGTCTTTGAAAGCCAAGTTAACGAACAGATCACCGACCATTTCGAATCCCACTGTGCCTTCTCCGCTATGCAATCTGGTTTCCGAGCTGGTCATGGGAGCACCTCAGCCACGCTCAAGGTCCTAAATGATATCATAACCGCCATCGATAAAAGACAATACTGTGCAGCCGTCTTCATCGACCTGGCCAAGGCTTTTGACTCTGTCAATTACCGCATTCTTATTGGCAGACTCAATAGCCTTGGTTTCTCAAATGACTACCTCGCCTGGTTCACCGACTACTTCTCAGATAGAGTTCAGTGTGCCAAATCGGAGGGCCTGTTGTCTGAACCTCTGGCAGTCTCTCTATGGGGGTGCTACAGGGTTCAATTCTTGGGCCGACTCTTTTCTCTGTATATATCAATGATGTCGCTCTTGTTGCTGGTGATTCTCTGATCCACCTCTACGCAGACGACACCATTCTGTATACTTCTGGTCCTTCTTTGGACACTGTGTTAACAAACCTCCGAACGAGCTTCAATGCCATACAACACTCATTCCGTGGCCTCCAACTGCCCTTAAATGCTAGTAAAACTAAATATATGCTCTTCAACCAATTGCTGCCGGCACCCGCCCGCCCGACTAGGGTCACTACTCTGGACGGTTCTGACTTAGAATATGTGGACAAATACCTACAGTAGGTGTCTGGTTAGACTGTAAACTCTCCTTCCAGACTCACGTTAACCTTTCTAGGGCAGGGGAACCCCTCGACAACATTCCGCTAAAAAGGCAGTGCGCGAAATTCTAAAATATTTTTTTGAAATATGTAACTTTCACACATGAACAAGTCCAATACAGCAAATGAAAGATACACATTTTGTTAATCTACCCATCTTGACCAATTTCAAAAATGCCTTACAGCGAAAGCACAACATATGATTATGTTAGGTCATAGCCAAGTCGAAAAAACACACAGCCATTTTTCCAGCCAAAGATAGGAGTCACAAAAAGCAGAAATATAGATAAAATTAATAACTAACCTTTGATGATCTTCATCAGGTGACACTCATAGGACATCATGTTACACAATACATGTATGTTTTGTTCGATAATGTGCATATTTATATCCAAACATCACAGTTTACATTGGCGCCTTACGTGCAGTAATGTTTTGATTCCAAAACATCCAGTGATTTTGCAGAAATACTCATAATAAACATTGATAAAAGATACAAGTGTTATTCACAGAATTAAAGATAAACTTCTTCTTAATGCAACCGCTGTGTCAGATTTTTTAAAAACTTTACGGAAAAAGCATAATCTGAGAACAGCGCTCAGAACCCAAAACAGCCAGAGGAATAGCCGCCATTTTGGAGTCAACAGAGTTGGAAACAACACCATAAATGCGCTCCTAGGAATCCCAGTTCGACAATAAATGACGGATTTGTTCCATAAAGTCCATAATTTATGTCCAAATAGCCACTTATTGTTAGCGTGTTCAGCCCAGTAATCCATCTTCATGAGGTGCAGGCACTTTGTCCAGACAAAAACTCAAAGTTCCGTTACAGTCCTTTAGAAGCATGTCAAACGATGTATGGAATCAATCTTTAGGATGTTTTTAACATAAAACATCAATAATGTTCCAACCGGAGAATTCCTTTGTCTTCAGAAAAGCACTGGAACGGGAGGTAACTCTGTCTGGAGCACGCGTCATTAAGACCAAGGCACTCTGCCAGACCACTGACTCAGAGGTCTCATGAGCCCCTCCTTTAGAAACTTGAACGAGGATTCTACTATAAAGACGGTTGACATCTAGTGGAAGCCGTAGGAAGTGCAACTTTATCCATATCTCAATGTGTATTTGGTAGGCCAAGCTTTGAAAAACTACAAACCTCAGATATCCCACTTCCTGGTTGGATTTTTCTCAGGTTTTTGCCTGCCATATGTTCTGTTATACTCACAGACATCATTCAAACAGTTTTAGAAACTTCAGTGTTTTCTATCCAATACAAAAAATAATATGCATATATTAGCATCTGGGACAGAGTAGGAGGCAGTTCACTCTGGGCACGCTATTCATCCAAAAGTGAAAATGCTGCCCCCTATCCCAAAAAGGTTAAGCATCTCCAATCCAAAATTAAATCTAGAATTGGCTTCCTATTTCGCAACAAAGCATCCTTCACTCATTCTGCCAAACATACCCTCGTAAAACAGACTATCCTACCGATCCTTGACTTCGGCAATGTAATTTACAAAATAGCCTCCAACACTCTACTCAAAATATTATGTAGGATCACAGTGCTATTCATTTTGTCACTAAAGCCCCATATACTACCCACCACTGCGACCTGTATGCTCTAGTTGGCTGGCCTTCGCTACATATCCGTCGCCAAACCCACTGGCTTCAGGTCATCTATAAGTCTTTGCTAGGTAAATCCCCGCCTTATCTCAGCTCACTGGTCACCATAGCAACACCCGCCCATAGCACACGCTCCAGCAGGTATATTTCACTGGTCATCCCCAAAGCCAACACCTCATTTGGCCGCCTTTCCTTCCGGTTCTCTGCTGCAAATGACTGGAATGAATTGCAAAAGTCAATGAAGCTGGAGACTCATGTCTCCCTCATTAACTATAAGCATCAGCTGTCAGGGCACTGCACATCTGTAAATAGCCCACCCTTATCCCCATGTTATTTTTTATTTTTTTGCTATTTTGCACCCCAGTATCTCTACTTGCACATCATCATCTGCACATCTATCACTCCAGTGTTCATGCTAAATTGTAATTTACCACTATGGCCTATTTATTGCCTTTCTACATTTGAACACACTGTATGTAGATTTTTCTATTGTGTTATCGACTGTACATTTGTTTATTCCATGTGTAACTCTGTTGTTTTTGTCACACTGCTTTGCTTTATCTTGGCCAGGTCGCAGTTGTAAATGAGAACTTGTTCTCAACTGGCCTACCTGGTTAAATAAAGTTTAAATAAATAAATATATTTTTATTATCTTTCCATTTTCGTCTAAAATTATATACCCAAATCTAACAACCTGTAGCTCAGGACCTGAAGCAAGGATATGCATATTCTTGATCCCATTTGAAAGGGAACAATTTGAAGTTTGTGGAAATGTGAAATGAATGTAGAAGAATATAACGCATTAGATCTGGTAAAAAGATCTATATGTTATGTTTCATCATCTTTGAAATTCAAGAGAAAGGCCATACATTGAGATAGGAGTCTGTGTCATTTAGATGTTGTCCACAAGATGGCAGCAGTGTGTGTGTGCAAAGTTTCAGACAAATCCAGTTAAGAATAACATCACTACACAATATTTTGTATCAAGTCTGCCAGGAGTTTGCCCAAATGACCTGAATTGGTCCATTTATACATTTTCAAGTACATACCTATAGAGAACATACAAAAATGCTATGGTAATACAAAATTAAAGTTTACACACTCCCAGGAATGTCATTCATGATTGATCATTCGCTTCCCTACAGAAAATACACTAACCTTCACACATCTAGATGGCCGGGGGTGGGGGGGTCAAACTGTAGAACCCAGTTCCTACATTTTAATATAAAAGCAAAACTATGCTATATTTTTATCTCTGGGACCCTCAGGATGACAAATCAGAGCAAGATTACTGAATGTAAGTACATTATTTACCTTCAGAGGTGAATGTATCAAACCAAGTGCCATGATGTGTTTTGTTGTTGTGCACTCGCCTCAAACAATACCATGGTATTCTTTTTGCTGAAATAGCTACTGTAAATTGGACACTGCAGTTAGATGAACAATCATTTAAGCTTTCTGCCCATTATAAGACATGTCTATGTCCTGGAAAGTTGGCTGTTGTTTACATTGTCATTCTAGTCACATTATTGCATATTGAGCAATAATTGTCCTGGTTTTAGGGGCACCGATCCAATAGAGGTTAAGCAAATTGCCTCTCTTTACAACAGGAGTATAGCCTACCTGGCTGGCATGAAAATGAACCACGGGAAAAGCATCATCCATTTGCTATTTAAGTGCATAGACAGCATTTTCTTTTCTCTACCCATGTTCCGAGATAGGTGCATGATAATGGTCCATTCTGAATAAAAACAAATTTCACACATATTGCTGCCGGCACCCGCCCGCCCGACTAGGGTCACTACTCTGGACGGTTCTGACTTAGAATATGCAAATCAAATCAAATTATGATTTGAAATGTGTATTTTACACCCCTTTTTTCTTCCCAATTTCGATCTTGTCTCATCGCTGAAACTCCCCAACTGCGTCCTCCGAAACATGACCCACCTATCCGCGCTCCTTAGCACACACCAGCTTAACCCGGAAACCAGCTGCACCAATGTGTCGGAGGAAACACCGTTCGACTGGTGACCTGGGTCAGCCTGCAGGCACCCGGCCTGCCACAAGGAGTCGCTAGAGCGTGATGAGTCAAGTATAGCCACCCTTGCCAAACCCGCCCCTAACCCGGACGACACTGGGCCAATTGTGTGCCTTCCTATGGAACTCCCGGCCACGGCCAGTTGTGGCACAGCCCGGGAATGAACCCGGGTCTGTAGTAACGCCTCTAGCACCGTTGCGCCTCTAGCACCGTTGCGCCCATATCCTTTCTATTTTATTCAGCTATGTTCAATTGTATTTTTCATACTCTAAAATAATATGACATAATTCCAAGGAATTTTAAGCAAATCTTTTCTGATAAATGAACTAGTGTATCCCATAGCCAGATCAGGGCCTAACACTGAGTAAGCTATTCTGTTTTTCTGAAATAGACAGAATTTTATTCATATCATGTTTCTTTAGACCTGTCTAAAATAAATAATGGATTTATTGTGATGGTGTAGGCTAAATTAAATTGGATTTATATACTTTTAAAAAATGTAGATGTGTTGATGCTAAATATGTTTATGTTAATTAATGGCCAATTACCGTGAGACCGGCAGTTATTTGCTTGACAATCACTGGCTGACAACAATTCATGACCACCACAGCCCTATTTCATACCATTTCTTTCAATGAGTCGGTCACCAGTTGCAAAGAGCAACCCTTTTTCTCTGGTGTATTGACAATGACTTTCTTTGTACTGTAGTTGGTTCATGTAAGGAAGAAAGGCATCTCTTATATTGCCGGAGGCTACGTTTTCTACCACACTGCAGTGGAAGAGAGGATGCTACCGTATTTTAGAATAACTCTCATTGAGGTTTGAAATTCCTCTCATCCTGGCTCTTTGTAGACTTATTTCTCTGCAGTCCCCCCAGCATATCATTGCGTTTGATGCATGAGTGGTGTGCTCAGGCGGGTATTCAGTATCAGTCCCTTTTTCAGGTGCCTCTTAACAGGCTCAGCAGAGCCCCACTATAGATACATTACAGTAGATGATTTCGATCTTTTTTGATACCGTCTCCTGCCCCATGTTCCATTATGGAGGACCAAGTCGACCCACGCAGTAAGGGCACACCTGTGAGGGGGAGACCTGCCAGTTGCGATGGGGGGGAAGGGAGCTTGGTGAAATACTGTTGAGGTTGCAGTACGTGGAGAGTGACTGCATTATGTATAGAGTATATGTAGATTTATTCACTCAATTGTTTCTTACTAGGGAAATGCATTAAGCAAGGGGGATAAATATTTAACAGTCCCCAATTTGGAGACCTAATGGAATGCAGAAATTGGAGAGTTTCATTAGTATACTGTTTTTTGTACCTTTATGAGAAAAGTCATGTTTTTCTTTCTGTATCCACAGAAAAGTAGAACAAGTACCTTTAGTTCACAAGCTTGAATAATCTTTGCTGTATTCATAAGTTAGCCTAGCTAGCAGATTGTAATGGGCTAATGTGATGGTCCATTTGCTGTTACATGAAGGGTACTGTTTGGTGTAGCACAGAGAATCTTCGACTAACCTTAACTTGGCGATACTATATTTGTTCTCGATTCTGCCTAACATGTATCTTCTAAAATATCAGTGTCCGGTTGCAGGTGGTTTGTTTGAATTTAGAAAATGCTCCGTTTATGTGTACACTGCCATCTTCTCTATTTCAAATCTTCTCTCATTGAGCGTGACAGGGGAGTGACATGCGGCACTTTTAGGTGGACCCAACTGTCTCAATCAATGAGAGAAGATTTGTACACATTATTGGATTACTTCATGGAGCAAAACATTTATTTATTTTAATAACAGAGCATTTTCTATATATTTTTATATATATATATTTTCTAAATTCAAATGCATCAATAAAATTGATTAAATTGTTGTTTTTCCTCATCAATCTACACACAATACCCAATAATGACAAAGCAAAAAAAGGTTGGTCGAAATGTTTTCAAATGTATAAAGAAAAATACTAAAATATCACTTAAGTATTCAGACCCTTTACTGATTACTTTGTTGAAGCACCTTTGGCAGAGATTACAGCCTTGTCTTCTTGGGTATGATGCTACAAGCTTGGCATACCTGTATTTGGGGAGTTCTTCTCTGCAGATCCTCTCAAGCTCTGTCAGGTTGGATGGGGAGCGTCGCTGCACAGCTACTTTCAGGTCTCTCCAGCGATGTTCTGGGCTGTGGCTGGACCACTTAAGGACATTCAGAGACTTGTCCCGAAGCCACTCCTGCGTTGTCTTGGCTGGGTGCTTAGGGTCGTTGTCCTGTTGGATGGTGAACCTTTGCCCCAGTCTGAGGTCCTGAGCACTCTGGAGCAAGTTTTCATCAAGGATCTCTTTGTACTTTCCTCCGTTCATCTTTCCCTTGATCCTGACGAGTCTCCCAGTCCCTGCCGCTGAAAAATATCCCCACAGCATGATGCTGCCACCACCATGCATCACCGTAGGGATGGTGCCAGTTTTCCTCCAGATGTGATGCTTGGCCAAAGAGTATCAATCTTGGTTTCATCAGACCATAGAATCTTGTTTCTCATGGTCTGAGAGTCCTTTGGGTGCCTTTTTGCAAACTCCAAGCGGGTTGTCATGTGCCTTTTACTGAGGAGTGGCTTCCGTCTGACCACTCTACCATAATGGCCTGATTGGTGGAGTGCTGCAGAAATGGTTGTCCTTCTGGAAGGTTCTCCCATCTCCACAGAAGAACTCGGGTTCTTGGTCAATTTTAAGAATGATTGAGGCCACTGTGTTCTTGGGGACCTTCAATGCTGCAGACATTTTTTGTTACCCTTCCTCAGATCTGTGCCTCAGCACAATCTTGTCTCGGAGCTCTACGGACAATTCCTTCGATCTCAGGGCTTGGTTTTTGCTCTGACATGCACTGTCAACTGTGGGACCTTATAGACAGGTGTGTGCCTTTCCAAATCATGTCCAATCAATTGATCTTACCACAAGTGGACTCCAATCAGGTTGTAGAAACAGCTCAAGGATGATAAATGAAAATAGGATGCACCTGAGCTCAATTTCGAGTCTCGATGCAAAGGATCCGAATACTTAGGGAAATAAGCTATTTCTGTTTTTTTTTATTTTTTATTAATACATTTGCAAAAATGTAAAAAAAGAAAAACTGTTTTCACTTTGTCATTCTGAGGTATTGTGTGTAGATTGGTGATTTAATTTTTTTTTTAAATCAATTTTAGAATAATGCTGTAATGTAACAAAATGTGAAAATGTGAAGGGGAATACTTTCTGAATGCACTGTAGGTTATGTCCTGTACTTTCCTGTCACATTGTGCCCTTGTCCGTTTGTGACTATTAAGGGCTCTGAGGTCCTGGGAGCGAGAGTTGCCAGTTCTAAAACTGAAGCCGAGTTGTTTCTCCTCCGGTTTGCAGTGCTCAGGGACAGAGTCGTTTAGTTGATTCATGTATTTATCTTTACTGCTCTCTCTTGGCTGTGCCCAGTCCTCTGTGGTATCCAGGTTGTAGGGACTCTTTTCTCTCTGGGACTGCTGTAAATTGATTGAGGGTGAGGACGAGTTCTGACTGAGAGACATGGCAGCTATTTATTATAGAGAGGGCAGGGAGATGTAGAGAGAGGGAGGGAAGGAGCTAACTGAATTTGATTTTGATGGTGTGAGCTATAAAGAAAACAAAAGGCAAAGGTCCACTCTTAAAGTTCCGTTGGCTCTCTTTTAACTGGTCGTTCATCTCTATGTAACTTCTTGGCTCTTGTCAGGAGGGAAGTACCCTGAATTTAGGAGTTAACTTCACTGGAGAGGTGGAAGCGTTTGCTCTAGTTTTGTTTGGGGGTTTGTGATAACAAGAGGCCCAGGCTAAGGGTTAGTCATGGTTCTCTTCATACGACTGAAATGTGGACCTTTTTAAGGAAACAACAAGGTGCTGTCTTCGGTTTGCTGCCTTTCGTCAGGCGCTGGTTTCAACATGGCTTTCATACAGTACCCAAGCTTATTCAAGAAGGTTAAACCCTTTTCTGTTTTCTGTTTTGACTCTCAGTTCATAGGATACAGGTGAATGTTAGATGAAAGTAGAAGTAGGAAGTAGTTGAATAGTTGGCACTTCACATATCCCTCCTCTATTTGTTTTGTCTTTCTCTCTTAGGGCTCATCATCTTCCGGTCGGTCCCGTAGTGTCTCCCTCCTGCCAGCCTCCTCTTCGCCTGGTACCCAGAGGCACTTGGCGGGTTTGGGCACACCCAGCAACATCGTGACCATCACCCACCACAAGTCTCCAGCCGCTGCCCGACGGGCCAAAAACCAGTATCCTGGCAGACTGCTGGAGGTCAAAGAGGTGGGTGGAACCAGGAACTGTCCCTCTCTGATGACATCAGCATGGATTCATTGATTATTAATTGTTGTAGACGCTAGGCAGACTGTCTGCCAAATTCATCCCAATTCCAGCCAGATTGGAGTCATGGAGTTTGGATTTTTAAATGAACTATTTCCACATTATGGAATATTTCTGTTCAAAGTACATGACCCAGTCATTTCAAGTTGACCGCAACATTGACCCCAACACACTCTTGTTTCAATATTGCACTCTATCCCATGTCCTATGCATTCAGTGTTTCTGCCGACCCTCTGGTGGGCCGTTGGTGCAGTGAGTTCATAAAATATTTTTGGGCCTGGGCGTTTGACCCGATCAACATTGACTGCACTGCTCTCTATGTCTGTAGCTTGATCTGGCTTTGCATTTCTCTGTATACATCCATACTGCTTAACATGGCATGCGACAAAAGGGATATCTAGCTAATAGGCAAGCTAATGTTGCACCTATGGAGTGAAGTCTGAACTAGAGAGAGGTGGTGTGTCTTTATGTTCTACATTCTGTAGGGACATTATAGCAGTAACTCCAGTTTCTGCTAAAATGGTTAAATAACCAACTGAAGAATTTGGCATTGATTTGCATAAACATTTTGAGACTGAAACTGCCCTTTGAATTCTTCCTCTAAAACTGATCAGTGTCACAACCGTCGAAATAACATTCGGACCAAGGCGCAGCGTGATATGGGTTCCACATCTTTTATATCGTGAAACGGTACAAAACATTTTTTTTAAACAACGTGAAACGTGAAGCTATGCTTTCAGCTGTGCTCACAGGCAACTACACATAAACAAGATCCCACAAAACACAGTGGGGAAATGGCTGCCTAAATATGATCCCCAATCAGAGACGACGCTAAACAGCTGCTTCTGATTGGGAATCATACCAGGCTGCTTCTGATTGGGAATCATACCAGGCCAACGTAGAAATAAAACAACCTAGATTACCCACCCTAGACACACCCGACCTAACCAAAATAGAGAATAAAAAGCTCTTTTATGGTCAGGGCGCGACAATCAGTCTGTACTTAGCTACATTTGTGCATGTCTTACTGAAGATTACGGAATGTAAGTACATTATTTACCTTCAGAGGTGAATGTATCAAACCAGTTGCCGTGATAAAAGTTTATTTGTTGTTGTGCACTCTCCTTAAACAATAGCATGGTATTTTTTTCCACTAATAGCTATTGTAAATTGGACACTTCTGTTACAATAACAAGAATGGAAGCTTTCTGGAAAGTTGGGTGTTACTTACAACGTCATTCTAGTCACATTAGCACACGTTAGCAACAACCGTCCCAGTATAGGATCACCGATCCCGTAGAGGTTCAAACCAGACTGAACACACTGTGAGCGCAGCAATCTGGGTTAAGCAGGCTATTGCTCACAGGCATTCATTCATAAAATGTAAGCTTTGCCTTTATAACGACTGATTTTGTAACCTTTCTGTATAGCCTGTCTGCAGTTGCTTATAGGGATTTATTGAAAAAGATGACGCTATACTGTACTATAGGCCAGAGACAGCAGATAAGAACTTGATGGAATCACGATTGTCTGACACTTTTAGCTGTGCAGTCGCCTCATTCACAACTTTTGTTTAGTTAGTCCTAGAGGTCTAGTCTTGTTCCTGCTATTGTCAGTGGGCTGTGTACTTGTCTGCTGAATTATATAGATAAGATGACTTGAATACATTTTGAGCTGATGGAAATCCTTCTCCAAGTGATGACAGTGTATTCTTCTATCCATCAGGGATAAACTGTTTTTCCTCTAAGCTTTGAAAAAAGTAGGCCTATTTTTGTTCATTATTATTATGTCTTTTCCCTGAAATATTCGCAGGTTAGCATTTTTCGTCATGAATCTTGTTCTGGAGCCAGCTCTGTGTAGTTGTCACTAGCTGGCACAGCCACAAAGTCCTCAAATCTGATTTTTGAACCCGAACCTTAACCACACTGCTAACCCTAATGCCTAACCCTAACCTTAAATGAAGACCAAAAATCTAAAAAAATAAATAAATCATGAACTTTTACGATATAACCAATTTTGTCTTTGCTACTGGCCTATCTAAGGGGAAATTGCTCAGTTCTGCCTCCAGGACAAGACTCATGACAATGAACGTCAACCTGTGAAATATTCGGCTGTATACAGCTTTAGACACCGTCAGCAACCGAACCTGGTGCAGACTAGAGTTGTCTTTGACTTTGAGGCCTGGTATATGGAGTATTGGCAGTGGACACACTTGTGTGCTGTACCATTGCCTCTGTCGGACATTGCCTTCCAGGAATGGGTAAAGGGCTGAACATTAGTTCCATTAGTTACTGTACATCTAAAGCCTAGCTTCCTGCCATCCAGGACCTCTATACCAGGCGATGTCAGAGGAAGGCCCTAATAGTAGTCAGACTCCAGCTACCATAGTCATAGACTGTTCTCTCTGCTACCGCAGAGCAAGCGGTACCGGGGCGCCAGGTCTAGGTCCATGAGGCTTCTTAACAGCTTCTACCCTCAAGCCATAAGTCTCCTGAACATCTAATCAAATGGCTACCCAGACTATTTGCATTGCCCCCACCCGCTTCTTTTACACTGCTGCTACTCTGTTTATTATCTATGCATTGTCACTTTATGTACTGTACATATTACCTTGTCTAACCGGTGCCCCCATACATTGACTCTGTACCGGTACTGTATATAGCCTCGCTATTGTTATTTTACTGCTGCTCTTTAATTATTTGTTACTTTTATTTCTTATTTTTGTAGGTATTTTGTCTTAAAACTGCATTGTTGGTTAAAGGGCTTGTAAGTAAGCATTTCACTGTAAGGTGTACACCTGTTGTATTCCTGTACACCTGTTGTATTCAGCTCATGTGACAAATAAAATGTTATTTGATTTTACTGATGGCTCTACATGGCACAAATAACAACATTTTTGCCCGTTCTGGATAAAGGACATGATGGTCAGAACTCATTATTCCTGCTGTAGCTACCGGACACTGTATCAATGCACAGGTATGGGAGCCAACAACAAAGGCTGCTCTCTTTTGAGGTTCTGCTTCTGGAACAAGTTGGCTTTGTCCAGGTTCTCTGAAACATGGAACTCTAAAAGGGCATTGGTGAAAAGTACACCGGCTAGAAGGATGGCGTGTAATCAAAACTTAGCTGAGGAATTGGATCACCTAACACCACAAGGACTCCGCTAGGGAATATGGAGCCATTTTACCAGGCTCCCCATGAAACTATAGCTCTGGTATTTTTCTTCAATGAATGCATTTTTCTACTTGGGATTCAAACAACACTGTGCCAGGTTATTGACATTCTTGGAAGAAGTACACATTTTCATTAAGCTTTTGATAAGATCATTTGTGCCTGGATGATTCAAGTCGTTAGATTCCCCATTCAGATCAGATTCATACGCTGTGTCAATCTTCACACGAAGAACCACTTTTTTTAAATGAGATCTTCTCATAAAAAACATTAACAGAAAAACGACTTCAGGAGTGGCAACATTTCTCACCATTTGGAAAGTAGACTTGTCACCTGAAATGAACCCAGAGTGATTTGAGTAAATATCAAGCAGATGGTTTCACTGTTAAATAACCCAAACACTCATTTGGGGCCCATCTCTGAATTTGGACTTGGATTATAGGAAACTGGGTTATCTTTCTTTTCTCTATGTTTCAAGCTTGTGCTAACCTGCATTCTGCCCAAAATGAGCCTTGTTACATTACCCTTTTTCCATGACCTGATTTACATCCCCTCCCTCCCAGAGGCTTGGTAAGTTGTAGAGGTTGTAGTAGTTGTTAACTTAAAATGACACCAGTTCCAGTTTAACAATGTCACTTGTAGATAAACTCAGAATTGAACCAATGGAAAATCGATCAAGCCAATAGAAGATGGCAGAATCCACCGTTTTCCCACCTGTACTCTGCACTTTGTTGTACCAGTAGAGTGATTCATCTGCCAGGCCATGCACACACTTTTTTTTAGTTTCCACAGTGTTCCTTCGCTCGTAGCTTCAGGCGGCACTCAGATGTGAATGTCCCTTGACAGCTCTGTTCCCTGCAAAAATGCAGATTTGATGTCTATGGAATGAAGTGTCCATTTTTTCTGGCAGATCACTGAGGCGCATGTCGGTGAGTCTTTTGGGAGTTGTTTAGCAGCCAGCTCCTCTAAACCTCTAGCCACTAGACGTGCTTTTGGCACTATTCCAGTTAATGATTCTTTAAGGGTACATACCCACCTTGTTGAGTCTCATTTTTGGCCAATGTCTTTGACTTCCTCAAACATTAAATTTTTCCTCCAATTACTGAGCTCATCTAGTTTAGCTGAGTCAAATGACATGTCCTTTGTTTTAAGTACATCATTTTGAATGTCATTCTGATTTTCTTGATTTTCCATTGGTTCAATTCTGAGATTATCTACAAGTGACAGGTCAGCTGACCCTGTTGTACCAGAAAGTGTAGCTGGTTCAGAGTACTGCAAGTTGTACCAGTTCTGGTGTTTTCCTTTGGCTTTTCCTGCTCGTCCAATGACAGTTGCTGTGTGTGGAATACCACTTTCTCTGTCCATGTATTTAAGTTTGTCCAGTTTTCCGATTGAAACAACCATGTTGTCTTTACACGTGGCTGTTGTTGAATGTTTTCCTCATTTGAACGCTCAACAGTATTACCTGTGTCATGTTTGAAGGTCTCTGCTCCATTTCCTGTTTCAGTGTCCATATCATTGGATGCGACATCTGGTAGATTTGTGTCTGTTAATTTGTCCTTTTTGTCATTTACATTAGGAGGCTGATTCTCAGCAACAGCCCCTCCGTCTTGTTGATCATTTACTTTCCGCAATCTTGAGTGATGCATCCTGACAATGGTGCCTCCGTGACTCACAAATATCACCACACCATCCTTTGCACTCTTGACAGTCAACTCGTTTGTAGTACACTTTGTTTTCAGTCTCGTACTTCTCATCGGTGGGTTGACGCTGTTTACGCAGAGCAGAATTCTCTCTGAACACTCTCTCCTTCAGTGAATGCTTTTCTCGCTGCATGTAGTGCTGAAAGGTGCTGTCCCATCCATGCACTCACATTGTTCCCTTCTAGTTTTGGTGGCTTGTCAACAAGTACAGAGGGAAGATTAGGGTTCTGCCCCAACACTAGTTGTTGTGGGCTGTAACCATGAACATTGTGCATTGAGTTTTTTGCCATCAAAGCCCAATCTAGGGCTGTTTTCCAGTCACATCCATTGTCTTGCTTCACTTTCTGTGAGTGTTTGATTATGTCTCTCCAGAAGTCCATTTCTCTATGGACTGTATGCAGCAGTTGGCTTTACTTCCATGTTGAATTTCTCAGCCATTTCTCTTATTTCATTATTATTGAATTCTCCTCCATTGTAACTGTACAATTTCTGGGGCGGGCCTTGCACACTTATCCAGGAATGAATGAAGTGCTTGACAATTTCTCTTCTCTCTTTCTTTGTATTCACAATGCTTCCAGCACTGAGGCATATGATTTGGTCAATCATGTGAAAGTACCACACACTGTGTCCTATCTCATGTAGATCTACAGCTACTGTTTCATCGTACTTGGAAGCCAGCAAACCAAAAGCTGGTCTGGCATGAATGGAAATACACTCATCATTATTCCGAGAACTGCTGAGTAATTTCTGAACTCTGTCAACTGTAGCATGTCCAAACTGTTTGTGACGTTTTAAAATTGTTCTCATGTTCTCTGTCACTGTCAGAATCTCCATGTGCTCTGTTTCCATCAAAATCTAATCTTTTACATAGACTCTGTAATGCCTTTGTCAAAAATGTTTACGCAATAGTGGCCTGAGGTAGTAAGTTCAAGGGTCACTGGTTGCTTAAACATCACTGCCTTGTCATTTTTTATGTCTAGTACAGCCCCTGACTTCTTGAGGGAAGCTTTGCTTAATAGTACGGGGATACAGTGGCTTGCGAAAGTATTCACCCCCCCTTGGCATTTTCCTATTTTGTTGCCTTACAACCTGGAATTAGAATAACTATCACTTTGAAGATAAAACATATTTTTTATTGTGAAACAAACAAGAAATAAGACTAAAAAACAGAAAGATTGAAACCGGTTTCCCTCAAGAATTTCTTCCTTCAATTCTGACCAGTTTCCCAGGCCCTGCCAATGAAAAACATCCCCACAGCATGGTGCTGCCACCACCATGCTTCACGGGGTGATGAGAGGTGTTGGGTTTGCGCCAGACATAGTGTTTTCCTTGATGGCCAAAAAGCTCAATTTTAGTCTCATCTGACCAGAGTACCTTCTTCCATATGTTTGGGGAGTCTCCCACATGTGTTTGCTGATTTATTTTCTTCAATCTGATGTGGAGCGTTGCAGCTCCTTCAGGGTTATCTTTGGTCTCTTTGTTGCCTCTCTGATTAATGCCCTCCTAGTCTGGTCCGTGAGTTTTGGTGGGCGGTCCTCTCTTGGCAGGTTTGTTGTGGTGCCATATTCTTTCCATTTTTTAATAATGGACTTAATGGGGCTATGTGGGATATTACAAGTTTCTGATATTTTTTATAACTCAACCCTTATCTGTACATCTCCACAACTTTGTCCCTGACCTGTTTGGAGAGCTCCTTGGTCTTCATGGTGCCGCTTGCTTAGTGGTGTTGCAGACTCTGGGGCCTTTCAGAACAGGTTCATAAATACTGAGATCATGTGACACTTAGATTGCACAGAGGTGGACTTTATTTAACTAATAATGTGACTTCTGAAGGTAGTTGTTTGCACCAGATCTTATTTAGGGGCTTCATAGGAAAGGGGGTGAATACGTATGCACGCACCATTTTTATGTTTCAAATAAATATATATATTTTTTTAAACAATTTTTATTTTTTTTTTCACCAATTTGGACTATTTTGTGTATGTCCATTACATTAAATCCAAATAAAATCCATTTAAGTTACAGGTTGTAATGCAACAAAATAGGAAAAACGCTAAAGTGTATGAATAGTTTTGCAAGGCACTGTATCTGCAGGCACCACCTCTGTTTCAATGAAACACTTAGTCTGACCAATTTTTGCTGTTATCTCGACTCTCTTGGTAGACTGGACGATTTCTACCATCTCCAAATGTCATAGCTCTATGCTTGGTGTGTCAATCATATTCTGCACTGCTTTCATCTTTAGTTCACTGACAGTTATCAAGCCATTTTGCACCACACGCTGTGCGTGTACATGCAGTATCAATCACAGCAGATCATAAGGATTCAACTATAAAGATCACAGTATCAGAAAACAGAGCAGTGTAACGTTACACTGTCTCTGTGTTTACATGTTCCTCCGTTAGTTTAACTTGTTCATTTTTACGAGGACAGTCTTTAACCCAATGGTAAGTGCTTTGACAAATAGCACATGTTGATCTCCTTCCATACCTGTCCAGTGGATTTGTGCCGGGCAATGGCACTCTCGTCTGGTTGTCTTGACAACGTGACTTGTTGGTGCCTTTTCTCTGCTGCTCTGTGTAATATGCTGCATCACTCATTTGCACTCTGTTATTGGCGCGACACCAAAACATGTTTTTAGTGCCAACTTCATTGAAGCAAATGTCAGCACAGTAGAAGCAGTCAAAGCTGTTACTGCCTGTCTGGATGGTAGGGAGCATCTAGCAACTTGAAAGCTAACACTGCATCCAGGAGAACCATGTCTCTACCATCCAGACAGGCAGTATCTAGCAACTTGAAAGCTAACACTGCATCCAGGAGAACCATGTCTCTACCATCCAGACAGGCAGTATCTAGCAACTTGAAAGCTAACACTGCATCCAGGAGAACCATGTCTCTACCATCCAGACAGGCAGTATCTAGCAACTTGAAAGCTAACACTGCATCCAGGAGAACCATGTCTCTACCATCCAGACAGGCAGTATCTAGCAACTTGAAAGCTAACACTGCATCCAGGAGAACCATGTCTCTACCATCCAGACAGGCAGTATCTAGCAACTTGAAAGCTAACACTGCATCCAGGATGTTATGGATACAGTTATCCTGTGTGTGTGTGTGTGTATCCTGTGTGTGTTTCTTTTCTCTCCTTCTCCCCTCACAGGTGAAAATCATCACTCCCCAATCAGTCAACAATCAATCATCAATCAGAAGACACACCTCCTCCTATTTCCTACCCTATCACAGTTCCTTCCCCATGGTTTAAAAACCCCATCATTTGTTTGTTCTAGAGCAATCTCTAGCTCAATCTCTAGCTCAATATCTCTGTAAATGCCATGTCTGTAGGTCTCTGTGTTTCACTCTCGCTTTGTGTCTTAACCTCTCTTTTGTTTAAGCACCTCATAGCACTTTGTCATCACCTGTGAGTATTGTTTTTGGTTATGGTGTTTGTTTGTTGCTGGTGGGAAAAGGGGGAAACCAAGGCAAGTCGCCCATGGGCATACACTACCCGTAGGTGAACTTTGTTAAATACACTAGTTAGAACTGGGTGGACCACCCACTGTATTTTTGGTTAGTTAGTTAGCTGTTGTTAAAGTAGGCTAGTCTAGCTTAGGGGTGTTTTTGAATACTTATTGTTTCTTTCCTTGGGTCCAGCTCAGCCCCTTTTCCTGCTCCCCCCATTACCGTGTGTTTATAAATAAACCTAGAGTTTGACGGTAGATTTCTGTTGTCGTGGTTATTTCGTGCACACTTTTACTTTGTCACAATAATAATTTGCATGAGTTATGTTACGGGTCTCATTACCATCCCCCCTAGACTGTCGGGCCAAAAGGGATTCGTAACACAGGAGAACCATGTCTCTACCATCCAGACAGGTGGTATCTAGCAACTTGAAAGCTAACACTGCATCCAGGAGAACCATGTCTCTACCATCCAGACAGGTGGTATCTAGCAACTTGAAAGCTAACACTGCATCCTGGAGAACCATGTCTCTACCATCCAGACAGGTGGTATCTAGCAACTTGAAAGCTAACACTGCATCCTGGAGAACCATGTCTCTACCATCCAGACAGGCGGTATCTAGCAACTTGAAAGCTAACACTGCATCCAGGAGAACCATGTCTCTACCATCCAGACAGGTGGCATCTAGCAACTTGAAAGCTAACACTGCATCCAGGAGAACCATGTCTCTACCATCCAGACAGGTGGTATCTAGCAACTTGAAAGCTAACACTGCATCCAGGAGAACCATGTCTCTACCATCCAGACAGGTGGTATCTAGCAACTTGAAAGCTAACACTGCATCCAGGAGAACCATGTCTCTACCATCCAGACAGGTGGTATCTAGCAACTTGAAAGCTAACACTGCATCCAGGAGAACCATGTTGTACTTGCGCAGCCTTGCGCATGTTCGAAATCAGTTATGTATTCTGTCATTGCAACCCGAAATGTCTTGAGTAACACGGTCAAAGTTTGACTATGCCTCGAAGGCATGGTCTTTCTCTTCTTTAAGACACACAGAATCCAGTGCTCTGATCAACGTTCCCACACTGTCCTCCTTGTTCAAATCCTCCACGGATATTTCCAGTGCTGTATCTCTCTCTCTCGTCCCTCGAGCGATAATACCATCGCAAGTGCTTGCTTTTTCTCGTCCAGATTAGTAACCTGTGTCCAGATTCCAACTTTCATACGACCTCTTCTTGTCGAAGCAAGGTGGCACATTGCAGTTAATAGCCATCCTCTGCTACCAAAGTTAACTTAAAATGACACAACAACTAGGTTCCAGTTTAACAACGTTTACTAAACCGTAATTTCACAAAACATGGTTGCCATTGTACTCAGACCAGGTCCATCAACAGTGAGACTACCACCAGGCGTACTAATAACAGAGTGACGGTGCCGTAGTGGCAGAATTATAAGGATACTGAAAACATGAACTTAACAGGTAGTGAGTAGCTGTGAATTTGTGGGTTGTAAGTAGTAGGAGATTCAGGCTGTAATATTTACATTTACATTTACATTACATTTAAGTCATTTAGCAGACGCTCTTATCCAGAGCGACTTACAAATTGGTGCGTTCACCTTAAGACATCCAGTGGAACAGCCACTTTACAATAGTGCATCTAAATCTTTTAAGGGGGGGGTGAGAAGGATTACTTTATCCTATCCTAGGTATTCCTGAAAGAGGTGGGGTTTCAGGTGTCTCCGGAAGGTGGTGATTGACTCCGCTGTCCTGACGTCATGAGGGACTTTGTTCCACCATTGGGGGGGCCAGAGCAGCGAACAGTTTTGACTGGGCTGCGCGGGAACTGTACTTCCTCAGTGGTAGGGAGGCGAGCAGGCCAGAGGTGGATGAACGCAGTGCCCTTGTTTGGGTGTAGGGCCTGATCAGAGCCTGGAAGTACTGAGGTGCCGTTCCCCTCACAGCTCCGTAGGCAAGCACCATGGTCTTGTAGCGGATGCGAGCTTCAACTGGAAGCCAGTGGAGAGAGCGGAGGAGCGGGGTGACGTGAGAGAACTTGGGAAGGTTGAACACCAGACGGGCAGCGGCGTTCTGGATGAGTTGTAGGGGTTTAATGGCACAGGCAGGGAGCCCAGCCAACAGCGAGTTGCAGTAATCCAGACGGGAGATGACAAGTGCCTGGATTAGGACCTGCGCTGCTTCCTGTGTGAGGCAGGGTCGTACTCTGCGGATGTTGTAGAGCATGAACCTACAAGAACGGGCCACCGCCTTGATGTTAGTTGAGAACGACAGGGTGTTGTCCAGGATCACGCCAAGGTTCTTAGCGCTCTGGGAGGAGGACACAATGGAGTTGTCAACCGTGATGGCGAGATCATGGAACGGGCAGTCCTTCCCCGGGAGGAAGAGCAGCTCCGTCTTGCCGAGGTTCAGCTTGAGGTGGTGATCCGTCATCCACACTGATATGTCTGCCAGACATGCAGAGATGCGATTCGCCACCTGGTCATCAGAAGGGGGAAAGGAGAAGATTAATTGTGTGTCGTCTGCATAGCAATGATAGGAGAGACCATGTGAGGTTATGACAGAGCCAAGTGACTTGGTGTATAGCGAGAATAGGAGAGGGCCTAGAACAGAGCCCTGGGGGACGCCAGTGGTGAGAGCGCGTGGTGAGGAGACAGATTCTCGCCACGCCACCTGGTAGAAGCGACCTGTCAGGTAGGACGCAATCCAAGCGTGGGCCGCGCCGGAGATGTCCAACTCGGAGAGGGTGGAGAGGAGGATCTGATGGTTCACAGTATCGAAGGCAGCCGATAGGTCTAGAAGGATGAGAGCAGAGGAGAGAGAGTTAGCTTTAGCAGTGCGGAGGGCCTCCGTGATACAGAGAAGAGCAGTCTCAGTTGAATGACTAGTCTTGAAACCTGACTGATTTGGATCAAGAAGGTCATTCTGAGAGAGATAGCGGGAGAGCTGGCCAAGGACGGCACGTTCAAGAGTTTTGGAGAGAAAAGAAAGAAGGGATACTGGTCTGTAGTTGTTGACATTGGAGGGATCGAGTGTAGGTTTTTTCAGAAGGGGTGCAACTCTCGCTCTCTTGAAGACAAAAGGGACGTAGCCAGCGGTCAGGGATGAGTTGATGAGCGAGGTGAGGTAAGGGAGAAGGTCTCCGGAAATGGTCTGGAGAAGAGAGGAGGGAATAGGGTCAAGCGGGCAGGTTGTTGGGCGGCCGGCCGTCATATTTCACACCCCAGTGAATCTCCACATGATCAAACCTCTGCTCAGTCTCATGGAAACACAGCACACCAACACTCACTGGGTGTCAAAACCCAAACCCAACACCCCCTGATGAAATCCATCACATCCTCCATGTGAACACTGGGAGTGCTGCCATCACGCTGTTGCCTTTCACTCGCAGGTTCCATCACCATCCGACCAGCTCAGAAACTAGACCACATGACTCCAGCAGTGCTGCCTGTCACAACTGGCTCATGTGAACCCATCAGACGCCTGGACCCAGTGAATAGAGCAGCACCACTGGGCATTTAGACATCCACGGCTCAAAGGTTCAGGCTATTTCTATACTCATTGTCTCTCCAGTGGGAAATGAGGGGAGGCAGTTTATCTCTGCCTAGTGTCTAACTCCACACTGGCTGCCATTTTGAACCAAGCTATTTTAGTTTGTCCACTCTCCGTGGACCCTCTATTCCTTTGCTCTGGAGTCTTAAGACAAGTGGATGTAATGTGTATACAAAGCATATATATATATATATATCAAAATAATAGAACTCACTGGGAATCGTCAGGGTGTGTGTCATCATTTGAAGGATGTTCAAGCTCGTGACAGTTTTCCAGTAAAGGAGGCTGGTCCCTGACAGAGGGAGACTGTGGCCTAATTCAGTCAGGCTATCTCTACTGATGGGCTGTCTGTCTCTTTCTCTCTCTAAGTCGAGGTTGTGTTAAATCAACCGTGAGTGTGAAGTCTCACATCTGCCACCTGAGAGGGATTTGTTTTTAGATTCTACTGCAGCGTACTGTATTGGGCTCTGTAGGAAATACTCTTAGGCTTGATGACCCTGGGCTACATCGCTTTTTCTCTCTTACTATTCCCTCTTTCCTTCCATCTCTCTCTCTTTCCTTCCATCTCTCTCTCTTTCCTTCCATCTCTCTTTCCTTCCTTTCTTCCATCTCTCTCTCTTTCCTTCCTTTCTTCCATCTCTCTCTCTTTCCTTCCTTCCTTCCATCTCTCTCTCTTTCCTTCCTTCCTCCCTTCCATCTCTCTCTCTTTCCTTCCTTCCTCCCTTCCATCTCTCTCTCTTTCCTTCCTTCCTCCCTTCCATCTCTCTCTCTTTCCTTCCTTCCTTCCATCTCTCTTTCCTTCCTTCCTTCCTTCCATCTCTCTCTCTTTCCTTCCTTCCTTCCATCTCTCTCTCTTTCCTTCCTTCATCCCTTCCATCTCTCTCTCTTTCCTTCCTTCCTCCCTTCCATCTCTCTCTTTCCTTCCTTCCTTCCATCTCTCTCTTTCCTTCCTTCCTTCCTTCCATCTCTCTCTTTCCTTCCTTCCTTCCTTCCTTCCTTCCTTCCTTCCTTCCTTCCTTCCTTCCTTCCTTCCTTCCTTCCTTCCTTCCTTCCTTCCTTCCTTCCTTCCTTCCTTCCATCTCTCTCTCTTTCCTTCCTTCCTTCCATCTCTCTCTCTTTCCTTCCTTCCTTCCATCTCTCTCTCTTTCCTTCCATCTCTCTCTCTTTCCTTCCATCTCTCTCTCCGGAGGTGTTTCTATGTAAAACACCACAGCTGTCTGAGGACTGAAACTTGACTGAGTGTAAAGGCGACGGGTTGTGAACAACAAAAAGGTGTGTATGTGCTGCCCATGGCGTGGGGCTCTACACACTAAGCCCATGTTAAGCCTAGTGAAAATCAGGTCTGACTCCTCATGATAGGACACAGTGCCTCTGTCTGAATGGTGGGATGGATGAGAGTTGTGGACTGATCCACTGAGCTGCAGCTACTTCAGTCACATACAGACCTGTTGGGGGTCCGTCCGGTAACAGTTGTTTGTGTTTTTGAAGGAGAACGTAACATTGCAGTGCAGTCCCAATGGAAAAGCATTTAGTCACTGATTTAATTGTAGTGTTTGATGTACAAAATCTCTTGACGATAAGAAATATCATCAGAGGGTAGTCCTATCAATAACATCCCATTTCTTCTGTTTGTATTGTAGTTTGATTAGCTACGTATTCCGCATTAATGGAAGTACCACAAATATACCCCTGGCTGTGATGGCTCTCACTGAATCTGTCAGTCAGCAAAACAACGGATGTGCCATTGAAGAGTGGGCTGCTGTGTGTTTGTGTGTTGGAATATTAATTAACTGAACAAGACAAAGGGTGGCTACTTTGAAGAATCTCAAATATAAAATATATTTTGGTGTGTTTAACACTTTATTTTGTGTCATTTCATAGTTTTGATGTCTTCACTATTTTTCTACAATGTGGAAAATAGTACAAGAAAAACCCTTGAATTAGTAGGTGTGTCCAAACCTTTGACTGGTAATGTACAGTACATGTAAACAGGGGTGGAAAGTGACTGGTAGCAGGAATATAGATACTTATGGTAATATACTAGTGGTAATACAGTGCCTTCAGAAAGTGTTCGTACCATTTGACATATTCCACATTTTGTTGAGTTAGACTGAATTCAAAATTGATTACATAAGATTTTTTTTCTTCTCCCATGCACACATAATATCCCATAATGACAAAGTGAAAACCGGTTTTTAGAAATGTTTGCAAATTTATTGAAAATGAAAGTATTCACACCCCTGAGTCAATACATGTTAGAATCACCTTTGTCAGCGATTACAGTTGAGTCTTTCTGGGTAAGTTTCTAACAGCTTTGCACACAGTGCACATGAAAATCCAATGACAAGCATAGCCATAACATGATGCAGCCACCACCATGTTTGAACATTTGAAGAGTGGTACTCAGTGATGTGGTGGATTTGCCCCAAACATACCGTTTTGTATTTAGGACATAAAGTTTATTTTCTTTGTCACATTTGTAGCAGTTTTACTTTAGTGCCTTATTGCAAACAGGATGCATGTTTAGGAATATTTGTTATTCTGTACAGGCTTTGTTCTTTTCCCTCTGTCATTTAGGTTAGTATTGTGGAGTAACTATAATGTTGTTGGTCCATCCTCAGTTTTCTCCTATCACCATTGGCCTCATGGTGACATCCCTGAGTCGTATCCGTACTATCCGGCAACTGAATTAGGAATGATGCCTGTATCTTTGTAGTGAGAACTTCACCGTCCTCAAAGGGATATTCAATGTCTGCTTTTTTAAATGTTGCATCCATCTACTAATAGGTGCCCTTCTTTTGCGAGGCATTGGAGAACGTCCCTGGACTTCGTGGTTGATTCTGTTTTGAAATTCACTCCTCAACTGAGGGACCTTTACAAAGTATTATTTGACATGTTTACTCCTGAACTAATTTAGGCTTTTGCCATATCAAAGGGGTTGAATACTTATTGACTGAAGACCTTTCTCAATTTAATTCATTTTAAATTCAGGCTGTAAAAAAAAAAAAAAAATGTGGAAAAAGTCAAGGGGTGTGAATACTTTCTGAATGTAATGTATATACTGTACATGTAAACAAGAGTAATAGTGACGAGTAGCTGCTAGCTAGAATTGGCACTGTGGCTTACAGGCTTTTCATGTCGTTTTCAGCCTCCCGGAGGTGAGTCATACAAGGATCCAACCCCAAATGATGAATCTATGACGCATGGAGAAAATCATAGTACCTTTTTGAGTTCTTCAGTATTTAGTCAAAACACATTTATTTTATTCATATTAAAGGAATAGTTATTCAAATATGAAGTTAACACATTTTCGACTTACCGAGGCGGTTGTCGCTTCATTCACACAGAATGTCCATTAGCTAGTCATTTAGCAACATCCAGCATATTCTGGCAAGTGTTTTTTCCAAGCATGTAGCAATGCTAATAGAAATACACTAGGCTGATTCCTAGCCTCCTTTTTTTTGAGTGAGAGATTTCCCAAGGTAAAGTTTGTTGTCTGCTGCCCTGGCATTCTCAGGGTCACAGTGAGGTCAGTGCATCTGTTTCTCAGGGAGTTTGAACAGCTGTAGCCGTTCCCACAGAAACTCAAATGTAACATGGGGAGAGAAGTAGATGCAGAAGATGTATTCCTCAATTCCACAATCATCTATTCAGTAACTGAGCTAAACGACTACCGCCCCGTAGCACTCACTTCCGTCATCATGAAGTGCTTTGAGAGACTAGTCAAGGACCATATCACCTCCACCCTACCTGACACCCTAGACCCACTCCAATTTGCTTACCGCCCAAATAGGTCCACAGACGATGCAATCTCAACCACACTGCACTAACCCATCTGGACAAGAGGAATACCTATGTGAGAATGCTGTTCATCGACTACAGCTCAGCATTTAACACCATAGTACCCTCCAAACTCGTCATCAAACTCGAGACCCTGGGTCTCGACCCCGCCCTGTGCAACTGGGTACTGGACTTCCTGACGGGCCGCCCCCAGGGTGTGAGGGTAGGTAACAACATCTCCACCCCGCTAATCCTCAACACTGGGGCCCCACAAGGGTGCGTTCTGAGCCCTCTCCTGTACTCCCTGTTCACCCACGACTGCGTGGCCACGCACGCCTCCAACTCAATCATCAAGTTTGCGGACGACACAACAGTGGTAGGCTTGATTACCAACAACGACGAGACGGCCTACAGGGAGGAGGTGAGGGCCCTCGGTGTGTGGTGTCAGGAAAATAACCTCACACTCAACGTCAACAAAACAAAGGAGATGATTGTGGACTTCAGGAAACAGCAGAGGAAACACCCCTCTATCCACATCGATGAAACAGTAGTGGAGAGGGTAGTAAGTTTTAAGTTCCTCGGCGTACACATCACAGACAAACTGAATTGGTCCACCCACACAGACAGCAGCAGCGCCTCTTCAACCTCAGGAGGCTGAAGAAATTCGGCTTGTCACCAAAAGCACTCACAAACTTCTACAGATGCACAATCGAGAGCATCCTGTCGGGCTGTATCACCGCCTGGTACGGCAACTGCTCCCACAACCGTAAGGCTCTCCAGAGGGTAGTGAGGTCTGCACAACGCATCACCGGGGGCAAACTACCTGCCCTCCAGGACACCTACACCACCCGATGTCACAGGAAGGCCATAAAGATCATCAAGGACAACAACCACCCGAGCCACTGCCTGTTCACCCCGCTATCATCCAGAAGGCGAGGTCAGTACAGGTGCATCAAAGCAGGGACCGAGAGACTGAAAAACAGCTTCTATCTCAAGGCCATCAGACTGTTAAACAGCCACCACTAACATTGAGTGGCTGCTGCCAACACACTGACTCAACTCCAGCCACTTTAATAATGGGAATTGATGGGAATTGATGTAAAATATATCACTAGCCACTTTAAACAATGCTACTTAATATAATGTTTTCATACCCTACATTATTTATCTCATATGTATACGTATATACTGTACTCTATATCATCTACTGCATCTTTATGTAATACATGTATCACTAGCCACTTTAAACTATGCCACTTTGTTTACATACTCATCTCATATGTATATACTGTACTCGATACCATCTACTGCATCTTGCCTATGCCGCTCTGTACCATCACTCATTCATATATCTTTATGTACATATTCTTTATCCCTTTACACGTATGTGGATAAGGTAGTAGTTTTGGAATTGTTAGCTAGATTACTCGTTGGTTAATACTGCATTGTCGGAACTAGAAGCACAAGCATTTCGCTACACTCACATTAACATCTGCTAAACATGTGTGTATGACAAATCAAATTTGATTTGATTTGATATCTGTCAAATATAATATAACCCCTTCAACTTTTAGTTGTTGATACAGTTGGCAGCTAAGGTTGAAGAGTGGTAGCTAAAGATTAGGGGGGGGGGGTACATGTATGAGTCAATGTATTATATCTAAATGTGAAAGTTACTCTGAAAAAGTAGGTTTATTAGTTAATGATAATAGGTCACTATTGGTGTCAATGAGTATGCTGTTGAATTCAAACATATGATTTCACTATATACAGTTGAAGTTGGAAATGTACATACACTCAGGTTGGAGTCATTAAAACTTGTTTTTCAATCCCTCCACAAATTTCTTGTTAACAAACTATAGTTTTGGCAAGTCGGTTAGGACGTCTACTTTGTGCATGACGCAAGTAATTTTTCCAACAATTGTTTACAGACAGATTATTTCACTTATAATTCACTGTATCACAATTCCAGTGGATCAGAAGTTTACATACACTAAGTTGACTGTGCCTTTAAACAGATTGGAAAATTCCACAAAATTATGTCATGGCTTTAGAAGCTTCTTTAGAAGCTTGAGAAGCTAATTGGCATAATTTGAGTCAGTTGGAGGTGTACATGTGGATGTATTTCAAGGCCTACCTTCAACTCATTGCCTCTTTGCTTAACATCATGGGAAAATCAAAATAAATCAGCCAAGACCTCAGAAAAAAAATTGTAGACCTCCACAAGTCTGGTTCATCCAGCAATTTCCAAATGCCTGAAAGAACCACGTTCATCTGTACAAACAATAGTACGCAAGTATAAACACTGTGGGACTGCGCAGCCATCATACCTCTCAGGAAGGAGACTAGTTCTGTCTCCTAGAGATGAATGTACTTTGGTGCGAAAAGTGAAAATCAATCCCAGAACAACAGCAAAGGACCTTGTTAAGATGCTGGAGGAAACGGGTACAAAAGTCCTACATTGACATAACCTGAAATGGCCGCTCAGCAAGGAAGAAGCCACTGTTCCAAAACCACCATTAAAAAAAGCTAGACTACGGTTTGCAACTGCACATGGGGACAAAGATCGTACTTTTGTCCTCTGTCCTCTGGTCTGATGAAACAAATATGGAACTGTTTGGCTATAATGACCATCGTTAGGTTTGGAGGAGAAAAGGGAAGGCTTGCAAGCCGAAGAACACCATCCCAACCGTGAAGCACGGGGGTGGCAGCATCATGTTGTCGGGGTGCTTTGCTGCAAGAGGGACTGGTGCACTTCGCAAAATAGATGGCATCATGCTGGAGGAAATGTATGTGTATATATTGAAGCAACATCTCAAGACATCAGTCAGGAAGTTAAAGCTTGGTCTCAAATTTGTCTTCCAAATGGACAATGACCCCAAGCATACTTCCAAAGTTGTGGCAAAATGGCTTAAGGACAACAAAGTCAAGGTATTGGAGTGGCCATCACAAAGCCCTGACCTCAATCCAATTTGTGGGCAGAACTGAAAAAGCGTGTGCGAGCAGGGAGGCCTACAAACCTGACTCAGTTACACCAGCTCTGTTAGGAGGAATGGTCCAAAATTCACCCAATTTATTGTGGAAATCTTGTGGAAGGCTACCCAAAACGTTTTACCCAGATTAAACAATTTAAAGGCAATGCTATCAAAATTCTAGTTGAGTAAACCTCTGACCCACTGGGAATTTTATGAAAGAAATAAAAACTGAAATAAATCATTATCTCTACTATTATTCTGACATTTCACATTCGTAAAATGAAGTGGTGATCCTAACTGACCTAAGACAGGGAATTGTTACTAGGATTAAATGTCCGGAATTGTGAAAAACTGAGTGTAAATGTATTTGGCTAAGGTGTATGTAAACTTCCGACTTCAACTGTACATCTATAAACTCAAGCAAAACACCTACAAACTGTCTGGGGTACTAATAAATGGCCAGACAAGTGTTAAGACGGGCCCAGGAGTGTTTTGGGGTGAACTTCCCCTTTAAACAAAGTAAGCATCACTAAAATATTGTATTCTGAATACTCTGTGATCCTTTGTTTTGATTACAAAGCCCTGTCCATGTCATTTGGGACAGCAAATACATGTGTTGTTCAGCCATTATCCAAGTTTCAAAGTTACAGCAAATGCATGTTGTTCAGTCATTATCCAAGTTTCAAAGTTACAGCAAATACATGTTGTTCAGTCATTATCCAAGTTTCAAAGTTACAGAAAGTACAGATCCATTTCCTTGCTTCTCTGGTATGAGGAATTGAATGAAATAGCTGTCATCATTTCTCTACTAGCAATCTACTCTGCATACAGAATAGTGATGCTGGGACTATTGTATTATACCTGCCAAAATATTGCATGGGGTATTGGAAATGCATAAAACCACCTGATTTCTGCCAACACAAGCACTATAAATCCCATTTTTCCTCGGCACACTCTTACCCCCTGCCAGATGATGAAGTGCTTTCGCCATTTTAAACATCATGTTTTTACTGCTTCTGTTCTTCCTGAATCAGAAGAACAAATCTAATGACTGATGCTGCTTTAAAAAAGTGAGAATAAGCATAGAGTCAAGAGTGTATGGAAACTCCAAGAGCTACACACTTCACCTTGGCTCGTGTATGGTGTTACAAAGGCAATGTCACAGACGAGTCGAAGTGTGAAATAAATACAAGCTGAAATAAATAATTCTCTCTACTATTATTCTGACATTTCACATTCTTAAAATAAAGTGGTGATCCTAACTGATTTAAGACAGGGAATTTTTACTAGGATTAAATGTCAGGAATTGTGAAAAACTGAGTTTAAATGTATTTGGCTAAGGTGTATGTAAACTTCCGACTTCAAGTGTGTGTGTGTGTGTGTGTGTGTGTGTGTGTGTGTGTGTGTGTATTTATTTCTATTTTCTCCAGCACCCTCACTCAGATTTGAAATTGCCCCACACCCTCTAACCTTGTCCTGTCCTCCCTCAGGTGATGAGCCAAGCAGAGTGTCAACAGAAGAACCTGGTCCAGTCCATCGAGTCCCTCCCCACGCGAGGACCCCTTTCCTGCCTGGACCAGGACCTCCTGCTCCTCAAAGCCACGTCGGCTGCCACCATGAGCTGCCTGGGAGAATGCCTGAACATCCTGCAACAGACCCAGACCCACAGCCAGCCCCAGGGCTCCCAGCCCAACCACACCTGCGGTCCCTCCTCCGGTGAGTCCGCCACAGGCATCCTCCACCCAGTCTCCCTTTAGACCCCGACAGCAGCTGCAAGGGCCTGAAAGGAGAACGTGGTTCTGAGAGAAGCCTTACTTGGCATACAAACTAGATCCATGAGAGAGAATCTGGTACTTACAGGTATCCAAGAGAAAGAAGGAGAAGTTCCTGAATATGTAGTTAGAATCTGAAGCGCTGTAAGGAGGAACTCTCTATCAGATTGCTATCGACAAAATCCAACTCGAACGTGTACACTGCTTCGGACAGAGAGGGCAGAGGTATGAACGCCCAATCGTTGCCAAATGTGCTTTCTATAAAGATAAAATAATGGTTAAAAGTCCGGGTAAAATACTTGCTGGCACGAAAATAGGCATGAATGACCAGTTCCCGAAGGAAATTGCAGAACGGCGCAAAGTTCTGTATCCAATTTTCAAGGAAAATAGATTGAAAGGGAAACGAGTAGCTCTCGTCATCGATAAACTGTATATTGACAACCAGTCGTTCAGAGACACAAAGACCACGTGATTCTAAAAATCACAAAGATCTCATAGAGGAGACAAATAATGAAATATATATATATATATCTTTTCTATTTATCTTCAAATATAACTAATTGGAACACAAAAGTACATTCAACATGGCAGAGATAAAAACACAGCAGATAGAAGGCACGGTATGTGTGGATGTATTGAGATGGATGGTGTGGTGTGTGCTTTTTGGTGTTTGGATAAGTGTGGCGTTAAGTGAATGAGAAAGGAAATGGTTGCATATCCCAGAACCAATGTCTGTCTGTGAGCAGGGGTTGTGAGAGAGCTTTCAATTTTGTGCAGATGAGGGATATAAACTCTGCAAAAAAAGAAACATCCTCTCATTGTCAACTGCGTTTATTTTCAGCAAACTTAACATGTGTAAATATTTGTATGAACATAACAAGATTCAACAACTGAGACAAACTGAACAAGTTCCACAGACATGTGACTAACATAAATTGAATAATGTGTCCCTGAACAAAGGGGGGGGGGGGTCAAAATTAATATTAACAGTCAGCTGCATTAAGTACTGCAGTGCATCTCCTCCGCATGGACTGCACCAGATTTGCCAGTTCTTGCTGTGAGATGTTACCTCACTCTTCCACCAAGGCAGCTGCAAATTCACGGACATTTCTGGGGGGAATGGCGCTAGCCCTCCGATCCAACAGGTCCCAGACGTGCTCAATGGGATTGCGATCCGGGCTCTTCGCTGGCCATGGCAGAACACTGACATTCCTGTCTTGCAGGAAATCACGCACAGAACGAGCAGTATGGCTGGTGGCATTGTCATGCTGGAGGGTCATGTCAGGATGAGCCTGCAGGAAGGGTACCACATGAGGGAGGAGGATGTCTTCCCTGTAGCGCACAGCGTTGAGATCGCCTGCAATGACAACAAGCTCAGTCCAATGATATTGTGACACACCGCCCCAGACCATGACGGACCCTCCACCTCCAAATCGATCCCACTCCAGAGGACAGGCCTTGGTGTAACCCTCATTCCTTCGACGATAAACGCGAATCCGACCATCACTCCCCCTGGTGAGACAAAACCGCGACTCTTCAGTGAAGAGCACTTTTTGCTAGTCCTGTCTGGTCCAGCGACGGTGGGTTTGTACCCATAGGCGACGTTGTTGCCGGGGATGTCTGGTGAGGACCTGCCTTACAACAGGCCTACAAGCCCTCAGTCCAGCCTCTCTCAGGCTATTGCGGACAGTCTGAGCACTGATGGAGGGATGTGTGTTCTTGGTGAAACTCGGCAGTTGTTGTTGCCATCCTGTACCTGTCCCGCAGGAGTGATGTTCGGATGTACCGATCCTGTGCAGGTGTTACACGTGGTCTGCCACTGCGAGGACAATCAGCTGTCAGTCCTGTCTCCCTGTAGCACTGTCTTAGGCATCTCACAGTACGGACATTTCAATTTCTTGCCCTAGCCACATCTGCAGTCCTCATGCCTCCTTGCAGCATGTCTAACCCACGCTCACGCAGATGAGCAGGGACCCTGGGCATCTTTCTTTTGGTGTTTTTCACCAAAATAAATATGAAAGGCCTCTTTAGTGTCCTACGGTTTCATTACTGTGACCTTAATTCCCTACCGTCTGTATGCTGTTAGTGTCTTAACGACCATTCCACAGGTGCATGTTCATTAATTGTTTATGGTTCATTGAACAAGCATGGGAAACAGTGTTTAAACCCTTTACAATGAAGATCAGTGAAGTTATTTGGATTTGACATTTTAGTTTACTTTTTATAATGAATTATACATCTTATTTATTTATTGCCCTATCATGGGGAACTACATTTTTTAAAATAAAGTATACATCTCATTTATTTATTGTCCCATCATGGGGAACTACATTTTTAAAATAAATTATACATCAAATGTATTTATTTATGGTCCTATATTGATGGAACGGTCCACAACCCTATACCCTAGACACCCACCTGAATGACCCAGATACTAAGGAGAAGTCCCTAGCTGTTTTATGGGCCTGCTGTAAGTGGTCTGTATGCAGCCGAAATGTGGTCAGAGACCTAGAGCAGCACTGCCCCCTCAAGATCCTGAGCCTGCTTGGCAGGGTTGGTAATGCAAAGCCAAATCCCCCTAAAGGGAGAGCATACTACACAAGGAAATTCTCAAAGCTGCTAATGAGAACCTTGACGACCTTGTATCTAGCCGGTGGGGATTCCTGTGGGTTGCCCCCACCCAGGCAGTGGCAGTACTGGCAACACTAGCTGCAGTAACCCATGGGGAGGGGGTCACACTCATACATTCAGAGAGGGGGTATATTATTGTAGCCCTGGTGACACAAAATCAAAGGTCTGACTGCACTGAGATGCTTGGGAATATGGTCAATACGGGGGACTGTGTTGTGGGTGTTTCAGGAGAAGGGGGTTTATCTCCATCATCTAGGACGTGGCAATGGTTAATCAAATATCCCCACTTCTGCCCATTTTTTGCTCAGTCTTGCAGGCCTTCGCATACAGCTGCAACTGTATATGCATTCATAAATCAAGACCTTTCTTGAGTTGGGCTCTGGGATGGTGCAACTGTTAAGTCTATGGTTGTTGTGGGGGAAAGGGGTGTGTGTGTGTGTGTGTGTGTGTGTGTGTGTGTGTGTGTGTGTGTGTTTGTACAGTGGGGCAAAAAAGTATTTAGTCAGCCACCATTTGTGCAAGTTCTCGCACTTAAAAAGATGAGAGAGGCCTGTAATTTATCATAGGTACACTTCAACCAAGAAAATGAGAGAAAAAAATCCAGAAAATCACATTGTAGGATTTTTAATGAATTTATTTGCAAATTATGGTGGAAAATAAGTATTTGGTCAATAAACTTTTGTTATCTCAATACTTTGTTATATACCCTTTGTTGGCAATGACAGAGGTCAAACGTTTTCTGTATGAGTGTGTGGCTGTGTATCCCACAACTGTTGCGAGGGAGTAAAAGACATTATGGACAATATAGGATGAGTCACAATAATTGTTTGATATAATACTAATTGTTTGCCATAATGTTCATTTAATGTTGTAAATGACTATTGTAGCTGGAAACGACAGATAAAAAAAATTGAATTTCTACATGGGCGTACAGAGGCCCATTATCAGCAACCATCACTCCTGTGTTCCAATGGCACATTGTGTTAGCTAATCCAAGTTTATCATTTTAAATGGCTAATTGATCATTAGAAAAACCCTTTTGCAATTATGTTAGCAGAGCTGAAAACTGTTGTCCTGATTTAAAGAAGCAATAAAACTGGCCTTCCACTTAAGCCAAATTTTGCTTTGACGTCAATGGAAGACTAACCGAACATTCGCCCATTCAAGAAAACCTTCCACCTTTTCACATTTTACTCCTAGTTCCGGATCAGTTTCGCTTTTAGATACATGGTTATATTTGACATAAGGTTGGGGTTGAGCTGACCCTAGAGCAGTACTTATGACCAACCAACCTCTGTCTGGTGCAAGTAGATGTAATGGTTTGGCTAGGAATGAGGATGATGGTTGGGATGGGGGTTCTTTCTCTCAGTCTCCTTATGTCTTCTCTTCTGGTGTTCTTATTTATGTCCTAACAGTCACCCTGCCCTGTACGTCAGACAGGGGGTGGTGTGGAGTGGGACCGCCAGGCCGCAAGTACAAACCAGTTTCTTTCCACTGCCTTGCTCACAACGCGTTGTCTTGTGGGGGACCTGCTGTGCCCCGGTGCCACCTTCAACATCCATTCCACACTGTCCTGAGCCAACCCTTGCAACAACCACTGCATGGACAGGGTCACATTGTTGCATGGCGCCCGACAAGCGCCAAGCACGAGGTCGGGACCGCAAATTGGCTGACTGGCACGGTCCCTGCGGGTCACCCCCTTAGAAATCTCTTTGGCGCTGTGGGTACTGTATGCCTGGAGCTTTTTAAAGGTCTTTGTGAAACTTCCCGGAAACCCTGTACGTTCTATTGGGTGGCCTATTGAGTGATGTCATGGAGGAACTGGCTGCTCGTTGCTTTCTTGGTTCTCGTGCTCCCACTAGTACACAGCTTGGTTCTCGTGCTCCCACTACTACACAGCTTGGTTCTCGTGCTCCCACTACTACACAGCTTGGTTCTCGTGCTCCCACTACTACACAGCTTGGTTCTCGTGCTCCCACTACTACACAGCTTGCTGACGGCCCATTTCAAATGCTTAACGTGGAGCGTTTCCTTTTTGCAGATCAAAATCCATGAAGGAATGAATTGCCTCGCCAAGAGTTTTATTTTATCTCCATCGTGAAATAACTAGCAAATGTGCCATGTCTCCAAATGGTACTAGGGGCAAATCAAGTGGCATTTCACACAAATGAATGAGAGGGCTGAGTGTGTTTTGACTTCTTTCTTGTATGGGAGGTGGGGAGGAGGGAGAATGTGTCAGTTACTTGAACTCTGTGAGGCGTTCAATCTGAAGTGCATTTAACTCTAATGAACTTATCCTCTGCAGCAGAGGTAACTCTGGGTCTTCTTTTCCTGTGGCGGTCCTCATTAGAGCCAGTAAAGCGGCACAAATGAGGCGCATTGAGGTCCCAGCCCTGAAATGGAAGACAAAAGCCATTTTGAAAAGCATACTGTAGTGCATTAATTTTTCTGTACAACACTCCTGGCCTGCAGCGTAACCCTGTTCACACCCATGTCTGTCTTCATTGACACACTCTCTCTTTTAGGTGCTTCTTCTGCTTTTGGTGGTGCATCATCTTCATTGTGTGACCATCACTAAGATCACAGCTGTTCAGTGACAGCCACTGGATATCATCCAGATTTGAATAGGGAGGACACAATGATTCATTCCTGGCACGAGAAAATGTATTTTCTCTCCCCAAAACAATGGACAACTGCAGTGATAATCCCCCCCCCCCCCCCACAATCTCTCTCTCACTCTCATGATCTACCTGAACAACATTTGAATAACTGTTCATAGAATAACAGCCCGAATTGCATCACATATAACAAATGTTTTCTGCTCTTACGAAGGATATGTAATTAGTTCCTTCACGTCTTATCTTTGTTCCTTGAACACGTGTGCATTTATTTTAACTACAGACTAAATAGGTAGAGAAAATGCAACAAAAGCAGGGACCTCAGCAATGCAAAATATGCTGGTCCTCCGCAGTGCTGCCACTTGTTATACAGTACTCTCTTATGTGCATGCATTTTTCAATGGAGGATCCCATTAGCTACGGTAGGGGTTTGCTGCCCTGTGTACTGAGGGCTCTGCCTGCCAGATCAACAGAAGCCTGCATGGAGGGCAGTGTCAAAGCATTCTGACACCCTGGGCACCTCGCCAGTCGACTCTGCTCAACTGGACCATCAATAATGGACACCAGAGAGTAGAGAGACGAAGGTGCATTAGAGTTAACCCAATCTCAACTGGGGGAGGAATGGAATTTGGAAACGGTCCTCAGCAGCGCTCTACTTACAGGGTCTTGATTGCGTGGACTTGCATTATGGTAGGCCGCAGCCTGCGTTTCAGCTCATCCTACTAGACAAGTAGCTGAACTTGCGTGGGTGTACACTAATTATAGACCGGAGTCATGTGACTTGACCAATCACGTGTCAAGGCGGGCACTGCAGAGCTTAGCATCTCAAACAGACACTATTTGTATGGTCTTTCATTTGGTCGGGTTATTTGTGCTCATCAAAATGGTTAAACAACTGAAACGGTCCCTTGCCGCTGGTAGATCTTGTTAGATTTAGCCATACACATACAGGTGGGCACTGAATGACATGCAGGGGGAAGGGGAACAAATTAAATACACAGGTTACAATTACCTCCCTCTCCATTTCTAGTCCTTGATATCTGGGAAGTCGTGACTTGTATTTTAATAACAAGCAAGAAAAATAAATCACCTCATCATAGGCACAAACACAACACAAAGACATCTTGCTCACAGTTGACCGTTTCCATAACTTGTTCATATCCTAAATGTATTCACACAGTATGTAGGTCTAGTTCTTATCAAACACATTTACAAATGACCAGTCATTTTCTGACCAATGTCTGTCAGAATGCATTGTTCCATTTGGATTCTTCCTATCATTTTGGAAACGGCTCACTCTCGTCCCCCCCAAGTGGAAGAATGTGATTGTTCTGTTCTCGCATTCCTTCCCATATTCTATTACCTCAATTGCAGCAGTCCTGTAAATTGTCTGTTCGATTTCAACTAGACTGGTTATGGAAATACACAGAACACCTTGTCAAAGGAAAGTCATGGCCTTCAGTTTAATAGTGTTACAAAAGAACACGTTCTGACAGAATAGTAGCAACAAAAGTATTAGACTGGTGACCCTTCAGGACTATGATTCCTCACCAGTCCTGCAGTCTCTTTCAGAACATTTTGGTTTCTCATTTCGAGCTCCGAACACACACCCCTTTTTGACTCCTAGATTCTGCAAGTCAGAGCCGCAAGTCCACCGTCCGTATACTCACACAAACACTCAGATTACATTTCCTGTTGTCTTGTCTTTGAGTGGCAGATCGGTTCAGCTAGATCACCCTCATATACCTATTCCCATATCTATCTCCGTTGTTTTTTGGTTTCAAAATGTAATAAAAAGCTTATCTGATTTTCCAAAGAAAATAGAGAATGATGAGGATAGTTCACTGCTATATACACCTTTTCTATTCATATACTGTCTATACACAGCATTATATACTGTATAAGTAAATCAATATACACTGAGTGTACAACACATTAGGAACACCTTCTTAATATTGAGTTGTAACACCTTTTGCCCTTAGAACAGCCTGAATTCGTCAGGGCATGGACCCTACAAGGTGTTGAAAGCGTTCCACAGGGATGCTGGCCCATGTAGACTCCAATGCTTCCCACAGTAGTGTCAAGTTGGCTGGATGTCCTTTGGGTGGTGGACCATTCTTGATACACACGGTAAACTGTTGAGTGTGAAAACCAGCAGCATTGATAGTTCTTGACACACTCAAACCGGTGCGCCTGGCACCTCCTACCATACCCTGTTCAAAGGCACTTAAACCTGTTGTCTTGCCCATTCACCCTCTGAATGGCACATATACACAATCCAGGTCTTAACTGTCTCGAGGCTTAAAAATCCTTCTTTAACCGGTCTCCTCCCCTTCATCTACACTGACTGAAGTGGATTTAATAAGTGACATCAATAAGGGATCATAGACTGACCAGGTAAATCCTAATGTTTTGTACACTAAGTGTAAGTCAGTCAATACCAGGTGTCCTTAATATTTTTTACACTCGGTGTAAGTCAATCAATACGGATCAATGAAGCTTGAGATCTGGCCAAAGGCTCATAGATCCCAGCTGTCAGTGTACCCCCTGAACGTGGTCTGAAATCAGTTGGTTCTGACCCTCTCTAATGCTCCCTTTGCAGATGGTGTTCCTGTGTGGACTGTACCAAATTCGCCCTCGGGGGAACAACTAAAGAACGGTGGCCCGACCGCTCTAAGCTCTGCAGAGCCCTCCCCAGCCCTAAGGAAAAGAAGCCCCCATGGTGCTGAGGTAAGGGGAGATTTTTTACACACACACACCTCTTACCTTAATTACTCACCATATGCCGTATACTCTCACACATTGAGCCTCTGGGGTGTCTGTACGCGTGTTTCATCCCCGGTTAAAGGGGCCAGGTTCTTCAGAAGCATCGCGAAAGTGGTGGTTTATTGTAACTTGACAGAGGAGACGACATGACTGCTTCCAAAGATCTCTCCATCTGCGCCCGCTCTAAGGGTAGCAGAGGTATTACCCAGGCCATCAACTGATAAGGGCCTATAAATTAAGACATTTTGAACCAATCATAAACATGCATACCTTGATCATGCACAGAACAAGTGCATGCACATTTTAACGAATGCACTGTGAGCATAACACTTGCTGTATATTGTCATACACAACATTTGTTTTTCATGTGGTGCTTTCACGCTTGAGAGAGAAATTCAGCGAATCGAAGTCATGTCCTGTGTCAGAGCAAGGAGAGGAAATACGGTCTAATAAGATACAATTCTATTCATCACATGCGCCGAATACAACCGTGAAATGCTTACTTTACAAAGCCCCTAATTAACCGACAATGCAGTTTTAAGAAAATAAGAGTTAAAGAAATATTGATGAAATAATTAAAGCGTAACAAGGAAGTAACAATAATGAGGCTATGCACAGGGGGTACAGGTTAGTGGAGGTAATATATATATACAGTACCAATCAGTGTTTCTATACACCTACTCATTCCAGAATAGTAGTGAAGACTATTAAAGTGTTATATTTTATATTTGAGATTCTTCAAAGTAGCCACCCTTTGCCTCGATGAGAGCTTTGCACACTCTTTGTGTGTTATTAGTTTAAGCAGACTGTGTTTGTCTATTGTTGTGACTCGTGATGATGCGATTGCCTTTTTCCTCTGTTGTGAAAATTCCATTGCAGTGACTGTGTTGCTCAGAGGGGCGTAGGAACTCAATGCACTTCTAAAATGTTAATAGTGATGCTAGTGCCGGTTTGTGTGTGTGTGTGTGTGTGTGTGGGGGCGGGGGGGCTTCCCATGAATATCTAATAGAACAGGGGAGTTACAATTTCACAGAAATCGCTCTGTCATTTGAACCACATTGAACTTTGATTCTGACATTATTATTATTCCATCATCCCAGTTGAACGATATTTTACATTCCGAATGAGACCAAGACTCATGAGGAGATTGTCCCCTCTAACACATCGGCTGTCATGCTAAGGCATAATAACCCCGTCAAATGTTACAATTAGAACATTACTCTGTCATAAATGCTTGTCATTACAGATGAATTCTAGCCTCGTAATTACCAGACTGATTATCGCTGCGCTATTATATCCGTGCAGCGTTTTCATGTCAACTCACGGGATCGGGCGGCTCACGAGGATAGATTAATTCAACACCCATGTCAGTACACAAATCTCAATCAGAATACACAATGAGGTTGAACGGGGGGGGGGGGGGGGGGGGGGTTGTTTAAGTGGCTTTTTGATCTTGATGCGTGCTGAGAATAATTGCAATCCAGACAAATACCATCATGAGGTATACAACAATGTCTTATAAACCCAACTTGTAATTTAGAAGGATTGAAACGTAATGTAACAGGCTTTGTATGGTAAAGTAGTACTTAGTAATAGACCGCCGACTGTAATCGCTTAATGTGTCTCTGTGGTGACATTTACTACTCTTATGGATGCCCTGTACATTTTCGTGGTCATAGGTCAAACATTGAGAATAAGACTAAGTCCAGTGATCCATGCTTAAGGCAGTTATATTGTTTAAAAAAATAATAATAATTATATACTAGGCCTACGTCGATCATTTCCACACAGTCTCATTTTGCAGAGGGTGTTAGATAAATCAATGTGGAAGTTTGATGTGGTCAGGTGACTTGGTGTGTCGACAGGATAAATCAATGGCTACGTGTGCTGGTGCCAGCCTCCTCTGGGCTCACTCCCATTTGGCTAGGGGCTTCCCTATGATCAAATCCCCCATGACTGTGATGTATAGAGGATTTCCAGTGCTTGGAATTGGTGTTTGTTCGATGGCAGTTACTCAATACAAGTGTTTTTTGGTGGGGGGGGTCCATCTTCAAATGTTTCTGTGGACTATTGCAAAAAATTTGGTCACAGAACTTTGCTTATGTGGCAGAGTTCGAGGAGAGGTAGAGAGTCTGGTTAGAGGGGTTTCTATTACATGCTGAAAAGTTATTTTGGAACTCTGCTTTGTTGAGTGCCATATACAGTAAATATTTCATGTGATTTCATTGGTCAAGATTTTCTGTGCTGTGTATCTGGACTAGATTGCATCTCCAGTCTGTCTATAGGTCACAGCAATAGAGTCCACCAAAAACAATCACAACTTGAAACTTTCTGATAGTTCACCCAGACTGTGTGTCGAGACTAGCGGCTAGCTACTTCTCCAACCCCCCTTTGTTCTGATGTGTGAAACCAACATTTCATTAACGGTGCTAGAACTGGAGGGGCCTGTCGAGGAAGAGGGCAAAGAGGAGGCTAATTAGTCCAGCTTGACACATAGTTTTATCTTCTAATGATAGCCGACACCCTCATATATTCTCGATTCATTATTTTCGCTCCAATCAGGGAAGACAGAGCGTCTGCCATCTTCTGCTTCTGCCTTAGTAAGGAGAGAAGTCAAGAAGGAGTTAGAGATATGAGGAAAGGATTCATCTCAAGTGGATGGGTTTTTTAAAAACTTTTTTTGGGGCCTTTGAACTATAGTGATTTTCAGGAGTTGAGATGATAGAGGTGGCTAATGGATGTGGTGGATAGAGTGATTGACAGGGGTTACATGTGCTCGTCAGAACTGCAGGGATGAACTTAGTAGAGTTTAGAGGAGCTGGTGTCAAGCCTGCCCCCTGGTGGCTTTGAAATACACTGCTCAAAAAAATAAAGGGAACACTAAAATAACACATCCTAGATCTGAATGAATGAAATATTCGTATTAAATACTTTTTTCTTTACATAGTTGAATGTGCTGACAACAAAATCACACAAAAATTATCAATGGAATTGATTTGGTCTGGATTTGGAGTCACACTCAAAATTAAAGTGGAAAACCACACTACAGGCTGATCCAACTTTGATGTAATGTCCTTAAAACAAGTCAAAATGAGGCTCAGTAATGTGTGTGTGGCCTCCACGTAACTGTATGACCTCCCTACAACGCCTGGGCATGCTCCTGATGAGGTGGCGGATGGTCTCCTGAGGGATCTCCTCTCAGACCTGGACTAAAGCATCCGCCTCTGTCACGTCTGTCACATGTGCTCAGTGTGAACCTGCTTTCATCTGTGAAGAGCACAGGGCGCCAGTGGCGAATTTGGCAATCTTGGTGTTCTCTGGCAAATGCCAAACGTCCTGCACGGTGTTGGTCTGTAAGCACAACCCCCACCTGTGGACGTCGGGCCCTCATTACCATCCTCATGGAGTCTGTTTCTGACCGTTTGAGCAGACACATGCACATTTTGCAGGGCTCTGGCAGTGCTCCTCCTGCTCCTCCTGCTGGATTTTTGCCCTCCTACGGCCTCCTCCACGTCTCCTGATGTACTGGTTTGTCTCCTGGTAGCACCTCCATGCTCTGGACACTACGCTGACAGACACTGCAAACCTTCTCGCCACAGCTCGCATTGATGTGCCATCCTGGATGAGCTGCACTACCTGAGCCACTTGTGTGGGTTGTAGACTCCATCTCATGCTACCACTAGAGTGAAAGCACCGCCAGCATTCAAAAGTGACCAAAACATCAGCCAGGAAGTATAGGAACTGAGAAGTGGTCTGTGGTCACCACCTGCAGAACCACTCCTTTATTGGGGGTGTCTTGCTAATTGCCTATAATTTCCACCTGTTGTCTATTCCATTTGCACAACAGCATGTGAAATGTATTGTCAATCAGTGTTGCTTCCTAAATGGACAGTTTGATTTCACAGAAGTGTGATTGACTTGGAGTTACATTGTGTTGTTTAAGTGTTCCCTTTATTTTTTTGAGCAGTGTATATTGTAGCCACAGCATCATACTTCTTTGCTGATGTTCTTTTTACTCTTTGGCAGCCATTCTCATTATGGGCTATAGGCTATACTATGGCCTACTGTAGGACATATAAGTGTCTGTGTCACAGAATATGTGGTGTGATGGCTCTTAAATGCAAGGAGATTCATGCCGTATTACTATATAGTCCGTTCACACCTTGACTCGTCTGTGACATTGCCTTTAACACCATACACAAGCCAAGGGGAAGTGTGTAGCTCATGGAGTTTCCATACACTCTTGACTCTATGCTTATTCTCTGTTTTTTAAAGCAGCATCAGTCATTAGATTTGTTCTTCTGATTCAGGAAGAACAGAAGCAGTAAAAACATGATGTTTAAAATGGCGTTTAACATCAGGAGAAAGCACTTCATCATCTGGCAGGGGGTAAGAGTGTGCCGAGGAAAAATGGGATTTATAGTGCTTGTGTTGGCAGAAATCAGGTGGTTTTATGCATTTCCAATACCCCATGCAATATTTTGGCAGGTATAATACAATAGTCCCAGCATCACTATTCTGTATGCAGAGTAGATTGCTAGTAGAGAAATGATGACAGCTATTTCATTCAATTCCTCATACCAGAGAGGCAAGGAAATGGATCTGTACTTTCTGTAACTTTGAAACTTGGATAATGGCTGAACAACATGTATTTGCTGTAACTTTGAAACTTGGATAATGACTGAACAACAAGTATTTGCTGTAACTTTGAAACTTGGATAATGACTGAACAACATAACATGTATTTTCTGTAACTTTGAAACTTGGATAATGACTGAACAACATGTATTTTCTGTAACTTTGAAACTTGGATAATGACTGAACAACAAGTATTTGCTGTAACTTTGAAACTTGGATAATGACTGAACAACAAGTATTTGCTGTAACTTTGAAACTTGGATAATGACTGAACAACAAGTATTTGCTGTAACTTTGAAACTTGGATAATGGCTGAACAACACATGTATTTGCTGTCCCAAATGACCTGGACAGGGCTTTGTAATCAAAACAAATGATCAGACTATTCAGAATACAATATTTTAGTGATGTTTACTTTGTTTAAAGGGGAAGTTCACCCCAAAACACTCCTGGGCCCGTCTTAACACTTGTCTGGCCATTTGTTAGTACCCCAGACAGTTTGTAGGTGTTTTGCTTGAGTTTTTAGATGTACAGTTGAAGTCGGAAGTTTACATACACCTTAGCCAAATACATTTAAACTCAGTTTTTCACAATTCCTGACATTTAATCCGAGGACAAATTCCCTGTCTTAGGTCAGTTAGGATCACCACTTTATTTTAAGAATGTGAAATGTCAGAATAATAGTAGAGATAATGATTTATTTCAGTTTTTATTTCTTATGTCAAATTCCCAGTGGGTCAGAAGTTTACTCAACTAGAATTTTGATTGCATTACCTTTAAATTGTTTAACTGGGTAAAACGTTTGGGTAGCCTTCCACAAGATTCCCACAATAGGTTGGGTGAATTTTGGCCCATTCCCCCTGACAGAGCTGGTGTAACTGAGTCAGGTTTGTAGGCCTCCTTGCTTGCGCACACTTTTTCAGTTCTGCCCACACATTTTCTATAGGATTGAGGTCAGGGCTTTGTGATGGCCACTCCAATACCTTGACTGTGTTGTCCTTAAGCCATTTTGCCACAACTTTGGAAGTATGCCTGGGGTCATTTTCCATTTGGATGACCCATTTGCGACCAAGCTTTAACTTCCTGACTGATGTCTTGAGATGTTGCTTCAACATATCCATATAATTTTCCTCCCTCATGATGCCATCTATTTTGTGAAGAGCACCAGTCCTTCCTGCAGCAAAGCACCCCCACATCATGATGCTGCCACCCCCGTGTTTCACGGTTGGGATGTTGTTCTTCAGCTTGCAAGCCTCCCCCTTGCCAAACAGTTCTATTTTTGTTTCATCAGACCAGAGGACATTTCTCCAAAAAGTACGATCTTTGTCCCCATGTGCAGTTGCAAACCGTAGTCTGGCTTTTTTATGGCGATTTTGGAGCAGTGGCTTCTTCCTTGCTGAGCGAACTTTCAGGTTATGTCGATATAGGACTTGTTTTACTGTGGATATAGACACTTTTGTACCTGTTTCCTCCAGCATCTTTACAAGGTCCTTTGCTGTTGTTCTGGGATTGATTTGCGCTTTTTGCACCAAAGTACATTCATCTCTAGGAGACAGAATGCTTCTCCTTCCTGAGCGGTATTTTATTTTAATTTCACCTTTATTTAACCAGGTAGGCAAGTTGAGAACAAGTTCTCATTTACATTTGTAAGTGACAGCTGTGTGGTCCCACGGTGTTTATACTTGCGTACTATTGTTCGTACAGATGAACGTGGTACCTTGCTCCCAAGGAAGAACCAGACTTGTGGAGTTCTACAATTTCTTTGAGGTCTTGGCTGGTTTCTTTTGATTTTCCCATGATGTCAGGCAAAGAGGCACTGAGTGTGAAGGTAGGCCTTGAAATACATCCACAGGTACACCTCCAATTGACTCAAATGATGTCAATTAGCCTATCAGAAGCTTCTAAAGCCATGACATCATTTTCCAAGCTGTTTAAAGGCACAGTCAACTTAGTGTATGTAAACTTCTGACCCACTGGAATTGTGATGCAGTGAATTATAAGTGAAATAATCTGTCTGTAAACAATTGTTGGAAAAATGACTTGTGTCATGCACAAAGTAGATGTCCTAACTGACTTGCAAAAACTATAGTTTGTTAACAAGACATTTGTGGAGTGGTTGAAAAACGCATTTAATGACTCCCAACCTAAGTGTATGAGCACTAAGTAGTTTAAAAAAAAATTTAACACATTTTTCAATTCAATGCCGAGACACTTTGATGTTAATGTAACGATAAATACACATAATTTTTAATGCATTTTAGGTCATTTCTGAAATGTTTTTTTGCACTAGCATTGACAGTCCAATTCACCAACCCACATTTCCTTCACACATTGCACTTGGACCTATACTCTACACACTTTCAATACATTCAGTGGTCGTTCCTCTCTCCAGTAGAGGGTAGCAGAAGATAGTGATGTAAATGAATGGATACTGCCATGTGTGATGTCAGACACTACATGATCAATAGTATGTGGACACCTGCTTGTCGAACATCTCATTCCAAACTCATCGGTATTATTATGGGGTTGATCCCCCCCTTTGCTGCTATAACAGCTTCCACTCTTCTGGGAAGGCTTTCCACTAGATGTTGGAACATTGCTGTGGGAACTTACTTCCATTCAGCCAGGAGCATTACTGAGGTCAGGCACTGATGTTGGGCGTTTAGGCCTGGCTCGCAGTCGGCGTTCCAATTCTTCCCAAAGGTGTTTGATAGGGTTGAGGTCCGGGATCTGTGCAGACCAGTCAAGTTCTTCCACGCCAATCTCGACAAACCATATCTGTATGAACCTCGCTTTGTGAAAAACAGCCCCGGACTATGCATTCGGGCAGGTAGCGTTCTCCTGACAAACCCAGAATCGTCCGTCAGACTGCCAGATGGTTGAAGAGTGATTCTTCACTCCAGACATCGCATACCACTGCTCCAGAGTCCAATGGCGGCGAGCTTTACGCCACTCCAGCCGAAACTTGGCATTGCGTATGATGAGCTTAGGCTTAATGCGTAGCTGCTCGGCCATGGAAACCCATTTCGTGAAGCTCCCGAAAAAAGTTCTTGTGCTGACGTTGCTTCCAGAGGCAGTTTGGAACTCTGTAGTGAGTGTGGCAACCGAGGACAGACGCTACGCGCTTTAGCACTCGGAGGTCCCATTCTGTGATCTTGTGTGGCCTACCACTTCGCGGCTGAGTCGTTGTTGCTCCTAGACATTTCCACTTCACCATAATAACACGCAGAAATTTGACGAACTGACTTGTTGGAAAGGTGGCATCCTATGACGGTGCCACGTTGAAAGTCACTTTTGTGTATGTAGTGTATCTTAAACAACATTCACTGTGTAGTTGTCGTGGTCATATACACAGAGGGTACACTACATTAGGCACAACCTACCTAATATTGAATTGCACCCCTTTTTGCCCTCAGAGTATGGACTTTACAAGGTGTCGAAAGTGAATTCACTTAGTCAGTCTGTCATGGAAAGACCAGGTGTTCCTAATGTTTTGTGTACACAGTAAATACCATCATTAAGGGAGTGAAAAAAAAGTCAGTTTTCATTTCTGAGAGAAATAAAACGAAAGTATCATCCCCGTAAGCAAGATCCCTGTCAGAAAACAACAACCCTTCACAGGCTCTTCGCCAGCCTCTTCCCTCAAACGTAATTCAGACAGGGTGGCAGGGTGACTTAGGGAGCCACCTGAGTAATTTATCTACACTCCTTACTAAACTCTCTCAATGCTTCCTGTCACTGAGACCTAATATAATATTATACTGAACAAAACTATAAACGCAAGATGCCGCAATTTCAAAGATTTTGCCGAGTTCCGGTTCATAGAAGGAAATCAGATCCTAATCTATGGATTCCACATGACTGGGCAGGGGCGCAGCCATGGGTGGGCCCTCGTCACCCACTGGGGAGCCAGGCCCAGCCAATCAGAATGAGTTTTTCCCCACAAAAGGGCTTTATTACAGATAGAAATAATCCTCAGCCCCCCGTCACAAGGTGCATGGTCCCTTTCCACCTCCTCAGAGCAGGTGAAGAAGCCGGATGTGGAGGGGCTGGCGAGATTGTGAGGCCATATGGATGTAATGCCAAATTCTATAAAAACGACAGAGGCAGCTTATGGTCGAGAAATGAACATTCAATTCTCTGGTAACAGCACCGTTGGACATTCCTGCAGTCATCATGCCCATTGCATGCTCCCTCAAAACGTTAGACTTCTGTGGCATTGTGTGACAAAACTGCACATTTTTTGTGGCCTTTTATTGTCCCCAGAACAAGGTGCTCCTGTGTAATGAATATGTTGTTTAATCAGCTTCTTGATATGCCACACCTGTTAGGTGGATGGATTAACTTGGCAAAGGAGAAATGCTCACTAACAGGGATGTAAACAAATTTGTGTGTATGGAACATTTCTGGCATCTTTTTATTTCAGCTCATGAAAATGGGACCAAAACTTTACATGTTTCGTTTCATATTTTTGTTCAGCATATAAACACTTCCTCAAAGTTGTCTCATTTCAGTCTTACTTCAAAGCTCTGACAACATGTCCCTCTCTGTGTTTGGAAGGCTCATTACTTTGTCTGAGACGGCTCAGAGACTTCAGAGGTCTCAAAACCCACTTTGTCTGAGTCTCAATTTCGAGTTTTCTCTCTGTTTTGTCTGTCTTCTGAGAGAAAGTCATTAGAGATTTGGTTCTGTATTTTGTTTTGACAGCCCTGTGTTTTCAAAGGGGTTGAGGGGGAGATGTTTCTATGCTAATCCTCTCGCTACGGGATTGAGTTGTTGTTCAAATATGGGGGGCTTATAGTTGTCCTGTTTCACACATACATGTACAAGTGTGTGGTGTGAAATGCCATCGTTATACTTTAATTCATCTCGCTTGTGTGGCTTTACTCAGGTTTTTACAGCAGAGCAACTAAGACTTTGGAAATATCAAAATGTGAAACTAAGCTTCACATAAATGTTGGCTTATCTGAGACAGAACATAGAGCTGTGAGCGAAATGGAAATAATTGACTCATTGCCAGTTCAGCTTGCCTTGATGTCCAGGGTCCTTAAACTCTGTCACCGTACTCGTCATGATGAGCTGTTTGATTCGAATGGGAACCACACAGAGCAGCACATTTTTTTTTAAATTTAATATTTTTTATATATATTTTTTTACTGTATGATAAATAATGAGGAAATCTAGTCTAAAACCATTATCTCAAACTATCGGCCACATTAATTAGAATCGTGACACTGGGAGAAACTAATGATGCACTGTATGAAAATGGGATTCAGTTCAGTGTAATATCTTTGATCTCCAGTGGAATCTCTTTGATCTCTCTCTGTCTCTGTGTGTGTCTCTCTCGTATGTGTGTCTGTATGTATGTATGTGTGTATGTATGTGTGTATGTATGTATGTGTGTATGTATGTATATTTCAACAAGTGTGTGTAGTTCAACAAGTGTGTATATTTCAACAAGTGTGTATATTTCAACAAGTGTGTATATTTCAACAAGTGTGTGTAGTTCAACAAGTGTGTGTAGTTCAACAAGTGTGTGTAGTTCAACAAGTGTGTGTAGTTCAACAAGTGTGTGTAGTTCAACAAGTGTGTGTAGTTCAACAAGTGTGTGCGTATATGAGCAACGCTCCCCTCCTTAAATGCCTCGCTGATGAAACTCCCCATGATTATTTATAAATGAAGGAGCTCTGCTCCCAGCTTTACTTGCCTCATTTCCACAGGAACATATTTAGGTCTGATACTAGCAAGCTCAATTGACATGGGCATTGATCCAGTCAATGCATCCGTGATCCTTGTAGATCTCAGTCTAGTCTTGGCATTGGATCTGTAGATTTTAGATGCACGTATGGTCTAAGTTTCAAATACGTTCATTTGTCCAAGTAGCATGTCCCTCCCTGTGCATATGTTCTTGGCTGTTCTGAATGCATGTTGACCCTCGGTCTGTTTTGGTTGGGTAGCAGCCTGTGCTGTTTGAGGTTGCAGCGGAGACCCATGGTCTTGACATGGCTGCTGCCTGTGGAGGTTAGCAGGCATTGCTAGTAGGGAGAGGGATGAGACGGGCAGCAGCAGCTTGGAAAGAAAGCTCTTGGGACGAAGAAGAGTAGCAAGCGTGTTGGTATTCCTAGATGTTGCATTTGGCCTGACACACTGACCAACAAGGCAGCTTGAAAATGGTCAAAACCATATTTTTTTCTTTATGTTTCAACATTTGTGCAGGGTTGGGAGGCAGACAGGAGCAAGGGTGTGAGTATGGTAGATGTGTGGGGGGGGTACTGTAATTTTGGGGAGAAGATGGGAGAGATGTGCGCTCATTCACGCTCTATCTGGATGCTTTTCTCCAGTTATTTTAGATTTTGTTTTTGCGTCAACCTCGAGGGCTCATCTGTGCTTTTCTTTGTCTTGGATTTTGTCTCTGTTTTTTTGTTGTTGTTGTTGCAATTCCTTCCTGGTACCTTGGGGAGAAGTGTAACTGCTATAATGCTATCTGTTTAAAAAAGAAGAAGAAGTGAAACAAGTAGAACATATGTCCTGACATGACCTCTCCATTGGAACACGTCTATGGCTCCTGACATAAAGATGGCTTTATTGGACAGTTTGACAGTATAGACAGCCACAATAGGTAAACAATATGGGGTCTAATAGTCATCACTTGTTTGAGCCCATCCAAGTAATTGTCTCATTGTTTTACCTACATTATGCTCAGGAGTGACTGTTTCTGGGCCCATATTTATAAAGTATCTCAGAGCAGAAGTGCTGATCTAGGATCAGCTTTGCCCTTTTAAAACAACATGTATAAGACTACATGGACTAAGACTGATTCTACATCAGCACTTAATGCTCTGAGACGCTTTATAAATATGGTCAATGAGCAGCTCATATCTGATCCAGGATCCGTTTCTATGGATATTTCTCAGGGTTGGAGAGGCAGACAGCGCAGCTCTTTTCCCTCTGTGCTGATCAACATGCCACGCTGTGAATTCACCCTGCTTCTGTTTCATCTGTCGGTATCCAAACAGATTGTACGTTTCTGCTGTATGAACTAGTGTTTTCAGTATCTGTCATGTGCTCTGAGGCTGATCCATTCTCTGTTTGGAATTAGTTGAAACTGGAGCAGCTGTTTAAGTGAGCAATTCCCGAGACAACAAAAGAACTCGCTCAGGACTAATGGAGAAGTTTTTTTTTTCCGGCTGACTGAACATTTCATTTTCATTTTATTTACCACAACAAAGTTGACATCTCACTGTGTTTCCAAGGATCTAATTCTTCAGCATATGAAACCAAGGGGAACAGAGCAGAAAGAAAGCACGTGGGCTAGTTATGTGCTGAAAAGGTGAAACAAGGACACCATTATATCAAAAGGTCAGTATAGAAGTGTGATGTTGGCCCTCTTCACCTGCAATGGGCGAGGGACGGGACCAGCGATCGGGGGATGTCATGGCATTTGGTGGAGGATGAGAAGGACTGAGGTGGGTGTTGAATAGACCTAAAAGGTTAGTCTGCTCAAGTCCAGGGAAAAAAAAAGAGTTGGCCTTTTTGAAGTGAGAGCATGAGCAAACTTTCCCCCCTATCCCAGCTCTCCGCCCACACACTCCCCCGATGCCTGGAGAGAGGGAAAGGGAGAAAGGGAAAAGGAGATGGTGTGGATCAAACACACCATCATGTATCATGTGAAAGCCAGGAGAGGGGGAGAAGGAGTAGGGGAGAGGTAGGGAGGAGAGCGAGAGAGAGCACTTTACTTGAACTCCTCTCTCTCTTAGTCACGCACTAGACTGGGGTCTTACCAACACCACAGCGCATGTCTCATCTTCAGCAGGGCAGCTCTGCCTCTGCACAACATTCTCTCAGCACAACAAGTCGTCAGGAAAGGAAGCTGAAGGAGCTTTAACTGAATATCGCTCCAAAGGTATAATTGTGGGGGGTTTTCTATTTGTAGTACTCTGCAACGGTGACGCGGTGGGTAGAAACTCTGCTTCGGGACTTTGTGGACACCTGGTGGGTTAGTTCTGTGTGTCTCTAATCGGTGTCTCTTTCACACATACACACAAGCCTACTGGAGATGAGCTCCAGCTGCACTGAGAGCAAGCCTGTATCTTCTCAACCATGCAACGTAAGTGAGGGTGTTTAAAGGTTGTGTGTGTGTGTGTGTGTGTGTGTGTGTGTGTGTGTGTGTGTGTGTGTGTGTGTGTGTGTGTGTGTGTGTGTGTGTGTGTGTGTGTGTGTGTGTGTGTGTAATATGCCTGAGAGTGTTAGGTCATGTGTGCATTTACCAAGTAATGGTTCATTCTGTTTGTATAAGGCATTGCAGGCTGTCATTTCCTGCTACTAACAACCGTATTCTGTTCTACATTCAGTGACATTTTTGGTGACATTAGGTGGCAGTCTGTCACGTGTCAGATGCACACTGTACATGGTTAGAGAAAGAAATAACAAGAGGGAGAGGGAGGAGAAGACAGTGTTTGTTGCCCACTGGAGCACTTTCCTGCATTATACAATGGGCTCTTTTTTTCTTCCCTGAGTTACTGCAGGAGATCTTCTTTTTAACCTTTTAACGGACGACACAACCCTGTCCACGTTCACTGCAACATCTCAACTATATCAAAGCCTTGTCAAGGCATTGTGAGTCCGGGCAGCGCTGAAGGGCACTAAGCTGTTGGAAGGAATCAGGCAGTGCACTCTCAGGGAAATTCTCCGAGGCATACCTCGACCCCCTGCGTGTCGCTGAACCATCATTACAAGGATCCAACCGTAAACCGGTGCATGGAACAATGGAATTGGTTGCGTTCCCTGCCTGGTATTTACATATTCCTATTTAATGGGTCCTTCTGTCCTATGGCTCTGCTCCTATGGGTCCGTATCTACTCTCTGAATAATGAATGGGACTTTATGTAGTGCTTGGATTAGCAATGAAAATAAGACAATGCAAAAGCAAAAATGGAGTCCTCTTCTAATTGTGGATGTGTCCAATGTTGTCACAATAAGGAGGGGATCGGTATGAGAAAATGATTATCTATTACACTGATTATCTGGGTTCTCCAGACAATGTCAGGCATAACACCCTTCAGTGATAGATGTTATGACATCCATGTATATGTACAATCGTTTTTGAATATTTTGTTTATCCAGGAAGTCCCATTGAGGTCAGAAGTAGGACTGTTAGGGTGACTCTATTACCGCCACACCAGTCATGAAGGCAGTCTGACTCCACGTGACCTTTAAGTCGCTGTAATTAGGCTTCTCCAAGCTCTGATGCTGCTACTGGTCATATAGTAGCCTGCCTAACTTGCTAGGCTGGTACTGTCCCTCTAATCAGTCTGACATCGATGCAAAAGTATTTGAAAATCTAATCAAACACTTCATGAGAGCCCATGAGCTCATGTTGTGTAACATTTCTATAGGCTATGCAATTGCGTGAGAAAACAAGGTGATGGCCTCTACTAAAAAGAGGACTCCATCAGCTTTCTATAGGCTAGATCTACTATATTTATTTCTCAACTTTCCTAATATTAAGCACATTGTTTATCTTTACAACAGGAGTATAGCCTACCTGGCTGGCATGAAAATGAGCCACGGGAAAAGCGTCCTCCATTCACTATTTAAGTGCATAGACGACATGTATTTTTTTATTCCCTTGACCCTGTTTCGAAACAGGTGCATGATAATGGTCCATTCTAAATGATAACTAATTTCATCCATATATTATATAGTATATGCTTTATTTTTTTTTACCTTTATTTTAACCAGGTAGGCTAGTTGAGAACAAGTTCTCATTTACAACTGCGACCTGGCCAAGATGATAAAGCAAAGTGACAAAAACAACAACACAGAGTTACACATGGAATAAACAAACATACAGTCAATAACACAATAGAAAAGTCTATATACAGTGTGTGCAAATGAGGTAGGAAAAGTGAGGTAAGGCAATAAATAGGCCATGGTGGCGAAGTAATTACAATATAGCAATTAAACCCTGGAATGGTAGAATGTGCAGAAGATGAATGTGCAAGTAGAGATACTGGGGGTGCTAAGGAGCAAGATAAATAAATAAATAAATACAGTATGGGGATGAGGTAGCTTGGATGGGCTATTTCCAGATGGGATATGTGCAGTGATCTGTGAGCTGCTCTGACAGCTGTTGCTTAGAGCTAGTGAGGGAGATATGAGTCTCCAGCTTTAGTGATCCTTGCAGTTTGCTCTCGTCATTGGCAGTAGAGAACCGGAAGGAGAGGCGGCCGAAGAAAGAACTGGCCTTGGGGGTGACCAGTGAGATATACCTGCTGGAGCGTGTCGCCATGGTGACCAGTGAGCTGAGACAAGGCGGGGCTCCACCCAGCAGAGACCCTTAGATGACCTGGAGCCAGTGGGCCTGGCGAATGTAAAGACACCACTAAATTAAGAATAGTCTGATGTGTGACAATATTAGTTTATCACTTGTGAATGATGTCCAGCTTGTGCAGTAAGCAAAAAACAGCTTGCCCTTTTTTTGCAACATTTTCAAATCCTAGTCGCACACCTCATGTAGCCTAGCCCATAGACCTACAGTTGAAGTCGGAAGTTTACATACACCTTAGCCAAATACATTTAAACTTAGTTTTTCACAATTCCTGACATTTAATCCGAGGACAAATTCCCTGTCTTAGGTCAGTTAGGATCACCACTTTATTTTAAGAATGTGAAATGTCAGAATAATAGTAGAGAATGATTTATTTCAGTTTTTATTTCTTATATCACATTCCCAGTGGGTCAGAAGTTTACATACTCAATTAGTATTTGGTAGAATTGCCTTTAAATTGTTTAACTTACATTTACATTTAAGTCATTTAGCAGACGCTCTTATCCAGAGCGACTTACAAATTGGTGCATTCACCTTATGACCTCCAGTGGAACAGTAGTGCATCTAAATCTTTTCAGGGGAGGGGGTGAGAGGGATTACTTTATCCTATCCTAGGTATTCCTTAAAGAGGTGGGGTTTCAGGTGTCTCCGGAAGGTGGTGATTGACTCCGCTGTCCTGGCGCGTGAGGGAGTTTGTTCCACCATTGGGGGCCAGAGCAGCGAACAGTTTTGACTGGGCTGAGCGGGAACTGTACTTCCTCAGTGGTGAGCAGGCCAGAGGTGGATGAACGCAGTGCCCTTGTTTGGGTGTAGGGCCTGATCAGAGCCTGGAGGTACTGAGGTGTTCCCCTCACAGCTCCGTGTGAGGCAAGCACCATGGTCTTGTAGCGGATGCGAGCTTCAACTGGAAGCCAGTGGAGGGAGCGGAGGAGCGGGGTGACTTTGAGAGAACTTGGGAAGGTTGAACACCAGACAGACTCGTTCTGGATGAGTTGTAGGGTTTAATGGCACAGGCAGGAGCCCAGCCAACAGCGATTGCAGTAATCCAGACGGAGATGACAAGTGCCTGGATTAGGACCTGCGCCGCTTCCTGTGTGAACTCTGCGGATGTTGTAGAGCATGAACCTACAGGAACGGGCCACTGATGTTAGTTGAGAACGACAGGGTGTTGTCCAGGATCACGCCAAGGTTCTTAGCGCTCTGGGAGGAGGACACAATGGAGTTGTCAACCGTGATGGCGAGATCATGGAACGGGCAGTCCTTCCCCGGGAGGAAGAGCAGCTCCGTCTTGCCGAGGTTCAGCTTGAGGTGGTGATCCGTCATCCACACGGATATGTCTGCCAGACATGCAGAGATGCGATTCGCCACCTGGTCATCAGAAGGGGGA